>NC_142093.1:6719285-7036250 GCF_054644295.1 Miniopterus natalensis | reverse complement strand
GATGAAAAGTTATGCTGTTAAACAATAAAGGGAACTCAGGAGAAGGCTTAGGAGTGGACTTAGTTCAACGCAGCGCATGTTGAGCCTGAGGCCCTCTGGGGCCATGCAAGCGGCGCTTTCCAGTCGGTGATTAGACCTGTTCTCAGGAGAGTGGTCTGAGCTGAAGATACGCATCTGGGAATGAAGACAGTGAAAAAAGTACTGTCTCCGTTTCAAAAACTCAGGGGGATATGTAGAGGGAATATTTTAAAAAGCATCAAGCGCTTAGAGAGCACAAAGGCATGGAGAGAGGAAAGGCGTGCGAGAAGGTGTTCAGGTGTAACAGCGTGGGGGAAAGGGACACACCCGTGAAACAGAAGGCGCCCGGGAGGAAGGGGCCATGGGGACACTAGGGCATCAGGTACTTGATGAAGGAGGGGAAAGGCTTTCTTCCAGTCCACACACCTGTCCACTAGCAAGCCCTGCTGATGACATCCCCGAAGCTCGCATCGCCATCGCCATCACCATTGCCATCACTGTCACCCAAGACCCTGCCAACATCAACTCTCTACTGTGAGAGCCTCCTAACTGTTCTCTTGCCCCCACTCTCATCTTAAATCATAGCCAGAGCACTTTATTTAAAACATAAATTATGTCACGTCACTTCTCTGCTCATAAACCTTCCATCACTATAAGCAGAAACGAAATCCATACTTGATCATGGCCAACAAGAACAGGCAAAATCTGCCCCCTGACGGTCTCTCCCGTCCTTCTCATGCCCCTTCCTCCCCTGGCCTCCCCTGGCCTCCCCTGGCCTCCATTCCGACCCTAAGAGGCAACAAGTGCCTCCCGCCCACCCCCCTTCGCTTTCCTGAACTGTCAGTGCGGCCTGTCCGTCCCCACCTTCCCTGACACTCTCCCCCTTTCCTGTGCCTCGAGTGTCAGGAGTGAGGTGCTCCGTGTGCGAGTGTCTGTGTGGTCAGTAAGGGAGACACCCAGGCGAAGGCCACAGAAGGAAAGGACTGGGATTGTCTCTGCGGGAGAGGACACTGTGGTCTCTCCCTACACACACGCGTGTGCAGGGACCTCTCAGCCTCAGTTACAGAATATTTTCTTTACCACCGAAAGTTCCCGACGTCCTTTCCAACCAGTCCCCTCCCTCTATACCTGCCGACAGAGCCGACCACCTTTTGACTTTTGTTACCAGCCCTGCTGGGGAAAATGATGGTAAACTTGGGGCTTGACTAGATTTCAATCCTTCAACACGGTCTGTGCGACCGTCAGAACTCTACCAGTCTGTCCCATAGCAGGTTACCTCCGCCTCGTAAGCTAGCACCGCGACCGGCATAGAAAACAGCCAGTGTTTGTCAGCTGGCCCTAGAAAGGACATTTTTTTCCTCTGGAAATTTAGGTGATTTAGCTATTTTTGCATCTACAGTTACCTGATGTCTTCAAAAGTATTATTTTAAAATATTCTTTTATTTTTTCCCCCTAATGGTTGCAAGCAAAAACGTTGGCCTACTACATCCTGCTGTATAACCCTTGAAAGTGGAAGTCAATTTTCTTTGTGAAAACTATTTTTTAAAAGTTTTGTCAGCAAGTACTTACTGGACACCTGCTTTCTTCTTAGCAGTGTGCCGAAGGAGTTAGAAAGGAATCTAAGCAATGCGTCTTAACCAAAGCGGCAGGCGTCCACTTGGGAAGGAAAACCAAACCCAGGAGAAGCAGTCAGAGGGTGGTGGCATCGCTGGGCATAAGGAGAGGGCATATAACCTCGGTTAAATGCTTTGTCTTCTAGAGCCCCGTTTCCTCAGCAGCAAATGAGAGGTTTGCTTTCAATTAGTGTTATCAAACATTTATATTAGAGACACTGAGCCAGATAATGGTGCTGGCCAGCTGAGTAGCTGCCCGGGATATCCATCTATACGAGGTGTTAAAACAGCAGTGGAAACAAAATTAGATGGAGAAAATGGAATTTACCAAGACTCCTCTCAGGAAGAGTACCGTATGTGAGCCGAGAGTGAGCTATTTGGGACACTGGGTGAGATTCCCAAGGAGCCAGCTTAAAACCCAGCAGATGGCAGATAAACCCTTCTACAGGGAGGGACTCTGGTTTACCACTGGGCTGATGTTCTGTTAAATGGCAAGCTTGGGCTCCGGCCAGGATGTCTGGAACGACAGAGGGGAGGCTGGCCTTGCTGCTAGCAGTCTTGTTTTCTGCCCCCTTCATGCAGTGTTCAGTATTTCTGCATAAATGTACAAATATTTTAAAGATATCGTCTGCCTGGGACACATAAGTATTAGCGCCGCCTGCCTCAGCCCAGTTCCGTTGCAAGTGGCTCCTTTACAAATGAAATGTTACATAGAACCCCAGAATAAAAAAACCGGTAAAACAAAAACCTCTTTGGTTAAATTAGATCTAAGGACACAGGGCTTTGATCACTCAGCCTCTCTTTAAACCTGCTGAGAAAATTTTGTCAAACCTTAGTCCTCAGTGGAATTCTGTTTGTAAATCACTGACCAAGATGCTTTCTACTTTCTCTTTAACGTTAATACTCTGTAATTCTATAATAAGGTATAGACATCTAGAGGATCAGATTGTAATATTTTATTTCTTAAATTCTCATATGTCATTTATCAATATTAATATTAAAAACTATACAATTTAATAACAGATATTTTAAGAAAAATGAAACATTTACATGTTAACGTACAAGTTCCCATTCTATTTTCTCTTTGTCTGTTTTTGAACTTGTGCTCTGAAAGTTTTCTTGAACTCCTTCTTTCAGCCGTTGTATTAAATAACACATTTTTCTTTCCATGAATTCTTTCTTGTTCTTTTATTGCACCTTTAAAAATAATAGTAACCTGTCCTTGTTTTATGGATGGCCTCTCTTCTTAAACCTCTCCGAGACTATTAGAATTCTTTTGACATTTGTTTCTCTTTTCTAGATTACCTTCTGTTTGTTTCTCAGGTTTTATTTCCATTCTATTCCTTCTCTTTTGAACATCTGGTTTTCTGTAAGTTTCCCAGAAGCCTTGACTAAAATTCCTATTTAACAACAAGGAAACAGCAACCTTAAATGACACACTAGATCAGATGGATTTAATTGATATCTTCAGAGCATTTCACCCCAAAGCAGTAGACTATACAATCTTTTCAAGTGCATGTGGAACATTTTCTAGGTTAGACCACATGTTAGGACACAAAACAAGTTTCAATACATTTAAAAAGACTGAAATTGTATCAAGCAGCTTCTCTGACCAATGGTATGAAACTGGAAGTCAATCACAAGAAAGGTACTTGAAAAACACATGAAGTCATGGAAGCAATGGATGGGTTAACAATGAGATCAAGGGAGAAATATAAAAATACCTTGAAACAAATCAAAGTGAGAACATAACAGCCCAAATTCTAGGGGACACAGCAAAAGCAGTCTTAAGAGGGAAATTCATAGCTTTACAGGCCTATCTCAAGGAACAGAAGAAAAGAACACAAATAAACAATATAACTTTATACTTAAAGGAACTAAGAAAAGAACAACAAACAAAGCCCAAGGTGAGTAGAAGAAAAGAAATAATAAGGACCAGAGCAGGAATAAATGAAACAGAGTCTAAAAAACCCCCACAACAACAATACAAAAGAGCAATGAAACCAAGAGCTGGTTCTTTGAAAAATAAACAAGAGTGACAAAGCTTTAACCAGACTCATCAAGAAAAAAAGAGAGAGGACCCAAATAAATAAAATCAGAAACAAAAGGAGAGAAGTAACAACGAACTCCACAGAAATATGAGATATTGTAAGAAAATATTACGAACAACTGTATACCAACAAATTGGGCAATCTGGGCAAAATGGATAAATTCTTAGAAATACAATCTTCCAAAACGGAATCAGGAAGAATTAGAAAATCTTAACAGACCAATTACAACTAATGAATTTGAAGCCAAAATAGAAACACTCCCAGCAAACAAAAGTCCTGGACCAGATGACTTCACAGGTGAATTTTACCAAACATTCGAAGAAGAACTAACGCCTATCCTTCTCAAGTTCTTCCAAAGAATTCAAGGGGAGGAAAGACTCCCAAACTCATTTGACAAGGCCAGCATTATCCTAATTCCAAAACCAGATAGGGATACTACAGAGAATAAAGCTATAGACCAATATCCCTGATGAACATAGATGCTGAAATCCTCAGCAAAATATTAGCAAACCAGGTCCAGCAATACATTAAAAATATCATACACCATGATCGAGTGGGTTCTATTTCAGGGATGCGAGGTTGCTACAATATCCACAAGTCCACAGATGGGAAACACCACATAAACAGAATGAAGGATAGACTGGGGCACAAGAGGTCACAGCTCAGAGCAGAGGGGAAGGGGGTAGGGGAGCTGGGTGAAAAAGGGGAAGAGATTAAGCAAAGAAAAAAAACCCTCAGTGACACAGAGAACAGTATGGGGATTACCAGAGGGAAAGGGGTGGGGAGACGTAGAAGAGGGTCTAGGAGGGCGTGTAAATGGCGACTTGACTTTGGGTGGTGAACACACAATGCAGTATACAGATGATGTGTTATAGAACTGTACACCTGAAACCTATATAATTTTATTAACCAATGTCACCCCAATAAATCCAATAAAAAATTTTTTTAAAAAATTTATATTTTAGAATGAAAAGACTATGTTGATTTATAAAGCCTGATCTGTGATTTCCTCTGTTCCTTTAGGTCTCCTTCCAGAAAGAGATGGCAATTCACATTCTGGGGATGTTGATTACCAGGCTTCCTACCTCCACGTCTGCTGGGCAGGAATGAAGAGAGCCAGCTTTAAGGTACCAACTCTTGTGTGGGAGGCCAGACTCCTCCCGGGCAGGTTGCTCAATTCCTTCAGGAGCATTTCTCTGGTCTGAGTCCAGAGGGAAGGTGCTGCTGCTGCTGCATGGGACAGGGTGCCGGAGAAGGCTGGCCTCGCTGAGGCCCTTCTTCCACCATCTCAACCCCTGCTCGTGTCCCATTGTCCCCACCCTTGCTCACTCTAAAACAACTGCAATGAAATGTTAGTCGTGTGGCAGCCTTCCTCCTGTACGTGGCTCTGAGCAGTGTGACCCGAGCGTCTAGGATCTTTTAATGATTATCGCTCCCATTCTCAGCGCTGCTTATGAGTTTTTCCTCTCTGTGTTTTACTGCGAGGCCTAGAGACGGGGTGGCTGGGAAGCTCCACTCAGCACGTAGGCAGCAGGGGGCACATTGCTGGTAGAGAATTTATAAACAATAATGAAACAATTGAAAGAAAGTCTGGCATTTGTTATCACCAAGGTCAGGGATAAAAAGCTCTCCTTAGCCCCGCCCCCCAAAGTATCTTTATAAAAATCGAAATTCTAAACAATTGCTTTGGTTCCTGTAGCATTTTAATCAGAGATCTGTTTCAAATAAGCGCTTTTTTTTACCCCATGTTCTCTAAAGAACTTTGGATTCTAAGGGAAGTTAGTTTGGAAACCTCACAAGTATACAGTTGACCCAACACAAATACAGTCAGCTACACATGTTTGTTTCAAGCATAAGTCTGCAAAGTTTTGGAGTCATCCAATTTGATGCCGCTTGTGTCTCCCACCCCTTTGGTACCAATACTCCTGCATTCACACAGTAGATCTGAAATGATAAAGAAACAGGCTCCAGTTACTTTGTCTCATGCTAGGAGGCCCTTCTGAGTTTTATGCGAATTTAAATTTAAAACAGCGATGCACAGAGCAAACTGTGAGGTGGAATGATTTTATGGGAAGTACAAATTGCAGTTCACGCATGGAATCTTTTTAAAAGTTAGGATCATATCTTTAAGTGGGAATTTCTCGTTCGTAAGTTAACTCTTTGTTTTAACCTATGGAAAAACCCGAGGAAATAATGTCTGTTACTGAAAGCAATTTTGTTACAAAGGAGAAGGGAATATTAAAAGACGATTCATTCCAGGTGTCAAATGCATTCTGCGCGCCACTGCTTTCCGCCACGTGAGCGGGTCAGGGGGACCAAGGACCTGAGTGCATGTGTCCAGTCTGCCGTTTTCAACCAGAAGTAGGTACCGTGAGGAAACAGAGAAGCCAAGGCACAGACAGCTTTTCACAAGCAACCTGAGTCAGTAGTGGCACTTACGTCCCGCTCCCATGCCTCTGTGCCACTCCACCCGTGGAGGGTGGGCACACACGTCCAGCGCCCCCGGTCCCTCTGGGCTGAGCACAGCTTCTCAGCCTGCTCAGCCCAGGGTCCTCTCAGCTCTCACGTGTGCTTTCGATCATGCACATTTTTCGTATTATACCTGTATTTTGCTCCCACTTGGACTACAGGCTCTTCAGGAATAGGGACAATGTCCTATGGGCCACTATGTCCCGCGCAGCACCTGCTGGCTATAGGTTCCCAGGGGTGCCTGCTGAGGGACATGGTCCTGGTAAGGCTGCTAAGAAGGGCTAGCCCCCAGGGGTGACCTACTTTGAAGGCGAATTTTTTTTTTTAATGGCCAGACTGAAAAGTAAACTCTGAAATCGAAGTGCTTTTTATTTCTTAGTCAAAAGTGAAATAAGAATATAAAGCAATGAGATTTCCTGCTAGCTGAATTTACACAGCGGCTCTAAAGGGATTTCCAACAGCGTGCTTACGGATGTGTCTGTGCTCTGTGCAAGGGCAAGGTCACTGGCCTAGGCGCCTAGCCTCTGTCAGAGGGGCTACTCTGCCGGTCTGGTTGCCTAAATAATCTCCTAAGGTAATAATACTATTGTCGTAAAGCACTGAGTCACACTGAAGGCCTTGCTTCCATCTGAAGCCAGAGACAGAGTCAGAATTTAATTTGACAAGAGAGTAACAGTTTTACTCCCTTTCATTTTGGAGAAAGTCATCGTTGTAATCAGACACCTTCTGTCCAAACGTTGCTCAACTTCAATTTCAGAGAAAAAATACAAAAGGGTAGGGTAGCCGCGGCTGAAAGGAGAATTTTAGCTGATATCACTAGGATCTGCCTTTTTTCTTTTTTAAAATCCAGACACACAGCTGAGGAGATTAAGGAAGTGGTGGGAGAAGAGATCTGTACAAATTCAACCTCAAACAAAAAGGTCTTTCATTTGGAAAGATAAAGATGTGTTTAGATGAAATCAGTTTATCAGGTCTTGATGGGGTGGGGAGGGTAAGTTGAGGCTTGTTTGACAAACACAGATTCTAGATATTCAAGAGTGTGCGGTTTAGCCTGAGTGAAAGGCAGAGGGTCTTTCAGCAGAGGGAAGTCAGTGCGCTTCTGGAACCCATTAGCCGAAGACCTGGTACTGGCTGAAGCGCCACTGGACTGCAAAGGGGTTCAGTCCGCTCAGGACGACAGGTTTAGCGTGGATTGCTAAGGGAGGCCGGGTGGCTGGGCGCTTCTCTGACCCCCGAGCTGACATCGAAGGTGACCTCCCGGCCCTCTACCGCTCGCTCCCAGAGTCTCCTGGACTACAAGGACCAAGGGACAGGCCCAGGGGCACAATTCCGATGTTCTCATGTTTCATCTCACTAGGCCAAATATTAACTTTCAGCCTGAGGTGTCTGTCACCAAGTCATCCGTCTTGGTAAATGCTGTTGGGGTCTCCGCGTTGCGAGGAGCCCATGAATCTTCCCCGCCGACAGCGAGGATACCCGCGCGGGCTGCCGCGGAGATTTCTGCTTCCCACAATGTTTATGACAGTAAATTACGCCACAGAGTGCACCAAAGATTGTTTGCATAACCCCCGATACCTGGTATATTTATCAGCCCCGATCCGTGGACTGCGACTTTTGCAGAGCCAGAAAATGTTTAAATTATAAGGCTTCAGATAATATATAAAATTAGCAGCGCGCGTTGCGAGAACTCCCGCTGGTTTATCTGGACCTTTCCCTTGGGCCTCATTGATTTCTTTTCTCTCTTTTCTCTTTGGTCTTCTCGTTAGCAGCCCGTTTCCCTCGGCTTCTTTGTTAGCTTTGGTCCCATCTCCAAACAGAGGAGCTGGGACTCCTGCTTTAAGTGTATCAAGCGAATCACTGGGCCCTCTGCTTGTCTCCTGACACAGCCATTTCCTTAGGAAGCCCAGCTAAGCAACTGGGCTGTGTGTGCAGTGATTTCCAAGTCTGTAGATCCTACTACAACTCTTGTCCACACTCTTTGCCTTGTTTCCAGTTGCTTCTCCATAGCTTTATGGTTGCACTTACCTTACAAGTTTAATCTTTAGCAGAAAACCCCACGTTATAAGACCTGGCTGTAAAATAGAGAGACAGATTGCTCCATGAAGCAATCTCTGTAGACTGTCGTGCCGATCAAAATAGAAACTTTGGGGAATATTTATTTGTTGCATATATTTCTCGAAACAATTTTAGAACTTGTGTGTGTAGCCCTCGTTGGAGATGAATTTGTCCTTTGACATTGTAATCTGATTTTTTTTTTTTTTTAAAGCCAAAGTTATCTGGTTTAGATTCAATACATCTGGTAGTAAATTAGCCCTTACAGATTTAGGAAGTTCCAACCTTTATACAATTCTTACTTCTATCGAGCTAAAATTTACTTTTTCATGTGTTTCATTCCTTTGATATAATTGAGTGACTACTTTGTTCTCAGAACTGCAGAAGAGTTGCTGGTACTGAGATGAACAGTGCACAGTTAACACTGAAATAAATGCTTGGCTTGGAGGAAAATTTTGATTCCTTGGTTTTAACAATTCATTACATCCATTTTTTATGGGTTTGAGCAAGTCAAGACTAATTAATGGATCATGAAAATTTGAATTTGGTGGTCAGCACCTGTGATTGCTTGTTTTTGATGGAGTGGAATGAAATAAAAGAGAGTGGATATAACATTTTTTCTAACTTTATTGAGATATAATTGAACTAGAAGAGAATTGCATTCCTGTATGCTTAGGATGTAGAAAGCCGTAAGATAACTTTGATTCTACTCTATGAATGAGAAAAGGCTGAAAAATCCACAAAGTAATATTTTTCTTAAATCCTTAATTGAGTTAAGGGCACAAAACAACCAGGTAAGCTGAATCCCAGGAGCGACAAATCTCTCCAATGAGAGAAGAAACACGTGTTCACCTTCATCAGAACATGGGAAGAAGTGGCTGCCTGGAGGGGAGAAGACAGCTAACATTTTAATAAATTCTTACAGATGGAACATGGACTCATGACAGGTTAGAATAACTGGGAGCCCCAGACATGAGGGAATCTGCTTTTATTCACAAACTCTTTTCTGCTGGTCTCCAGTGGGTGCTCAAAAGAAAGACTGTAGACTGGGTAGGGGAATGAGGACTGGGGTGCCCCACAGTGATGCTGATGTGTGAGGGTCAGCTGTTGCTGGTACAAAGAAAGAAAAAACCACCAACTTCCTGAGACCTTTCTCTCATACCAAAGGAAAGGCCTTACATGTTGGCCAAAGGGCTTGAAACCCTCTCAGATCCAGGATTCTGCACTGATACAAAGCATATGATATGTATCAGTGGACAAGAAACTCTGCCACTCAACCTCCCTACTGCCACCATCACCGCCACGTGGACACGTGGTGAGGAAATGGCAGGGACACCAAAAAAGCTCAACCCCCTAAATCTGGATTAGGAGAACCAAGAGCCCCTGCTACGAGTCTAGTATCAAGTAACAGGCGATGGCTGTCTTCTGTTGGAGTTGGTCAAGAGCATGGAGACAGGCCCCTCTGTGGTACGGAGTGGCAGGGACTGCTAGCAGCAGATGGTGGAACAAGAACAGTGCGGGAAACTCCTCAGAACTCCATACCCCACACTAAGCACGAGGTGATAGCAGCCCGCTGCTGGAGGAATTTGAGTCTGCGGTGCACCAGAAGTAACCATAGCAATTAGAAAGCTTGGACCCAAGTCAATTAGATTGGATCAACTCCCCATACTAAGGACCTGACTGAAGAAGGGTCATCCCCACCTCTGGGTGCAAATAATTTTTAACTCCACCTATATGGTTCTTCTAAGCAATAGAAATTACAAAACCCCCAGAGCAGAAAAACACCAAGCACCATTGTGAAGAGACAAAACCATCAGTAGAGGTTAGATGTTGGAACCATCAAATTTGTATTTTAAAATAGCCATGATTAATGGTTATTAATTATATTAGCCACTGGAGAATGTAGACAGCATGAAAGAATAGACTGATATTAAGGATAGTGCTGAAAACTATACGAAAAAAGAGTTTATAAGCAGATTGGATACAGCTGAAGAAATGAGTGAAATTGAAGTCAGGACAATAGAAGTCATCTCAACTGAAACACAAAGAGGAAATTCAAGTAGGGCAGGAATGGGAGAAGAGGAGGCCATCCAAGAGTTGTGTGGGGCAATATGAAAAGTCTGACATATGTGTAATTGGAGCCCAGATGTAGAAAAAGTGAACAAAGCAGACAAAATATTTGAAAAGATCAAGGCCAAGACTTTTCTAAAATTAATGAAATGTAATATATCAAAGATCCAAAAGGCTCAACAGGTCCCTAAGCAGGATTAATTACACACCTAGACACATTATATTCCAATTGCTGTAAACTAAAGATGAAGAGAATATCTTGAAGTCAGCTAGAGAAAAAATACACTTTTATAAGTTAAAGATGTCATAAACCATAGAACAATAACTGAAAAGTATAATTAAAACAGAGGTACAACCAATGAGTCAAGGTGAGATAAAATTAGCACAAAATAATTAACCAAAAAGAAGGCAAGAAAAACGGGGGGAAAGCTATTAAGAACAGATGAAACAGACAGCAAACAACTAGCAAGATGACTGTGTTAGATCCATAAACGTTGTACACACTCCAATTGTAAAACAGTGGAGATTTTATACATATTTAATCAATCATCCTGTTGTCCACCTTAAACTTACAATGTTATATGCCAACTATATCTCAGTAAAACTGAGGGAAGAAAAGAAAATCAGTGGTTGCCAGATTAGGTAAAAAGCAAGATAAATCTACATACTCTTTATAAGAAATCCACTTTAAATAGAGTCGTAGCTCGGTTAAGAGTATAAGGATTGGAAAAGATACACCATACACACTCTAATCAGAAATAAGCCAGAGCAGCTATATCAATATCAGACAAATAGACTCCAAATGGATGTTACATTATTATAGTCAATTTATCAAAAGTCATAATAGTTCATAATGTGTATGCATTTAGCAGAAGTTTGAAGTCCATAAAGTAAAAACTTAGAGAACTGAATGGAGAAATAAACAAGTCCACAATTTAGGTGGAGAACTTAATACTCTTGCTCAGTAAATGATAGAACATGTAGGAAAACTTTATGAAGATATAGAAGACCTGAACTACACCATCAATCATCTTAAACAAATTGATATTTAAAGAACACTTTAGCTACCAGTAACAGAACACACATTGTTTTCCAGTGTAGATAGAACATTCACCAAGATGTATTCCCTTCTGGGCCATAAAACAAAACTCAACAAATTTCAAAGAATTAAAGTTATGCAGAGTATGTCCTTTTTCTAAGGGTGAATTTAAATTAGAATTGATAACAGAATATTATTGAAGAGAGAATGCAAGTACTCAAATATTTCAAAATTTAAATACTAACATACTTCTTAGCAATCATTGTGTCTAGAAATCATAAGGGAAATTAGAAAATATCTTTTTCTAATAACTGAAAATATATAAGAATTTGTGTGATGCAGCTATGGCAATACTTAGAGGGAAATATATAGCAAAATAGAATAAGAGAAAATATGAGGGCATTGCAAGGATTCTAAGTAGAAACCACATATATTGCAACTAGTGTTAGGCCAACTGCTATGAGTCATATGAGAGATACATTTGCTTGAAAGAGACATGATAAATACATACATTAAGTGGAAATGAGGTTTTTATTTATTGCTTACTGTTTTCTTATTTGATTTTGCTTGATTATCAAAATAGCAGGAAGGTTAAAGTCTAGAGTTTAATGTCTTTATAAGTATAACCCATAGTTTTGAAGAAAAGTGAAAATTTTTTTCTCTGCTCTCAGCAGAGTGGAGGTTTTCAACCAAGTTTCAGTTAGAACTTTTAGTGTATTTTTCAGAAAGAAAGTTTAGAACATGATATTTCCCGAGTTTGTAACAACTGTGGTACTTAATTCCAAATATGGTAGATTGCATAATAAAAAATATTTTTATTAGAAGGACAAAGAATATGCATGTTCAATTTCAACTCCTAGATGTAAATTGTGACGATGTTGAGAAAATCATTGATTTGATCCTAAAAAATACTTTATAATGAAGTTTATTAAAAATATAGTTTTAGCAAATGTTGAAAAGAGTGAGAATCACAGAATCCAGTATATATTTGTTATGAAACTTTAAACCTTCAAAATTAAGAGATAAAAATCTACTTGGCAGCATAGTATGCCAAATTTGTTGATAAAAATTCTCAAATATTTTCATTGGAAAAAAAGACAGAGTTATTGCAACATTGTCCACCACGTTCTCCAACCATTAAGTAAGCCTTATCATCATCATTTTTTAATAGTCTATAGTAGTAATATACAGTGTGACAAAGGTACAATTGCTTGTAAAATCACTGGAAAAATTAATTTTTCCATATGTGTTGATTCTGTGCACCTTCATTATATCTTATATAATGTTTGTTATTAAGTAATATTCCGAAGCAATGTTTATAACATCATTATACTCAAGTACAGATTTTGCCATCCTATCTGATCAGTGCCCTGTTATTTGTAACATTTTTAATTTATACGAGATAATTGTAGCAAGGCAGTTTTATAGGGAATTTGTTTAGTTGTATAAATTTAACCTAGATTAAAGTGCTAGATTTGAGTTTCTTCCTAGATTTAGAAGAGAATATGTTAGTTGATATAAATGAAACTGGAAAAGTTACAAAAATAATTGCAGGTGATAAGACTCGAAGATCTATTGGAAAATATATAGATGTTACTAAACTGGTGTCTATTAATAATGGTTTCATTTCAAAACATTTAAAAATACTTCATAAATCTTGGGAATCTCAAAAAATTCTGCTGATTTTCATGGATATATTTTAAATCCACTGAATAGTTTTTAATTTATTTTAAAAATTTTACTAGGTAACTGGGTTATGGAAATATTTTGTTCAGAGATTACAGTTAACCACTGCTGTCTACTACATCATTCTGAAATCCCTTGGTTTATGGAAGAGAAAATACTAAGCACGGCATAGGAACTCACAAATGAGAGTCACATTTTTACTTGTAAAAGAATCTCTCTTGGAAAATATTTCTACAGATGTCATATGGGTAACAAGTTTGGCTACTTAACTGATATTTTTAGCATTCTTAACAAATATAATTTAAAACTGCAGGGAGAACCAATGCTATATTTCAACACATCAAATGTATCCAAGACATTCTAAAAGATGTTGTTATGGCAAGCAGGATTCAAAAATAGTCACCCTAGTTGCTATGTTTTCCCAACATTGCTATAACATATTGAAAAGAATGCTATTAATGAAGCCAATTTGAATAAAATAAATTTAGAGATATTGTTACAGTTCGCTTCTATGTCTTAAACTTTTAATCATGATTTTCCAGAAGAGAAATTTGAAACATTAAAGAAAAATGTTTTCTTTGCAAACCTTGAAATAATAATTGATTTAAACTTGGCCCACCAAAAAGAAAATAAATTTTATATCTGAGCTCTTCATTTATACCAAAGACTATTTATAAGATAGAAGTTACCATTACTTTGGATTAGGATTACAGGAGAATTTGTATAGCTAGATAGAAAAATTATATATTTATAATTGCCATTAACAATCACAATGACATATTTGTATAAATTAAGATTTTTCAAGAATAAACTGATCAAAAAACAATAGAAAGAAATCAGCTTACAAGTGTAAGGTGGAACACAGGAACTGGATTTACCATTCTACTTGAAACAACTTAAATATCAAAGAAACAAACAAAAATCAGATAAAATAAAGGAAATGACAATTTTTAAGAAATTGGGTATTAGGTAATAAAAGGCAGTGAACTCTGAGATATGAGAAATAAATGAGGTAAGCCTTAGGATTAGCCATAGTGAAGGGAGAGGAAACCCAGGAAGAGCTTAGTCTCTCTGAGGTGAAGAGACAAAGTTGAGACACCAGAGCAGCTACAGTTCACATGGCAGAGTGCCAAAAAAAAGGAGAAATGCATGGAGAGAAAACCAACAGTGTCCTCTTTAATGATTAAGTAGAGTACTGAGCCTGTTCTCATCAGCAAGACTGGAAAAGCCTTAGCACTCACTGGGCATTGACTAGAATTCTCAAGAGTCTTGCCTCAGTTATGGGGATTAATTAGCCTTAAATTAGATGCAGCTTTGCTCCCACCTAACAAACCTCAAAAGCAGACCTGAAAGGATCATGCTGTTTACAAATAATCAACTGTACTGCAGAACAGTGATCAAAAATATTTATAGGAATACAAAAATACTCAGCAACTAGCAAAGTAAAATTTATAATGTGTGGCATCTAATAAAAATTTACCAAGCATGAAAAAGCAAAATGAAACAAACAAGAAAACAAAACCATGGAGATAGCACTCATAATGAGAAGAAAAATTAATCAATTAAAATTAATACATACGGACACAGATGTTAGAATTCCCAAATACATTAAAACAGTTATTATAATTGTATTTCATGTGCTCAAAAACCTAGAGGACAGATTAAATGTGTTACATAGACATACAAATTATAAAAAAAATTATATCACACTTTTTGAGATTAAAACTATAATGTGTGTGGTAAAAATTTACTGTATTTCGTTAATGTCGATTAAACATTGCAGAAGTATAGATTAATGAATTTGAAGATATAGCAATAGAAATTATCCAAAATCAAACACACAGGAACTGAAAAAGAATCACGAATCTGTGAGCTGTGAGGCAGCTTCAACACACTTAATACAAGCATAATAGGAGCTCTGAATTAAAAGGGGGCACACACATATTTGAATAAATAATGACAAAATAATTCCTAAATTTGGTGGAAACTCTAAAGACATAGATAAAAAAAGCTCAATAAACTCCAAGTATGAGAAACATAAAGAAAACTACAGGAAGGCACATCATCTTCCAAAAGCCCTGATAAAGAGAAACTCTTAAAACCAGGTAAAGAAGACATATAGGAACAAAGCCAAAAATGACTGCATATTTCTCATCAGAAACTATGTGAGCAAAAAGACAGTGGAGTAACTTAGTGAAAATCCTAAAAAAAAAGTCACCTAGAATTTTATATCCAATAAAAATATATTTAAAGTAAAGATAAAAACCCTTTTTCAATTATACAAAAGCTGAAACAGTTACTACAATAGTTACTCACCAGCAGACCTGCAGGAAAAAAATGTTGAACAAAATAATTCAGACCTAAGGAAAATGGTACCAGATGGAAATAGGAGTTTGCATAAAAGAAGGGAGAGCCTATAAAAAGGTATCTATATACATTAAAAAAAAAATTATTTAAATGATGTAGTGTGTTGTTTATAAAATGTATAAGAGTAAAAAGTATGACATCAATAGCACAAAGACCAGGAAGGGAGAAAGAATAGAATACTATTCTAAGGTTCTTAGACTATATGTGAAGTGGTATAATATCTTTTGAAGGTAAACTGTGATAATACATATACTTTAAACTCTAAAGCAACCAATAAAAAGAGAGTTATGGCTAATGAGCTGGAAACAAACCAAGTACCGACTACCAGGTGGAATGGGCAGTACACTGTATAAAGGAACACTATTCAGCAATAATAAAGAACCATTGAAACACACAACATAAATGAACCAGAAAAGAATCAGGCTGCGTGGAATAGCTAAATATATAGAATTTTTTGGAGTGCAGCGTTTACTGGGAGGCTTTTGTCCTGGTGCTCTTCCTTGAACATCTCTACATTATACACGGGGAAATATGGTCCAGGATGCGAATATTTCAGGGCAATAGCCCAATCTTATGCAATGATTTCTGAGGGGTGGTGAGGTTAGGAGTTCTGTGCTCTAGGTCGAAGTTTTCCAATAACCAGTTGTTGGGTTCTGGGAAAAGTATTTTTTTTTTTTAAAGTTTTTTTCTCTCTGCTTCTGCATTTTTAAAACAAGACGATTGGACTGTAAGATGTCTAAGGCCCCTAACAGCTGTGAATCACTGAACCACATCAGGTCTTGAAAATTTAGGCATGAAACAGAAAGGCTGGAACCCCAAGCCAGAAAACTGTTATTTGTGAAATGAATGAATGACTATAAAGTGTATATAAGAGGGAATTCAGGGATGCTAAGATATTCTTATCTGGCTGCAGCTGAATCTGACCTTGAACCTGTCTAGCTAACGAAGTCAGCTACATAAAGGGCCCAGCGCAATTCCTCCTCCTTGCTGACGTCATCTCTGTTGATAACCAGAATGTAAGGCTCCTGTTCGGCTCTAAGATCCTAGAGTCTCCATCGACTGCTCAGCTCTTCGGGTCTAGCCTTGGTAACCACTGCTCCCGCTTACTGCAAACACCGTGAGTGCGTGAAATGCATCTTAGACTGACTAACACCACGACGGCAGGCCAAGTGGCAGCAATGAATGGCCAACTGTAGATCCTCTATCCCCCAAACCTCTCATACTCTTCTGGACAGGCAGGATCGCCCATTGCTCTGTGCTTCTACGTCTACTTTGGCCAAATCCGTTTATCTATACTCAGCTTTATTTAAGCAAACAAACGAACATAGGCGTTCGGGTGCTTTTATGGCACGTGCTTCATTTTGCCCTTTCGTGTAGTGAATTGTATGCCTGTCTTACAGGTTTTCCTAGACAGGCGTTTCAGAGAAGTTGGGTGGTCTTACTCTTTTTTTTAAAAATTATTTTATTGTTGAAAGTATTACAGACGTCCCCAATTTCCCCCTTCCCCCCCTTCCCCCATCTCCCAGCATCCTGCGCAGCGCCTTGAGGGAAGGCCAGTCCAGGGTGATGTTTGATGACTTCCGCTGACTCATGAAAAGTAGCAGCAGCGTCAGTGCTGGAGTTTCCCTCTTCTCTTAGTCTGGACATTTGTCCCACGGTACAGTACGGTGGCCAGAGCACTGCATTATGAGTCAGCAAACGTGGGTCTGGGTCACCTCGTCAGTTCTCTCATCTAGAGAGAAAACAATCGCCGGCCTATCGCTGCAGTGAGGAGTTGTGAGATCACACAGGACAGTGAGCACGGAGGTATTTTGTAAAATGCCAAGTATTCAGCAGGGATAAGGGACTATTATCATCTCTGTGAGGATGCGAAGAAACACAGGCCGGAGTAGCCGTGATGTTCATGTGCGGCTCCTCTGAGCAGGCCTGTAACTCCCGGTGGGTGCCGGAGGCAACGTGGGCTCTGCTCTTTATGTAGCCAAAGGGAGCGATTCATTAGCTGCTGTTACGAGGCCTATATACGCGGCACCACCTGGGTGTGCCGTCACCGGTGCCAAAGTTATTTGGTCACCAGCATGTGAGAGAACTGCCTGGAGCACATCACTGGTGCTTGGTGGGTGGCGATGGTAAACTTCCTTCCGAAGGATGGGGAGATGGGGTTTGATGCTGATCTGGATGCTAGAGACCCAGCTGAAAGCGATGGGGTGCGGGCCACAGCGTGCCCCCGGCAGGCCCAGGGTGACTTACAGCATCTGCGACGGGTCCGCTCGGCCTCCAGCGCCCGAGCGGGCCCGACGGCGCCACGCTCTCTGGTGATGGCTGGTTGCCTCTCCTCCCAGCTGCCTGCGAATTCCTTGAGGGCAGGGATGAGCTGTAGTCATCTTTTAATTTCCAGCCCTGGAGACTTACTAATGCAGAGTACGTGCTCAGAAGGCCTTTGGTGGCGATTTGGAAGACCTTTTTGAAAAAAGAAAATGACTAAGACTAGGGCTGTGGTCTGGCAGAGCGACAGGCCTGTGACCAGCCAGTTACTCAGGAGCGCGCCATGTGTGCGCATGGAGGCTCCAGAGGGGCTCCTTTGGGAGGATCCCACTGAAATTGCATCTCGAAAGAGGGGAAGGCTGAAGCCGGGGAAAGAACAGAGGAAATGATGTTTCGAGAAGTTCAGTAACGTTACACTCTTAAGATGCTTAAATACTTCAAGGTGCCTTTGCACCCATGGTCTCCATCCTCGCAGATTCAGGTGTGAAGAGGGCCATCCTTAGTGCCACCCTCCTAGGTCAGGAAACCAGACTCCGGGCGGCTTCTAGGCCTTGCTTAAGTCACATGGGGCTTGGAGGGAAAGCCAGAATGGGGACTCTCTTCACTTTATTTCTTTGCTCTATCCCCTGGAACACATTGCTTTGTGTGCGGGTGCATCCCACACAGTCCTTTTGGGCGCACCTAATAGTGCGCTTAAAGGAGTTTCCAGAAGTAATTAGAAACTGGGCAGAAAAATGAACTGTTATCAGAGTTTAGAATGGACAGATTTATTTGCTAACTGGTGCTTTATTTACAAACAAAAGAAATTCACTGCTTTTTATGTGCATCCCAAGGGAGTAAAGGAGAAAAGATTCCAATTCACAGTGACATTGACAAGCTGACTGGGTATGGAGAGCAGAGCTGTCTACCAGTTGTTGCTCAATATCTGAAACTTAAAAGAAAAAACTTGCGGGGCGGGGGGGGGTGGCGGTGTTGGAAAAAACAACCTTAAACTTCCTTCTATAGAACTCTTCTATTTCCTTCATTTCTAAACTTATGAATATTTAAAAATAATCAGATCCATATGCTTTGGGATTAACAACATTTAAATCATAAAACAGCATTGCCTAAGAGCTACTTGATGTCCAAGAGTCAGCGTGCCTTTGGTCTTCTAAATGAAAGTTTATTTGCAAGAGACAACTCCAAAACGTTCAACCACCGTATATACTCTGAACGACCGTGCGCTTTCTCAGATTGAGTGTGTGATCTGGAAGCAAGTCGTGTTAGTTCTCTGGGCCTCGGTGTTGTCGTCTGTAAATTGGGGTTTGTTGGCTCATCCCCGTGTTCCTTCCCAGCTGTAACATTCTGTGGTTCTGGCCTCGTGGATCTTTCTGGCTCACAAGAATAACGAGAACTGCCTGGGTTCGTGTCCTGGCTCTGCCATGTATGATCTCGGAGTGATTCCATCTTATTGGCCTCAGTTTATTTATTTATGAAAATGCAGTAAGAGTACTTACCTCATAGAGTTGTGAGGTTAAATGAGTTAACAGAGACAAATGCTGAGACCCAGGTCTGGGCATGGAAAGCATTATATAAATGGAAGCTATTTTACACACCGGCCCATCTCCACCTTGAGAGTGACAGCAGCTACCATTCACTGGGTCTCCCCGCCGAGGCAGGTGCCACACATTCTGCGGGGATTGTCTCACTCAACTCTCACAATGACCCTGCGTGGTGGTGAAACTTTTCTCTCTTCTTTTAGACATGAAGAGAAGGTAAGAAGCTTGCGTGAAGTCATACAGCTAGTAAGTGGCAGTGCCTGGGATTAAAGCAACTCTCTGGAGTTAAAGTAGGAGTTTCAAGCCACCGTCCAGTACTGCCATATCTAGATATAACCCGGACTATCTCCAGCACCGGGGATGGAGGCCTATAATTTGAAAACCCCTCTGGGCTAGGGCCAGGAAATGTGATTCAGAAAGTAACAATCTGTAGTACAGACTCGCATTAGTCATAAACCCTCAATACTTCTAATTTATTCATCCCATAAAAGTCACTTTCCCCCTTTAACATCAACTCCTTATTTCTGTGTTTCTGAGCCCCCCCCCCCAACAACTTGCTGTCCTCCAGTTCAGTTCAGCCATCTACCCAAGGGTATACCAGGGTGGTAAGGAGAGCGCTGGAGCCTTTTATGTAATAACAAACCCAGACCAAACAAACAAAACCCAGCACCAGCCTTAAATAATGAAAGGTATAGCCACAGCGTGTCTACTATGCTCCTGCTGAAAATAAAGGGGCAGCTTGAAGTATCTGTGCTTTCTGAAATGCACGGAAGAAAAACTGCTCTGTGGGTACCGAAGGGCCGTGGGAGGGGAGGCATGAGCATGGACTGCCTGGCTCTTCCTCTCCAGCCTCATCTCGTGCCATTCTTTCCCCCTCTCTTTGGGCCTCAGTTAAACTGACCCTCTTTCAGTTCATGAAACATGCCACTCCTTCCTGCCTCAGGGCCTTTGCACATGTGTCTCCCCCTCCTCTCTTCCCAAATTTCCTCTCCTCTTTGCTCTTTGCTTGCTAATTTCTATAAATGTCCAAAGTCAGCTCAAACTGCCCTTATTTCGGAAGGCTGGACAGCGTCCCCCCACTGCACACTCTCGTAACACCAGAGCAATGAATGGTTCAATGTTTGTCCATCGGCTGGAAGGGAACCTCCTTAAAGTCTGGACCTTCTTTCCTGTCATTTTCACCATTGCATCCCCAGTGGTAAGGGCAATAATTTGTATGCTCAATAGTGAGTGAAAATCTCATAGGTTCTTTAAAGGTAATTATTATATTTTACTCCTGGATCTTGTGCAACTCAATCATCAGCCCTTAAAGAGATGACTGGGACTGAGTTTGAGGTTGGAGTCCAGGAATCTGCTTTTTTAACATTAACCCATTTGCACACCCTTCTAGCAGGCAGGGCCCGAGCACCATGGTACTGCAAAGAGAACATGTGTCTTAGGGTCAAGACCTGATTTTAAATTCCATTCGTTGGTTAATTCAGAGAGTATTTGGAGTACCAGACACCGGGCTGTATGTTGAAGAGACTGCAGCAAACAGTACCCGTCTTCAAGAACCTTCTATTCCGGTGGGAGAGAGGGGAACAGGCGTTGCGATTCACCGGGCCTGTAAGCAAAGGGTGGTCTGGGGACCCGGCATTGAGCGGGGACCTCCCACCACCTGGCTGGCCTGGAAGGCTTCCTGAGGGAGTGGGGGCTGCTCCGAGCCCCGGTGGAGGTGACCCGAAGGCAGTTTAGTGGGGCTGGGGCCCGTCAGGAGCATGCTGGTGGCGCAGTTGGGGATAGCATGGGCAGGCAGGGGACCTCGCCGTGGCTACAAGACATGGAAGAGGGCAGTGTGGAAGGGGGACAGCTCTGAGGGCAGTGAAACTCCTTAATGGGGGGCCTTCTAGATGGTTCCATATTCTCTTTCTCTCAGATGCGTGGAGAGTGGGCGATGCGACCTTCTTTCTTGCCTCCTCAAGACTCACCCTGAAGTTTGAAGCATACCCTCCCCCCATGTTATTTTAATGAAATTGCAGAGATCTGAGATTGGCCCCTCATGATATGCAAAGGGCTCAGCAAACACCAAAGCAATAAAGAAAGCGGGTGACAGCACAGAATTTCCTAAGTATTAAAAATTAATTTAGGGCTTTTACATGAAACCCCCCAAAGGTCCCGACAATAAATTCTTGTTCCCTCTTCCACAGCCAGTCCTCCTTCTCCGTCCCAAACTGTTCTGCACTTCAAAGCCTCCCCGGGTCCCCAGGGGAGCTCCCTGGCCATGAGCAGGGTAGCGAGCTTGGGAACTGGCCGATTCAGGGCCCTGTCCTCTCCCCTTACAGAGTGGGATCGCCTGTCAACCTGGGTCACTGTCCTCGGGGTGAAGGCACATTTTAAAGACACTCTGAGCCGATGACTCTAGACGTTTTGGTCCCTGTTAATATAGGATAATACATTTCTAAGTTCAACAGTGACAAATAACCCTTTGCAAGTTATTAATGCTTCATAAAACAAGTATTCCGGCTTTTGTTAGTTCCTGGCTCTCTCTTGCTCTCTTCCCTCCTCGCCCTTTCTCAGAGGTTTTCTTTTCTTTTTACAGATATCTGCCTTTTCTCACACTCCCTCGGTAGTTCTAAGTTGGGCTTTGACTGCTAAAGTGCTGTTCCAAGTATACAGCTGGCTAGTTTATACTTTGATAACCTCTTGGAATTTTCAAATGGGATTTCAGAAAATTACTTGTCTTTGTTGTGGTTTTGCCTAGGATTTAAAAAAATTATCACAAACTTCTTATAATATTTTAAAAAAATGCAAATTCCCTAAATATCCACCAATAAATGTTGGGTTACATACGCATAAATAAAACGTGTGGTTAAAAACAAAGACATCTTTACACCTATTGACATGAAAATACGTTCTTTAAAATTTTTCATTGACAGTTGACATTCAGTATAAGTTTATATTTGTTTCAGGTACACAGCCTAGTGGGCAGACAATTATGTAACTTATTAAGTGATCCCCCGATAATTCTCGTGCCCGCCTGGCCCGGTACATAGTTACTACAGGATTATTGACTAGACTCCCCTGCTGTACTTCACATCCCCGTGACTATTTTAGACGTCTTGGTCCCTTCCCCTTTTCACCCAAACCCCCAGCTCCCCTCCCCTCCAGCAACCCTCAGTTTGTTCTCTGTATCTATGAGTCTGTTTCTATTTTATTTATTGTTTTTTTCCAGATTTTTTTTACCATTGAGATAAAGGTGATTTTATAATTTGTGATTCTTTTCTTTAACTAAGGTGATTTTATCATTTATTTGTCATTTCTTTTCCATCCCTTGTTTCTCTCCTAAGTTCTCTCTGCTTCTCTCTCATTTTTCCCTGGACTAAGTCCCCTTTTTCTCCCCCCGCCTTCTATTTCTCTCCAACTTCCCTCCCCCCTCTCTGGCGCTGGTTTTCACATTGGTAAGCTTTAATGTTAGAGCGGGGAAGCAAACGGTTCTGGAGCCCTCACCAGACCAGCTGTGGCCAGAAGGAATAAGGGCTTCAGGGAGGTTCTTTCATTCTTTTATTTTCCGCAGCAGGCCCGTTTGATTGTGCTCAGCACCGGGTGACCCGGTGGCCGGTTCTCAGCAGCGGGGCCTCGGGCCTCGCGGGGAGCCCTGAGCTTCCCGGCCCCGCTCAGGGGCTTCAGCGGCTCCAGTAGTCTCTCGACGTAGTGGGCCTCATGGCTCCCTGGTCTTCCTCTGACTCGTTTTCGTATCGCTTCAGGGTCTCGTTCAGCCTGCGATAGTGGCCGTACAGAATGGGGCCCTTCGATCTCTTAGACTTGATCGAAGGACTGGCAGATCTTCTAGAGGCTGTTTTTCTTGATCTGCCTTGAAGGGGTCTTTTGACCTTCCTGCTTGTCTTGGGCCGACTCTTTTTCCGATTCAGGGTCTCATTCAGCCTGTGTAAGGTGGGGCGTCTTGATTTCTTAGACTTGGCTGAAGGACTGGGAGTTTGTGAAGAGGCTCTTTTCCTTGAAGTCCCTCGAAGGGGTCTTTTCACCTTCGAGCTTGTCTTGGGCATCTTGCCTCCGCCTCTGGACCTCCGTGGACTGGTGGCCTTCCTCTTATCCTTCTCTTTGGGGCTTAGGGTTGGGTTTCCTATCACTGCCAAGCGCTTGTGAGTTTCTTGGTCACCTTTGCCATGTCAGTGTCTCCCAGTGGTCTGCCGCAGGCTCCTAAGCTCGCAGGATAGGCGGCTCCCAGGACACGAAGAGCCACACCCTTCTGCTTTGTTTGCTCAGCGAGGCCCCCCCAGCCCATGGTAGCGTGGGCGGGGCTTACACAACAGAATGCACCCCCCCCCCAGGCCTGGGGGGGGAGAGGCGCTGGCAAGGCCAACATGCCCCTCCTGGAGGGACACTGGGGGGACTCTTTCCATGAAGAGCTGTAACAGGCTTCCAGCTTCTCCGTGGGGACACTTTGTGGTCACTTTCAGCCCATGTTTCCCGAGATAGAGGGTCTCTCCTCTGGGTTCTGTCCCCTTCCCCTAAGAACTGCTGCTGTCACCAACTGTAGCTGGATGACTGGATGCCAGCGATATGGTGGAGGCGCTAGATAGTTAGATGTTCTGATTTTTCTAAAAAAAAAAAAATTAAACTTGATTCATTTGGACATTCCAGTGTCAGTCTGGACAGGGCTGCTTCTTTGCGTGTTAGTTTTAAGACTTCTGCTCAGGTCGCCTTCCTTCGGGGTTCTCCCTGAGGCTGGCTCTGTAATGTAGTTGTTAGGTTGATGTGCTTGGGGGCGGAGGCAGGCACAGTGTTTGCCTCCTCTGCCCTCTTGACCAGAAGTCTCCCCTTGAAGGTTCTTTTAAAATTCATGTAATAGGACTTTAAAAACTGACATTCCTAACAGGAGCACGTAAAAATGGCTTAGTGAATGAGCAGCTCCACTACAATTACACAGCTAGTTTCAGTTTAATACACGTTCCTCCTTCTCTCTGCTGTCTGGGGAGTAAATATGGGCTCAAGACCACGTGCTAAACTTAAACGCGTCTTCCCTCCTCAAACATATGCATCGTGGCCCTGGCCAGGTAGCTCAGTTGGTTGGAGCATTGTCCCCATATGCCAAGGTTGCAGGTTCGATCCCTGGTCTGCGCTCATATGACAATCAACCAGTGATGCATAATTAAGTGGAACAACAACTCAATGTTTCTCTCTCTCTCCCTGCCTTTCTCTCCAAAATCGGTAGAGTCCCAGCACTTGCCCTTTCACAGGCAGCGCAGCACTTTGCGGCTTCTACCTCTTGGTGTTTGATAGCCTTCCAGGGGGAAGGAGCCTGACTGCTAAGCACCCCTCAGGCAGGATGGACAGCATCTCCAAATATCTACCAGATGTCGAGCTGTATCTCAGGATGAATCCATTATTGATTCGGAATCCTCGCTCCGGTAACGCTTGCCAGGTTTTCTTTCACACTTGTGATGAGGAAATGGATTGAGCATCAGCAAGGACAAGACAATAACAATAAACAGACACGGATTTAAAAGCAAGGCAGTAATAACAAAAACAACCCCAGCCCCCCGACAGTTGCTCTCCTTCCAGCGCCAGGTTGCAAATCACTTCGTGTTTGCTTCTCCCTGAGCTCACACACTTGCAGAGACACGGGCTCTGAAAACATGCCCGCTGGAGCGCTTGTGCAAGGAAATATTTGGATAAGAGAGACAGGGCTAAGGAAATTCAGAGTCACCTCGCAGGAAGTTATCAAAAGAGATGGGAGTGTTGGGCCTGGGAAGTGAAAGGGACGACTTAATTCTGTGTTCCTGTCTAATCAGAAGCACTTGCAGCCTCCGCAGCACACCCTGATTGCAGCGGACGCCAAGGGCACGTTTTCCATGTTCAAAGCGGAGTCCGTCATCTTCTCCCCCTCCTTCCAAACCTGCAGTCTCGCGTCCAATTTGCCTAACGCGTCACTGTCACATTCACTTTTCTAAAGCTCTGTGCTCTCGACTGCCTTGGATATTTTCAGGAAGTCGGTGTGATAAAAACATGAGTTAGCTTACCCACCCATTACGCACTGAATGCCTGCCTCAGGACTGCTGAGAGCAATAAGAGCTGGTGGCTCGTGTAGCGGGAAGACGGTCACCTAAGTGAATACGAAGGAAGTGGAGTCACAGAGCTCGTAGGTGATGCTGCCGGGAAGAGAAGGGTTTCACTTAATCACTGGGCGAGGCTGGAGAGAATCAGGGAAGGCTTCGTGGAGGAGGTGCCATTCAAACTGAATTTCTAAGGATAAGTGGTGTTTCCCAGGCAGATAAAGAGGCTACTTATGCAGAGGCATAGAGGTATGAGAAATCATGGTGTTTAATGGAACAGAGATGAATTCCAGATAAAAAAATAGGGGGCACAGGGGATGTGTGTTAGAGGGGGTTACTAGGCAGACAGGTGGGTAAGATGACGGACCTTGTAACACCATGCCAAAGGTTTTGAGGTTATTCTATAGCAGAGAGGAGCCCACTGATGGATTTTAAACTAGGGAGTGATGCAATCGTGGTTCTACTTAAGACTGACGGAGGATGTCCGGGAATAAAGAGGCACTAACATGGGCACCAGGAAGAAAGTGCTGCAGTAAGAGTAGAAAGTAAAACTGATAGAGGTTGGGAAGCATTAGATGTGAGGGTAAATAATGATAAATAATAAATTAATGTAGGCCACTAACCTGTTTAAAAAAAAAATCTTCAGCAGTCTCCCATGACTTACCGAATGAAGTTGAAAATATTTAGTGTGATCTTCAACACCCTCAAGCATGGGGGTCCAGTCTATCCTTCTGACTTTATTTCCCAGTGCCCCTCAGCTGGTAGAAAGAGTAGCGGAGTGCCCACTGCCTTTCCCGTGTTTTCCTGATTCCCTGTCGTAGTGCAAGATTTCTGCTTTCCATTGACAACCCCTTTAACTCTTCTAGTCAGAAGCCACCCATGGGCCACCTAATCCGTGCTCCGCTGTCATCTGCCCCATTTGAATAGAACCTCTCCCCTCTTGGAGATTTCACAGGACCCTAAGTTTATTTCTCTCATTTTACTTACTTCCATGGGGCTTTGAATTTGTTTACTAGTCTTGTCTCTTGTCCGCTCCCTTTATCAACTCAGTTGTACAGGCACACTTTGCCTTACTGTGCTTTTCTTTAGTGCGCTTTGCAGGTGTTGCATTTTTTACAACTTGAAGGTAAAACCCTCTACCAGCAAAAAAAAACAACCAAAAAAAAAAGTGACTCGCTTTATTGCGATACGTGTTTTATTGCGATGGTTTGAAATGGAAACGGGAATATCTTTGAGGACAGATTCTCTTATTTATGTTTTTTTTCCTTTCACACCTCTTACAGAACATTGTACATTGTGTTGCTCTTTTTCTCAAGTGAAAGATTTTTTACTTCAGCTGAATTTCCCTAATTGCGTGGAGTAAAGTGGAGAATTAGAATATTGAGGCAGATAATCCAAATGAGAGTATCTATTTTGGCCGAGATATCTGGCCACTGCTATGTGAAATCTCATGATAATATTAACTTAGACGAGATTTACTAATTGAGCAAAGAAAAACACGTATTAAGTTTTATGCCCCAAATATCATATCCATCAATAAATCTTGGTTATGTTTGGCACATCACAGAGAGACCAACAGGTTGTAAAGATATTATTGATAAGATTCTATAAGCTTATATCCTGCCATTAATTTTTATACCAAATTCCTATTGGCTTTAATGAGCATTCTGATTTTTTTTAAGACTATGACTCCATAAAATTTCTCAGTGAATTTGTTTTTAGTTCTATAGTGAGGTATGTGTGAGGGCAAGTAGAAAAAAGTGCTTTTGGACATATTTATGGACCATATGTATTTATCCACTTGCAGATATTTGAGTAAAAACTCCCTTCAAAGACCACAAAGCATAAAATGTTACATGAATATCTGCAGCATTACTGTTTTATTCCTCAATATGATTATCATTGTGATGTTTACAATGGTGCTTGTCTTTGAGTGGCGATAATTACATTTTATTAAAAGATTTTAAAAAACACACAATTGTTTTATTTCTCCGTGGTTCTTAAGGATCCGTGTTCTTGCCATTTAACTGATACGGAACCAAAGCCCAAGAGGGGAAGCTAATTGTTAGAGGGCGTCGAAGGAAACCTTGGGCTTTCTTCGTAAAGAGTCTCGCTCAGCCTTCAGAGCCCAGCTCAGCCCACGCCCCGCCCGCGCTGGCCTGGCCACGCTGCGTCCCACTGGTCCTCCCGACTCTGCGATGCGCTGTGTGGCGGGTGTTGGCCTTGTCTGCACATTTAGGCTGCAAGTTCCTTCAGGGATATGAAAAATCACACTTATTGAAGCTTAGTATGTGCCAGGAATGACTCAGTACAGTACCTTCTCTAAGTCTGTGGGCAAGGCAGGAAAGTAAACCCACGACTGCAGCCAGGTAGGTAGGTGGCACGGGGTGGCAACGGCCCGCAGAGAAGGGGCTGCTGATACAAGCCAAGTTGCTAAACAGAGGCCCCACGTAATGGCCCAGTAAATGGCAGTTTCGGGACTTGAACCTCACTGTAGATTTCCAGGCGTGTTGTTTTTTTTAGACCAAGTTCCCCGCCTTGAACACCTACGTGCGCCTTACATGCTCATGTACTCTGCACCTATGAAACCGTCACCGGTACATAGCAAATGGTTGTTTTGTTGAGTTACTGACTAGGAGGTGATGTTGCTTCTTACTGTATTTTATGCCCAATTTATTAAATGAATACTAAATGACTCACTAAAGAATTTGCATGTTTTCGAAAAGTGAAAACCACCCTGGGGCATGCTATCCTCAAATGAGGGAGGTTACGGGAAGGTCAGGAGAGATTATTGCTCTCTATTTCTTGTGCCAGTGAAACAGAAAGAAAAAAGAAGAAAGAAAGAAAGAAAGAAAGAAAGAAAGAAAGAAAGAAAGAAAGAAAGAAAGAAAGAAAGAAAGAAAGAAAGAAAGAAAGAAAGAAAGAAAGAAAGGAAGGAAGAAAGGAAGGAAGAAAGAAAGCAAGCCACTGTTTAACCTCGTGGATGGTAATGGGGTAGAGCTGGGATCTCGAGACGGGTGATGGGGAGAAGGCTGCTGCAGATTTAGCAAGTGGGGGCCCTGGCTGTTTATATCGCCTGTCAATTCCAGCTGTCTTTATGGGTATCGGGGAAGATTCAAGTGCAGGGTGAATTTTGGACACAAGCGGCCCATTTTTTATGCCCATTGCTCCATCATTAACCCTCCCACTCAGTCCTGGAAATGTAAAGCCCAGCATCTTCCATCTGCTCCACGTTATTTATGATGATGCCTCTAATTATGTCCAATTGAGTTGCTGTCGATGATTAAAGGTAATAGGTAATAATAACTTGGCCTCATCATTACCACCATTATTATTAGCTCATTGATTGCAATAATTTCTAAAATTACCCCTTGGAATAAAATATGTTAAGCACCTGGTTTATCCTTTTATGGAACATCTGCTCTAAATGTGTGATAGGGTAGGACCGAACGTGTCTTGCCCTGAAAGGAAAGCAAACAATGTTGACATTGGGAGTCCCGTCTGCGCTGGTATGGGGCACATTGTGAGGTGATGAGGGGAGGAAGTAATGACCAGTCTCAAGCTCAGCACTTAAATTAGAGCTGTTAAAAAATGGGGGGAAGAAACACACACACACACACACACACACACACACACTCACACACACACACAAATATTATGGAGCTACTGCAATCTCCTCCCTTGGAAAAATTCACATCTTGAACGTGGCCCACATCTTTGCCCTGACTGTGCCTCACCTGGCCTCTGAAAAGAGAACATTGGGATGGGGGGTGAGGGGAGGGAGGTGAGAGAGGTGACAGAGCCATATGCGGAGGTGTCGGTGGCTTATAGGAAATCCTTTGAGTAAGATCTTCTTCCTAACTCTGCGTTCCCGCCTCAGTTCCAGAAATCCCACCACTGGCCTTTCATTCTTTTTGATCAAGCGTCTTCTCAAGGCTCCTCTTTGGGACTGAGAGTCCGCCGTGGGGCCTGCGCTGTATGTTGGTTCTGCCTTTGGACGCCTCAGCTCATTACTTGCTTTCCTCCTTGGGGCTGGAAGTCTCTGTGCAGACAGACACTGCCTGTTCTCGGCGAAGTAAGGTACCAGGGAAATGTAAGCTCGGGATCAGTGCTGTTTCCAACTACCAGCCTGCTGTCCTGTCCTGTGTGGTAGCCACTAGCCACGTGTGGCTGTATGTATCCAATTAAAATTAAGTGAAACTAAAGTCTCATTTTGTCAGTTGCACCAATCTCATTTCAAAAGCTCAATAGGTGGTTGTGTCTAGTGGCTCCCATTTTGGTCCTTGAAGATATAGAGCATTTCCATCATCACAAGCACTGCTATGGAATGGCCCTGGTAAACCATTCGAAACATTTGTTAACTAAAGGTCGAATGTGGGGGACTTCTACTGGGTATTGATGCTGATCTGCCACAGGAACCCCAAAAATGTCTGAGTAACTTAATCACATATAATCCACCCCAGCTCTGAAAGGCGAATAGGATATATGCCTCTGTTACCAATACATAAAATAAATTAGTGCTTAAGGATGAACTATTTTCATATATGTTACCTCATTTACTACTCAATAATCCTGAGAGAGGATATTATGCCCATTTTATAGATGAATAAACTGAGGCCCAGAGAGGCTAGATAACTGATCAAAGGCCGCATAGACGACCAGTGGCACCTAGCATGCCACAGTGGTAGAGCTAGATAGGCCTTTAGCATCCCATTTCAATGCCTTCTCCTGCACACACAGGAAATATATGGAAATATGTGCACATTTCCTCTTTCTTTATAGAATAGTATGCCTCAGATGAACTAACTGTATTGTGATCAGACCACATACAAATTAAATCTGGGAAATGAAGAGAAAATATTTTTTTAAAAATTCTAATTTTTTTTCCAACTCTTTTATGCTGGGTGAAGAAAATGCAATTTGTTTTTACATATAGTTATTGCTTAATGGTGATTTAAAAATAGTCATCAAGTTCAACACAAAATAGATTTTCTGATTTCATAAACGTTGCTGCATTTTAGAATCTCGTTTCAGAGTCCTTTCTAATTTTAATCTTTAATTGTGCTCTCTGCTCTGGCCAGTCATCACTTTCCTGTAGCCCAGCAGGCTCTGGACTGCTCTGCCCAGCTCTGGGCAATGCTGTGCCATGGTACTGCTGGATTTTCAGGGACTTTGCATATAAACCTTCTGATTGAATTCACAGAAACCAAGGAATATATATGTCACTGGTATATAAGTACTTGTGGAACTTCTATGTGACTCCAGGGGCATGATTTGGCCCTGGCATCCAGTCCCTTTAATAGTTTCGGGCTCCCAGAAGAATGTCATATTTCAGGAAAGAGCTCTAGTCACGTTGTATCATTAACTTTATGGAGTGTTGTAGAATAACATTTAGCTTGATTCTGATAGATTAAAGGTGCAAATCCACATGCATAATTTAGAAATAAAAGTCCCTGCTCTGGTACCATATAAATACATGCAGGTGTGAAAGGAGAACTGAAACGGTCTCCAAGGATGCTCTCGTGCAGGAGGCTGAGCTTTCCCCACCAGTACTCCCAGCCCCTGGGGCCCTCGTGTGAGAGGCCGCCCGTTCCCACCTTTGCATCTGATGTTGCTTCTAGGGATTGCTCAGGAATCCCCTTCACTCTTCCCATCCTCTCAGTAAAAATCGAAAGTGGATTTATGGAGGCTCAGACTGGGACACCTTACCTCCTTTATTGGCTTCTGATGCAGAAAGGAGCAGATTAGATAGTTATGAAAGGTCTTTGTTAGCTTCTGTGCTATGCTGGTCTAAGGGAGTCATTTTCTTATTTGCAGAAGAGTTTAAGCTTCAGCTAAAGAGTTGAATGCTAAGAAACTCAACGGTAGAAGGGAGATTTCTGGACTGTCATTCCAAACCAATGGATGAGTAGCCTGGCTGACTCGGAACCATGGAATGGAAATGATCAGAAAGCACGAGAGTCACCATTCCCTTTCTCTGTCCTCTGTCGGCCTTCCTGTCTTTGACATGGTTTTCCATTTATTTTAGCAGCTTACAAAGTGGTCCACGGCACACTCGAGTCTACCCTCAATAAGTATGTTGGACAAAGTTCTCTCCAGCTCCTCCAAACTCCCCCTTCTGGACCTTCCTCCCCCTTTTAAGGCCCACACCTTCTTTCTTACTTCACTGTTTTTCTGCTTCCCAAGGGCACCCATGTCATAGAGGGAAAGAATACAATCTGCTTTGGATTTCTTCTTAGTGACATATCAGGGACTTTTCAAGCCCTTACCCAGGACCATCAGCATTTCAGAAAACACACCAGCAAGAGAAATGTTTTGATCAAAGATATGGGTGAGGCCGGGGTTTCAGGAACTGCAGACCACGGACCTGAAACAAAGCTGCTGGTGAAAATCTTCACCGATATTGGGACTCTCCCCTCACTCTCACTGTAGCTGCTAAGCCACTGCTTAGCTGAGGGAGGAGGGAAGAGGCAGGAAGCTTCTAGGGCCTGAGCATCAGTCAGGAGGACCTAGATGAAAGCCTGGCGTGGGGGAGGCCCGCATCCACAGAGCACTTGGAAGAAGAACAGGAACATGTGGTCCACTTGTGATCTGTGTTTACTCGTCTGTCTGGTGCGTCTGAGAGGAGGGCGCAGGCCAGCCAGAGGTCGGCGAGTCAAAACCCTTTGAAGACAGACCTAGCTTCTGAAGCGGCCCCGGTGTTTCCGTGCTGGCTCAGTGTCCCACAGTAGTCCGCTCACTTCCCGGCCCATCACCTTTTGCACGCGCATTGTTTACAGGTTGCACAGGTAGAGGTGCTGGTCTGTAAAATTGCGAGTCCTCAGTTTTTCTGGAAAAGAATCCCTCTCTTGCATCCCGTTCTGCCGGACAGCGGGAACTGTAGTCACTAGCGGGCAGGCTTACATTGAAACCCAGTCAGTGGGTGCTCCCCTCACTCTTTGTCAGCTCCAAGGGCATCTGATTGTTCTTAGAGGGGTTGGTGTGCATGTGCTGACCTTAGGGCAAGGGGCTGGTACACACATCCTTGACCTTTGTGGTCATCTGATGGGGTTTGTCTCATTCACAATGACACTGACCTGCCTGTGTCTCTCCTGCTGGTGTCCAGGATCCATCCATGGCCTCGGGTTTGTCCCACTGGTGCTGTCGCTGCTGATGCTGACCCTTTGTCAGGCCTCTTCTGGTTTAGACTCCCCCTTAAGGACATAGGGTTTGTGGATTGCTCCCACACATCCCTAGGGCTGTAGGGTCTCCAGATGGTTATCTCAGTTTCTCCTGTTCAACCATCTCCAGCTTCCTCTCGCCTAGTCCACTGCACTGGGGTGTGGGGCGCATCTGAGAGGCTCTCAACTCAGCCTCCTGGACAGGAAGAGAGATGCCAGTCCCCCCTCTTCCAAAACCAGCTCCTTCCCACTCATACCCAAATCTGACTACGGTTTATACCGCCTTCCTCTAGGGCTGGGCCTGGCTGTATGAAGGGGAGATGGGGGCTTGAAGTCCCTTCTCTGAGGCCCACATAGTAACTGCTAAATCTGGCCCCCCTTTCTATCCCAACTCTCTTCTCCTTCCAGCAGATTGAATTTATGTAATTGTTGGAGGGAAATCTGATTTCTTTCTAACACTACTATTTATAGTGTAAGATTTGTGTCCTGAGTCCACCCAAGTTGTTGAAGACTCAAAAAACCTTTCTCTATCATAAAAGCCTGGCTCTCACAAGGAAAACCTTGGCCCTGCTTTGGATTTCTAGACGATGTTTTAGAAATAACAAGTTAAGATTTAGTTCTTCCATTCTCTGGATTCTCTCCTTGCTTAAAGCAATAAGCCAAGTCCCAAAACAAAAACCTGGGTTTTTAGGTAATGATGCCGTGAAGCAAATTTAGAATTCGCAGTAGTGCATTGATTACTACTTCAGAGAATTGCCCTGCTACACTCACAATTGCCGTGGTTTGCTTTGCCCATTTCAGATTCTCATGGGAATTAGGGCAAGGGAGGTTGAGGCTCTTGGGAGTACCAAGGAGAGAAGAAAAAGAAACATTCCCCAAACTGGCAAGCGACTAGACATTGAAATGGTCTTTACCAGTATGCACCTTTGTAAAGGTATCGTGAAAAAAATGGGAGGTAAACTGGAAAAAAATTCCAATTGCTCTCAGCTCTACCATTTAGTAGCTATAGAATATTTGATAAGACATCCTTACTGGTTTCTTCGTCTGTAAAATGGATTTAATAGTCTTTACCTGCCTGGTCTACTTCCGAGGTGTATATTCACATAGAAGTCTGAAGAAGTACTATTTTTAATAAGCTTTATTCTCTACAGAGCAGACAGAACTAAGCCTAACATTGGCAGTATGAAGCCTGATGATTAAGAACGACCCATCTCCCTTAAATGATAAGTGATCTCATTTTCAGTTTTAAAGGATAATTATTTTCTTTCCAAACTTAGTAACAGCTTTTTCTCTCTCTTTTCCTTCCCTTCCTTTCCCAGGAAGGACTTAGGCAGTGTCTACTGTAACGTAGTCGTTTCACTGCGGTTGTCTCCAAGTCTGACGCAGAGCTATAGTCTATGGTTGAACTTTTGAGTGACTTGTCAATCACTGGGCATTTGCTAAGTGTAAGGACTTGCTAAGTGGGACATACTCACAGTGGGTTGTGGGGGGTAAAATTACAGGACTAATAATTGGCCCCTGTCCCGAGAGGGCCCACATTCCACTAGTGACACACTGTTCAATTGTTTGCTCAGGAGAAAAGTATTTCCCTGGACCTCTCATGCACCAGACACTATTCTAGGTGCTAAGATTACAGCAGTGAACACAATTAAAAGTGATTAAAAATGGGTCTTATGTTCTAGTAACACTTGAACAAATGCATAAAACAGGAGTATTTTGAAATAGAATTAATTGCAAAGTCACATGGTACAGAAGATTAATGATGGAGGGGTGAATGTAGGCGTGTTGTTTGCAGAATGCAACCCTCAGGAATTACATTTACAGCTGGAGTTTGAACCTTGGAAGAAATTCTTCATTGGTAGGCAAGGAAAAAAATAAAAGGAAAAGACTCCAGAAAAAAGACAGTTTATTTTGGAGACATGGAGGGATCTTGCCTGACTTGAACAGCAGGTGTGTTTTGGAGAGGATTGCGGACTTTGACCAGAGGAAAAATGAGAAGACCAAGGCAACTAGATGCAGAAGTTTAGTTTAGTTTTTTTTTCCCTCCCCACCCACCCACCCACCCCTGCCATCCCTTGGAGATTCATCATTGGTTTGGGAGTAAAGGGCCATGGAAAACTTTGGGTGGGATGGCAGCAGGGTGTTGGGGATATAAGGGTGTGTGACATGATGAACATTGTCTTTAAAGCATATAGATTTGGTGCACTCAAGATTCAGGCCACCAGAAGGATCACATGTGAGTTTTCATTTTTAAAGTCTACACACCATGAAGAATTATTGGAAATTACCATAAATCAGTTTATGGTAATTGATTATTTGTATAATGGTGATAAGTCTGAATTTTTAAAACTCTCCTGAAGTCCAGATTAATTAATTAACTAAGCAAATCTTATTGTGTTAGTCCCTGTCTAGACTATACAGATACACTTAGCTTTGTATGCCCACCTTCATGACATTTATTTATGGGGTAGGTGATGTGGATTTCATGAAATGATTTATGATTTGTCCGTTTGGAGTTAGCAAGTCATGTTGTTATTCAACATCGGGGACTAACAATAGGAATTTCAGCTTCTCTGGAGCAGTCCCACCACACGCAAAGGAAAAAGGCCTGTGGTATCAATTTAGAAACACTTTTCTTGATCTAGTGGCCCAGGGCAAGTTGGTGACCTGGCATTATTTTCATTGAAAAAACTAGTCATCCCTCTATTGAGAAGTTAGACCACAGCGGCCATGTGGTTTCTTAGCCTTTGCTTTACTCAGGGAGGAGGGCTCCGTATGCCACTGAGCTGGGACTTGGTTACGGATAATGTGCTTCAGGCTTTGCCATAATTGTATGGAAATTCCCGGGAAGCAATGTGTGGGTCTGGGAGAGATCAGAACTGACAACGCTCAATGACTTCTGATTTTCCAATTCGTTGGAATGCCCAGTGGTCCCTCCTTGGATATCTCCTCATCAAGCTTTATAAGTTAGTGAAGTCCCCAGTCGATCAAACGTTGCTTCTCACCATGGTCTGTCCTGGAAATCTAAAGGGGAGCAAATGTGTGGCTGGTCAACAGAATTGGCAAACAGAGCGGGCTTCTGGGGCATCTGGACGCTGTTCATACTGTAACCTTTTATTTGTGCATTTAGAAATGAACCATCAGGAAAGCTTTTCCATTTGGGAGATATTTGCAAAACCAGTTCTTTCAGGTTGGGTTTGGCTACAGTCCCATGCGAAGTAGCCACACGTCTTACTCAACTGATTTTGGATAAACCAGGAAAGCTTGGCTCCTCCAATTGTTTGATCCCTGTTACGTTGCCTATTTTTGCAGATTCTGACATCTGGAATGTAAATTAGAGCTACACATTTAATATTTCTGTTTCATGTTCATTGTTGGTCTTCCCTGAAGATTGCTATTCAGAATTGGCTGCCAAGGCCCTGCTCTTGTAACGGACAGAGTTCTCATCCAGGTTCCTGCTTATTTCTCTCCCCCCCCAGACCAAGAAAAGACTGGTACACTTTTCACAGTAAGTCATCAGACCTGTGTAACTTGCTACTTGTCTGAGCAGTTTGTAAGTGTTTGTTGGATGAGCCATTCTAGAGTCTTCTACAACATTTCTGTGTAGAAAATTCTTATTTACACTGTAGGGATTTGGGAGAATCAATATTCTAAACCCCAGACACATCACGTTATGCATGTTGTTTCACTTAATTCTGTGAAGTTTAACCAACAAATACTGGACATATGGCTCCAGATGCTACTGGGAATGCAAAGGGAAATAAGTTCTACTTTTGATTAATTAGTGTGCTAGGGCTGCCATAACAAAATACCATAGATTGGGTGTCTTGACCAACAGGAATTTATTTTCTCACAGTTCTGGAGGCTGGAAGTCTGAGATCAAGGTGTCAGTAGGCTTGGTTTCTTCTAAGTCTCTCTCCTTGGCTTTCAGGTGGCCGCCTTCTCACTGTGTCCTCACATGGTCTTTCCTCTGTGTGAGCACATCTCTGGTGTCTCTCTGTGTGTCCTAATCTCTTCTTTCAAGGACACCAGTCATATTGGATTAGAGCCCACTCTATGGACTTCATTTTAACTTAATTATTTCTTTAAAGCCCCTGTCACCAAATGTAGTTACATTCTGAGATACTGGGGTTTAGACCTCAACACATGCTTTTTTTTTGTTTTTGGCAGGGGGACAAATTTAGCCCATAGAAGTACATTTTGGTAGTAGAGGAGAAGCTATACACCTAATGACTGTTATACAAACATAGAATCAGCCAATTGTCGCTGCAAAGTTCCATGAGGGTTGAAAGAAGAGAGGGCTCCCATCTGTTTGGAAGAACCGGGGAGATAGATGAAATGGTTTTGAGATGAATATTGACAAACAGATTTCAAAGAATGACCTATTAAATTGAATTATATGAAATTGCAATTTTAAAAATCAAAATAGTCAAATATCAGCAATTTCACATGGTGTAACAATGTATTTCTGTTCATACTCATAGTACAGGGGAAGACTGGGCAGATTTTTCTATAAAGAACCAGATAGTAAATGTTTAGGCTCTGTGGGCCGCGTGGTCTCTTTCACAACTATTTAACTCTGCTGCTGTAGTGAAAAAGCTACATAGACAACATGCAAACAATTGTGCAGCTGCGTTCCAATAAAACTTTATTTACAAAAACAGGCCGCAGACAAAACTAGTCCGTAAAATTGTCAGGGCAATAACTCAGGTCCTCAGACTTCTAAACTTATGACCTTTCCTCTATGCCATGTTAATTTTATTTCCAAGGAACTAGCAAGTTTCTAAGTAAATATTAGAGGGCTGTTTTTTTAATTTAAAAGAGTCTACTTGGGGAAATAAAAACTTCTAAAGCTGTACCCCTGAACTCCCCCTAAAAGAAGAGAGCAGGTCAGATTTGTCCCTGAGCCATAATTTACTTACCCTTATGTAGGGGAAACTTTAAATTTCCAAACTCTTCTATTGGCTGAAACGTGCCTTCCCTGGTACGGCCTCACCCCTGTGCCAGGCAAGGGGCTTCTCTCCTGTGACGTGCTGACCCCTCTGCTCCAAAGCAGAGCCTTCCAATGTCCAGGGACCTGAGAGAAAATACCTTGGCTCCGACTCAGGGTCGCTATGCGGCAACAGACCACAAACCTAAGCCACTTCCGCCTTGTTGTTTCACTCTTGGCACTTGGGTGTTTTGTTTCTATTTTATTGGCACTTCAGTGGAAAGGCAAAGAAAACTTGTGGCCTCCTTTCATCCAGAGAGGGAAAACAGCCTCCACTCTCTTTCCACAACCCTCTTGGTATCCGTACAGCAGGGAGGGCACTTTCACAATCCAGCTCCTTCCCCATGACAGAATTTCCAACAAACATGAACAACCCACCGAGGGGGGAAGATGTGCTCCCGTCTTTCACAGGGGGGACCCTGCCAATGACACATCCTCCTAGAGAAGACACAAGTGTCTGCAGGGTGGCTGCCCCCTGCCTTTCTAGGACTGGAGGTCGAGATCCCTTTTCTCAAGAAGTTTTCATTCAAAGGGGAGAAGACAGAAAAGAAAGGAGCAGCAGCGGATATCAATCATATAATTCCAAATAGTCCTGATCATTGACAAAGAAAAGAAAATAGGGTAATGGGATGCTGACTGACGGGAGCTGTATGAGACCCGGGGAAGGGATTGGAAGAGAGAAGGGGCTGGCCGGGCGATGAGCTTGGGGTGTTGCGGGTGAGAGCGAGGAGGGAACAGGTTTGGGGAGGTCAGAGAACAGCAAGGCCGGCGCGGCTGGTGTGGAATGAGCTGGAGGAGGGAGAGCAGAGGGTGAGATAGGAAACCCACCGGGGGACAGGGGGGGTCCCGGGACCCACGGAGGAGCATAAGACACGCTGCCCAGATCCAGAGAGCCTCGCTGCTGCACTCTCCCAAGCGCTCGTGTCTTTCCAACGTCAGCCTTGCCTCTTCTATCACATTGTCTTAGCTCGTGCCCACCTTTTTGATGTCTGTTTCTAATCTCTGAATGAGAAACCAGGTCATTAATCTGATGAAAACTTCATGTATAAGACCAAATTGCACTTCAAATGAGGGTGTGAAAGACTCTTCTGTGATAAAGTTCATGGGGGTGTTTTATAGCCTTTTAAAAGCTCAGGTGCCTTTTGCAGGCTCACCTCAGCTGGTTCTTGCTGGTTGGGGCTGCTGAACGTGACTTCTGGATGAGAGGGGAGCCGCAGGGGGACACCGCCTCCTTGCTTTATAACCGTAACCCCCACACTCCTGCATCTTTAGAAAGAAATCGAGTGGGTTTCTAAAGGACAGTACTTGCCACTTGCGGCAACCGTGGCCTCCCAGGGTTCCAAACACGCAGGAAGGGCCTCGGTGGCCGAGTGAAGGCTGTGGCGGCAACTGTGCTCCCCTCCCTCCCTCTTTGCCGTGGCTCATCCGGGAACTAGTTGTAGAGAACACCTCTGTCCCTGCTTCCCCGCTGCTGCAGTAACAGGAGGACGCACAGTGACGTCGCTTGTGCCCCTGCCTTATGGAGAAGCCCCTTAGACAGGGCAGGGCTGGGGCAGGACAATGGGGAGGGTGCTGAGGGTCCAGGCCAGCCCCGGCCGGAGCCCGAAGGGCCGGGGCCCAGCCCCTCTCTTTTCTCTTACCTCGCTCATCATAGTCTTGTACTCATCACGTGGTATCCGATGGCCAGAGCCTGTCAGTGCTGCTCTTCCCTCTGTAAACCCGGTTCTTAAGGTTCTCTTTCCACTGGTTTTAGTTTTTTGGAAGCGTTGAAGACCAGAGTACCGTTTGGCAGGACCCACGTTGATTTTGCCCCCAGGTGTGGGCGGCAGCCACCGAGAGGGACCTCAGGGACACATGATGACCCGGCCGCGCCCTCCCTAACCCTTCCCTGAGATTCCATCGCGACAGCTACGATACTCAAAATGCAAATGCCCAGAGGAAGAGGGAGGCCTTGAACTCTCTCTGCGCGTTATCCCTTAGGGGGAGTTAGACACTTTACTGACATTGGGTTTTCATAGGAGGAGGAGGGGCGAGCGTGAGAACAGAGGGATGCCCAACCGCAGGAAACCGGGCTTGAGGCTGGGGGTAGTTTGGGGAGGAGGGAAAGGGGAGATGTGAGGGAGAGGCCTCAAAAAGAAAGACTAGGGACAAAAGAAACGGGGCTGACTTCATAATCCTCCGTGGCTCTGATCTCGGGAATATCACTGGGCTAACTCTTTCCATCCTTGCTTCATGAATCCTGGTGTCTTCGGTTTGCATTGGTTTTCATCTCTCTGTTCAAGGCACCATGTCATAGCCAGGCACCTTTCCCCCATGGGGTATAATTTGCCAGGATTGCTGGGTCCACGTTTGTAAATCATCTCAAGACTTGGTTCATGTGTTCTGTAGCTTGGCTCCCCTTCAATGCATGTTATAAATAAGAGCTATCCCGAAGCTGAATGACCATTTTCTCTAACTACTATCCCCCCCTCCATTCAGGTAATCCCTTTCCAAGTCACAAAGCCTTCCCTTGCCTTTCATCTGTCTCCCTTTCTTGAGTCAATTTTTTATCTCGCACCTTATGTCACCCACATTCAATGGCTCTTCTCATTGCCCATTAATCCTGGATGTGGAATCTTGTCAAATCTTATTTAAAATCAAAGTACTCTTTATACAGCCACTAAATCTCCTTCATTGCCTGACAGGGATATCTTCAAGGACCTCCATCCGATTTGTAAAACATGACCTCCTCTGCCTGGGTCCCTGCAGCCTTCTTTCAATAAACTGGGCTTTTGCAGGTGTTCTCCTACCACGACTTTTAAGACTGTTTCCAAGAACTCCTCAGCTGCACCTCTTCTATCCCTAAACAAACCAGATGTTACCCAGGCTGATCTCCTATCTCCCTGCTTGTCTTAAGAGGGATCTTAAAAGAAATATGAAGGATGGATCTGGCTATTTTCAAATCCTTGGGAATTACTGAACTGAAATGAATTTCAGTTACTGCCTCTTTACCTTCTCTGCTCTTCCCATGATTGCAATTTTATTTTTTTTAAAAAGGTAAAATGAATAACCATGTGTTTTCTACCGCTTTATACGATGTACTTATATTATGTCATATTTTTTGAAACTTGCCTCTAGGTCAGTTATCCTCAAATGTAAATTTTGGAGTTGAGGAAGCTTAAGGCATGACATTCCTTTCAATACAGAACATACCTCAGTTCAAGACTAATTGAGAGATGGCCATAAGTACATCACTCTGAATAAGTGGATTTTCTGTTGTTTTGAACCTGTATTAGATATATTTTTCCACCAAGTCTCTGGAACAGTTCAGTGATCACAGCCTCCTCCTTCAAGGTGGAGGCCACCCCACAGAATAAAATGCACTCTTGACAGGTAGGCAGAGCCCAGAGGGAGGAGACAGATGCAGGGTCTGAGCCAAGCACGTCCATTTCACTTTTCCAAGCTCACCACTTAGGAACACAGCTCTTCTTAAAAGGTAGACTGTCTAAGGCATGGAGGGAGGGGCTGAGAGAAGAGTCCTCTATATGGAAGTCCAAATAGTGGTGGATGGGATATCTCATAATATTAGGTTGCATAAGAATTCGTTGTTGTTCTAAAATGCAAATTTTCAAGGCCCAGTAGGATTCCAGATCTGGGAGAGAGCCAAAGATACAAAAGAACCTTGATGACCCTGTTACAGGAGGTTAATGAGCCCCGCTTTGAGGAACATTGCACTAGAGTCTTCTAAGATGTTCTCCAAAAAAGGGATTACATAGTCAAATGTTTTGGAAACATGGATTATAAAAAAGCAAGCGCAGTTATTTCTCGATTTATAGTATTATGAATGTTTGAGAGCAGGATACACAGTCTTTTCCAAACTTTTTTTTCAGAATATCTATTAAGCACTTGAGGGTTACTACTGCAGTGACACACCTGCCTCAGTAACTGGAAGGTGTTGCATGAAAGGTGCTGGGTTGAATGTGTACAACGAGAGAAGTTCAATGATAATCTGTACTGGTTAGAACACACCTGGCGCTGTTACACTTTAAGGGAGTTGCTGTAAACCTGGAGCAGGTTGAAAGAAGAGCAAACGGGATCTTTAGGGGTTTGCTAATCATATCACCTGAACAGTGGTTGAAAAGACTTAAAGAGATGCCTAAACTAAGGTGGTAGCTCCAACATGCACATCTAAACTGGATCCCCATCAACCTCCCCTCCTCACCCCAAAGTCATGGGGAAGAGATTCAAGACCTGGGAAGTAAAGAGACAAGACAACAGCTAGAATTGGAAGGTGGAAAGCATACAGACTGAGAGTGAACTGTTAGAAAACCAAACAGCTGAATCCAAAACCGGAGTGGAGAAAGCTGGGGATAACATGTTACCCATCACGGATTCAGAATGCGCAGGAGGGACAGCTCCAGTTGCCCTTGTAACTGGGCGTATTGGTGAGAATGAGAAGAATCAGGGTTGGGCAAAAACTGCTGACAAGGCAGTCAGACCTCTAGACCCTCCAGAATCTATGCCACTGGATAACTGAGCCCCCCCAGCCACACAGAGGACCAGAGGTTTCTTCTCTGGATGGGGTAAGACAGAAGAACTGTGGATTGGGGGTTAATGGCAAGATGTTGCTGTAGTTGAAGATGGAATATCCTACTAAAAGCAAGGAGGTAATCAAACTCTATACATATTAAGTGATGGGTGCTGACTTCCCCAGGCTTTTCTCCTCCAGCCCCAACAAGTCTCCTAGAATACCAATGCCCCAAGCAAGAAATTCAAAATATACATGTTAAGGAATCTGATTATGCCAAAAGGAAATACCCAAACCAAGTCTTCCTCACAAAACAGCCAACCAAATCACCCTACAGGGAAGCTCAAAGTCAACAAACCTCAATACAAATGGCTATAAGATTCCCAGTCCCCCGTGCAATTCTAGAACCTTGCTACTCCCCATTAAGAGGCAGTATCTATTTCTCCTCTCTGGAGACTGCTTGGATCTTGTAACGGCCTCAATAACTGGAAGGTGTTGCATGATTTTTTAGGCTGGGTCATAAAAGGTGATACGGCGTCTGCCTGGCCTTGTCTCTCTCTGGACTCTTTGCTCTCAGAACCTTGCCATCACGTTGCAAAGACGCTCATGCTAGTCCACATGAAGAGACCCACTGAAGAGGCGCTGAGGCTTTCACCCAGAAGCCAGCGTCAACCGCAAGGCCTGTGAGTGATGGGTGCAAGGCCCAGCCTTGGAAACATTCAACCAAGGTCTCTGACAATGGGAAGTGGTCCCCTCACTCTGCTCTGTCAGAATTCCTGACGCACGGAATCCATGAGCACTGGTAAATGGTTGTTTTTGACCACTATGCTTTGCAATAATGTGTTATAAAGTCTTTAGTAACTGAAATAAACATTAATTAGACATTGAAAGGGTTAAAATTAAATATTTATTTTGGAGGTCATCTTCCCTAAATACTGCAAGATCCGTGGGAGAAGAAATTTGCCATGTTGGAGTGTAAGACTTGTGTTGGTGCGTATATGAGGAGCCGGGGATCAGGCCATGGGGGACGGTGAGTGGGGACAGTCCTATGTATCATACATAACTCTCTTAAGGCTTTTCTGGAATTTTAACTAGTTACTCTTTTCTTTGATTAAGAAATACGTAGAGGATGAGACATGAACGCATTACAAGAATAATAAGTTTCAGGATTTTGTCAAACAAAGAGAAAGCTTTGCGCAGGCCGAATGGGGATTCCGAGACAGCTTCTAATCCGTTCCAGAGCTCCGCACATCTTTCGGGTCGCCTGCTGTTCAGGATTATGCGCATCGCTGCTGCAGTCGGTGACAGGTGGGGACGTTATTTTGGAAACCTCTCTTTGTATTGTCTTTGTAACCTAGATCTATTGCCCGTGACATTTCAGCTATTTAATAACTCTACTGTTCCAGCAAAACCTCCCCGAGGAGTGCTTCACCTTCCCAGTGTCCACCAACCCGAGCCCTCCACAGGAGCAATGAAAAACCACAGGTGTGAGAAACCCGAGGATTCCTTCTCCGAGGGGTCTCTCTTCAGTCAGCTCTGCTTTTGGCTTAAAATAGATCTTAAACTCTATGGGGTAGTTAATCTTAGAAACACAGAAATGGAAGATTAACCCCTGAAGATGAAGTGATTGTCTAAATATGTTAATTCCATGTGATTGTTAATTTATTACCTTCTGTCCTCATGATGAATGACAATCTACCCTGCAACCTTCCATCCGATTATTTTCATCGCATGAGGACAAAAGTTTCCTTGCGAGGAAGGAAAATACATATCTTTCCTCCAAATGAACAGCGGAAAGACAAAACCATGCTTGTGCAGTTTAGAAAAAGTGCGAAAGAGACTCTGAGGTTCCACGACTGTTCCCTCTGGTGTGACATTTTTCACTGGAGAGAATATTGTTTCCAGCTTGTGCTTATTGTAAAAATCAGTTCCCAATATTTATAGAAATTTAAAAAAATCTTTATCGGCCTCCCTCCTCCCAAAGAGATTTAGGGTTACTGAATCACTGGCAAGCCCTAATGATTCCAGAGATACTTATTTTTTGCTTGACAAAATTAATTAGACATGAAATTGGGCTTCAAAAATTTATGGTTGAACAGGGAGGTAAGCCATATATAAAAATAGTTAAAATGCGAGGAAGAAAGTGAGATGAAAGGTGGAAACATACTGGGTGGGAGTTAAGAAGAGGGAGAGAAACTTTGGGGCTGGTGGTGAGAAAGTCAGGATGGTGGGATGAGGGGAAGGGGGCAGAGAAGGTGGGTTCCTGACAGAGGTAGTTTTGAAGAACCCACGAAGGATTTGTTCAAGTGAGCAATGAAGGTTCAATTTCACTGGACACCCAAACTAGACAAACATCGGGACCAGCGGGGTTCCAATCAAAGGGGAGATTCCTAGATTCCTAGACCCTACATCGGACTTAAAGATGCAGCCATAGGGGTGGGCCTGGGCATCTGTGTGTTTAACAGGATCCTCTTGGGGCTCTGGATCGGCGGATCTCTGGGCTGAAGTGCAGGGTTCACAGGGGGAGTGTTGAAGACAAAGTAGGGAAGGTTGTTTGGTGCCAAATCCCCATGGGCGTTGACTTCCAGCGTGTATCCAAGCTTTATCTTTAATTAGAGGGATGCCAGGAGAGACCCTTGAGGGATGCGGTGACAGATCAGGGAGGTCCTTCGAGGACAGTCATCTGCGGTGTAGGGGGTGGACTGGAAGGAAGGAGGCAGCCAACAAGGGGGAAAATTGGGTGCTCCCTGTGATCTCTCAGGAGAAAGCAGTGAAAGCATGAACTTCAGGGGTAGCAACCGCAGGGCTGGAGAGGGGAGTGCTTCCGATCTCACTCACTCCCCCGTTTACTTGAGCTCTTGTGACTTCCCTTAACGTGATCTCGCCCCCACTGAAGACGCGCTCAGTGCTCCGGACCCAAGCTCTTCCTTTGGTTAAAATACGATGCGCTTAAATGTACTGGGTGGTAGTTGCTGGATTGAAAGAAAAAGGGCATTCAGGACACCGAGCCCTCTGGACTCGAGAGGCAGCCGATTCTTTACCCGAATGAGAGCAGCCGGGGAGGGTGGGGGCGCTGCGTTTTCCTCCAGCCACCCCGTCTCGTGACAGCGGTCACACGGTACAGCAACGCTTTCAGAGCCTCGAGGAGCTGATTAAGCTCCAGTTCCAGTTCCCGAAACTTTGGCTCTGTCCCTTGATTCCTTCGAGAAGCCAGGGTGTTTTTCGGATGCGTTTCCTGCCTGATAACCTTCCTCTGCGCTCTCCTGAGACAGCCTGTTCTCAGACTTAACAGACCTGGCTGCCCTCGGGCCTCACAGAGGAGCCCCCTTAGAGGAGCGGCAAGGAGCGGGCTCCTTATTGGAATTCCCTGCCTGGGCCCAGTGCGCCTGTTAAGGGAAAGGCTCAAAAGGCTGACAGTTTCCCGCCATTCATGCGAATCCTTGGAGCCTAGAAACAGGCATTTCCAGCTCCTCTGTACATAGGGCCATAAATAAATAACAAATAAGTGGAGGAAACTTCCAAGGAAAACATTGATCTGTCTCAAAAATGTATTGGCTTACTAACTTCAGTTTAAACTTAACCAGAAAAATTTTTAACGATTAACTGCAAATTAATCTTGAGAATAACTTAGAATTGCCTGCTTTGATCTCTAAGAGGTGATAGGCTGTTATAGGCTGACCTGGGTTCCCCCCAAATTCGTACAGTAAAGTCCTAGACCCCACACCTCGGAGTATGACCTCTCCAGACTGCATCACCCAAGCTACCTTCCTTGACCTCAGGCTACTGGTTGGTTTCAGCCAAAGGGAGGGACCAGGCGGGGGTCGGAGGCAGGGAGGAGACAGAAGCTCCAGTTGTTCCTCTGGAGTCCTCCCCACCCTGCACACTAGCTGTGGTTTCACAGCGGCACTGCATTCCCCACCCAGCTCCTGGCAGGTGACCCCTGTCCCCTGGCTGTGGCTATGGCGGGGTCCCTTCTGGTCTAAAAGCTGTAAGGGCTTCCTGCCGCATTTAGTCCCTGAGAGCGCCCATTCTTGGTTGCTTTCTTGAACTCTACTCATACCTTTGTACCTAGTCCCTTTGTTAAAATCTCTCAAGTGACTCCTCTGAGTGTGTCATCTGTGTTCTGCAGGGGCCCTGGCTTGTGCACTGCACCCCCCCCCCCCCGCCTGCAGGTAGTGGCACTGCTCCCGGTGTCCTTTGCTAGCTCAAGAGGCTGTATCTCAGGGCAGCCGCAGAGGTCTCAGCCAGCAGAATCCGCATTTGGAGCCTGGCTCTGTGCGGGCCTCAACAGTTTGTTTATGTGCTGAAAATAAGAACGTCATTCTTGAAAAAAGATTTCTTTTTTAACTTTTGGCCAAACACCTCTCCCCCTCCCCTCAAACCCCCGCCCCCTAAAAAAAAGAAGACCCTCTGGCTTGTATTTATGAGGGAGTGAAGCACGCAGCTCGCCTTTCAAAGCTCTTCACGTGGAAAGGAAACTGGCCTTGACATTTACACAGTCCAGGAGAATTCCAGATAGAATTTGGACAGATTGGGAAGTTACCATCTTGGAGTGCGTGGGGAAAACAATCCTGGTGGGAAGACGTGGTGACATATAGGAGACAAGCCATAGATGTTAGGAATGTGCCGCTCTGTATGAGCCTCTCGGCTCGGCGATCCAATGGGATTGCCAAAAACATGCATATGTTCTTGATGATCTCACATGAGAAGGCCATCCAATTAAAGCACTCCACCATAAATGCGAGGAGGATAATTCCCGAGTATATTTATGATTGCTTAATGTCAACAAAGGGGTCTTTTAAACACAGCACATTCCTTACCCTGCACTCCCAGATCATGCTAAACGCATCCAAATGCACAAACTTTAAAAGAAGGAAGGCGCAGGGCCGGCCCCGGGCTCTTTGGTTCTGCATCTGGCCGGCGTCCACTGGGAGAAATGTAAGTCAGGGTTTACCACATGGATTACAAATGTGCTGAATTGCAAGAATGATTATTAAATGAAAATATCCATAGCACCTGCAGCTTGTCCCGGAAAATTCCCCCAGGGTATTGTGGGTGCTTTTTACATTTTTTTTTTTTTTTTTTGGAGGGAAAAAAAAGTAAGACAGGGCGAGATGCAAATGGCAACTCCAGCTGCTTATAGTAGCAACTCCATTAATGTTCCTGAAGGGTTTACAGAGTCCATTCCATCTGTCTGAGCGGCTTCCACTCCCAGCACGAGTGGGCCCAGGGAGGGGCTGGGGCATATCATTAGCGTTTCCTTTGAGGTTCCGATGATCAAGAAAATGAAAATAAAAGGAATGTAAATAAATGGCAAGTGCTTTAAAAAACAAAGCCCATCAGTGCCGGGGAAGCAGGAGGCTGACTCCATCGCTCCGGCCCAGCGGTAGTGTTTATTCTGCTCTAAGGTCAGGGCTTCTTCTGGAAACAGAAACTGAGCGGCTCTGTGGACTTTGTTGATTTAATACATGATTGTATATAGAGAGAGAACACTCTGCACATATGTAATATTTGGATCCGTTTCAATGAGCTTCTGTGTGTGTGTGTGCTCGTGTGGGTGCGCACAAATGCACCTGAAAACAAAACAGAACAGAAGTCAGGAGAACTTCAACGAAGAGGTTAACTTCTGGAGCGTGAAGCTGGGATACCTAGTGAGTGACCACCCAGCCCTGGTAAGGACCCAGGCCGGTTGCTTGACCTTCCAGATCCTCCTTCCCTCGTGCAGAAAATAAGGTTGATGGTTCAACTCCCACCTGCGCCGTGGGGAGATACAAGCACCAAATGAGGCGGTCTTCGTAAAATATGGGAAATCGCGAATTAAATATTGGTTGCTATTATTAAAAAGAATTTCCTGCTGCTAAGCTCTCACACATAACTCTAACTCTATCAAATGTATCAGTCGCAATAGGCCTCACGCGTACATGGAGGCTGGAGTCTGACCAGAACACTTTCCCCGTGGGTAAGCCCCTTTGGGCCATCTACCAGTAAAAAGAATGAATCCGTTTCACTCTCTTTCTAGGGTGGAGCATCCAAGGTAAACTGATGTAGGAGGTGCTTGGAACTTTTTCTGAAATGGAGCTTTCACAGCACAAATATGACAGGTATCTTAGAAGGGTTTGAAAATATAGGTGGTTGCACCCCTGTCCTGCCCCCCGCTTCCCACCTGCTGCCAGCGAGCGCAGGCTTCTAGGGGTGAGCTTTGCAGGGGTGAGCTTTGTGGCGCTGATCTGGGTAGGTGTGAAAAGAGAAGTGAAATGAGCCTAACAAAAGCTGAACTCACTTACCTTCTAGAAGAGCTGGAGGAAAATCAGAGATCTAGAGATGTCAGAAAAAGGCAGAGAAAAGTGAGAGCCACCAGAGTTGAGTTTTTGGATCATTTTAGGAAGTTTTGAGATGATGAGAAAAGAGATTTGGTTAAGACTTCCATGCTGTCTTGACATCAGTCTTAGCAATAGCTTTTTGGATATGTCTCCTTGGGAAGGGAAACATAAGAAAAAATAAACAGATTGGACAACATTAAACTAAAAGGCTTTTGCACAGTGAGAAAACCATCATCAAAATGAAAAGACAACCCGCTGAATGGGAGAGGATATTTGCCAATGATAGATCCAATAAGGGGTTAATATCCAAAATATATAAAGAATTCATACAACTTAACACACACACAAAAATCCAATTAACAAATGGGCAAAGGACCTGAATAGACATTTCTCCAAAGAAGACATACAGGTAGGCAACAGAAATATAAAAAGATGCTCAGCATCACTAATCATTGGAGAAATGCAAATCAAAATCACCATGAGATATGACTTCACACCTGTCAGAATGACTATCATCAGAAAAATCAAGTAACAGGTGTTGGCGAGGCTGTGGATCCCTGTACACTGTTGATGGTATTGCAAATTGATGCAGCCACTCTGGAAAACAGTTTGGCAATATGGCGATTCCTCAAAAAGTTAAAAATAGAGCTTCCACATGACCCAACAATTCCACTCCTAGGTACTTACCCGAAGAAATCCACAACACTAATTCAAAAGGATACATGCACCACTATGTTCATTGCAGCATTACTTACAGTAGCCAAGATATGGAAGCAACTTAGTGCCCATCAATAGAGGGCTGGATAAAGTAGATTGGTGCATATATACCAATGGAATATTACTCAGCCATAAAAAAGAATGAAATCTTGCCATTTGAAATAATCTCAATGGGTCTAGAGGGTATTGTGCTAAGTAAAATAAATCAGACAGAGGAAGACAAATAAGGTGTGATTTCACTTATATATGGAATCTTAAAAATCCCACCAAAATGAATGACTGAAACAAAACAGAAAAAGGCCCATAAATATAGAGAGCAAAGTGAAGGCTGTTACACAAGAAAGAAAATTATTCACTGGGGGTGAGGGGAGGGGGAGCGGGGGGGGGAGAGAGAGAGAGAATGAGAATGAACTGGTGACAGGTGTATGTGGAGCTTGAAGGAGAGGAAAACCCCCAAATTTTTAGAATGTCTTCTGCAACCTTAGTGAAGTAGCAGGTGAATCAGCAGCTAAAGCTCAGGTAGGAGACTTGAACCGGCCTTTTTTCCTCTCCGGAGCTGTTACCTTGCTGTACAATGAAAAGGGTGAGCTGCATACATTTTTAATGTTTACCCTTTCATTTCAAGTCACTTTTTACTTAAATACCATTTTACTTTAAATCACAGATTAACAACAACAACAAAAAAGACTGCCATGCTATGTTGAGTGAAATTTTGAGAAGATAATGGTTTAAAGCAAAATTTGCAGATTTTTTCCTATACGTTGTACATTGCCATCCCCCTTTGCCACGTTCTCCAACTTCAAAACATTGTTTGTTTGCAATTTCTATTGAATGCCAGTCTTAGATCTCTTCTGATTTGAACTGTAGGTTGAGCTGGAACACTAACTAAGAAGCTCAGCTTTATGAGGGTTCCATAAAGAGAGTAAAAAAGTGACCATCAGAATAATCTTAACATATATATTTTGATGTTAAATAGATAACATTATATTTTCTTCTGGGAGGGCTTCCTCCATTTGTGAATCCATCTCTAGGACCGGCCATCCCTGTCTATCCTGCACAAGGCTGCAAAGGGATGTTAATAACCTCTCTGGCCCTTAAACTGAATGACGGAGATCTCACACCTGGAACATTCACCTGTACTTAATACGCACCCTCAGCGTTGGAGAGGAAGCAAGTATATGGCCCTTTAAAGACTGCGTGTGATAACACATAGGATTCCATTTGCCTGTTCACTTACAGCAGATTGACAAAGGCCTGAGGTGACATGAGTGTAGTGTTGCTAAAAAACTGTAGTTTGAAATTCCTAGACTCTCTGAATTCCCTTTCAGGTCTTCTGTTTCTGAAAATTTGCATTCTAGATTTAGTGAGGAGAGCTTTGCTTATGGGATTTAAAAGAAAAAGCACAAACATATTATATTTCCTGGCTGTAATCAAATGGGAAACATTATGTAAACCTGTAGGTCTTAGTTTAGTTCTTCTGCTTTAAATTGTAACCTTCCCTCTCTGAGGTATGTGCAAAGCAAATGAGAACTGTGGGAAGAAAATGCAGGGCTCTGTCCAAATTCCAAGTGTTTGAGTATTGGCAAGAATTAGAGATTGATAGGGTCACAGGAAATTTTGAAAAATCATTTTGTGTGGTTGCCTCTCCTCCTGCACCCCCTCCCTATCACGCATGCCTCTTTAATTATCGATGGTTCTTGGAAGTTTCCTCTGGCTTTTAAAGAGGTCAGGAGACTATGCCTGCCTTTGATGACCCTGTATAGCATCCAACAATGCTCATAGAATAATACATAAGTATTTTCCTATGTGCAACCTAATTTCTAAATATAACTCTGCTTCTGGCTATGATGCAGTAGCTTTGGCAGACTTACCCTCCTGCCAAGAACAACTAGAAGCTTGATTTTAAAGTGTCCAGGCATGAGGGAGCTAAGGACACACAACGACTTGAGGAGCCAGATCCTGGAAAGAAAGGAAGTTCAATGAGGTGAGCACCCTGATTTTTTACTCAGAGCATTTGGAAATTTTGGATGTAAGAAGCTAAGAAGCCAGTCAGAGGACCACTCCTAATGGGCAGAGAAGTGGTGGAGCTTTCGGAAATATTAAGGACTAGAGAGCAAAGGGGCAGGGCTTCATTTGAACATCAAGAAGACAAAAGTCATGACTATGGAAAAAATACACAACTTTAACATAGACAATGAAGACCTTGAGATTGTTAAAGATTTTGCTTACCTGGGTTCAGTCATTAATTCAAATGGAGACTACAGGCAAAAAAATCAAGAGAAGGCTGAGACTCAGAAGGGCAGCAATGGAAGAATTAGGAAAGATCATCAAGAGCAAAGATGTATCGTTAGAGACCAAGGCTCTGATCATCTGTGTTCTCGTATCCCAATTACAACATATGAATGTGAAAGTTAGTGAAGAAAGCTGACAGGAAAAATATAGATTCATTTGAAATGTGGTGCTGGAGGGGAGCTCTACAGATACCCTGGACTAATGAAAACATGAACAAGTGGGTCCTAGAGGAAATTAAACCTGAAATATTGTTGAAGGCAAAAATGACAAAACTGAAGCTGCCCTACTTCAGGCATATCACGAGAAGGCAGGGTTCTTTGGAACAGACCGTAATTCTGAAAGAATAGAAGGCAGCAGGAAAAGAGGAAGACCAAATATGAGATTGATTGACTCCATAAAACACATGCAATAGGCATGATTCTACAGGAGCTGAGTAGGGCTGTTGAGGACAGGACATTGTGGACCTCACTCATTCATTGGTTCACCAGAACTCAGTGTTGACTCAATGACATGTAATGACAACAGGATAGCAAAAGATTAGAACTCTGGATTTTCAAGGAAGCCAAAACTTGAGAGCCAAGATCCTGAAGAGAAGAAATGTGCAGAGAAGTGAGCCGGACATTTGGCACCAGTTTTTTTTTCCCCTCTAGGCATTTGAAAATTAAGCCATGTAGAACAAGAGGCTGAGATGCTATACAGAAAGCAGCTGAAAAGCAGAGCAGACTATGCAATGCCAAGAAATTTAAAAATGGAGTTTAGAACTTGGAAAACAGGAGGGACCACTGCAGGCACCTCGGGCTCTCAGTTTGAATTACTGGAGGATTATACTCTACAGGTAGAAGCCAGCCAGAGGTAGCCTTTCAATGATGTAAGCCGGTCTCAACTCAACTGAATTTCTGAATTGAGATCATCTATGCCTTCTTGCTTTCCAAAAGAGAGGTTGAATTATCTCTAAAAGAAGATGACATCATCCAAAGCATTTATTTTTTAATACACAATATCTGACATTCAATTAAAAAATGATCAGATATGTTGAGAAATAGAATAAATAAGTAAACAGACAAGAGAAACAGGTAGGTGACCAAGGTATTAGAATTATTAGATGTGAGTTTAAAAATATTTGTGATTAATATGTTAAAGAAAATAGATGGCAACATGGAGAATTTCACCAGAGAACTGGAATCTATATAAAATAATCAAATGGAAATTAGAGAACTGAAAAATTTAATGTCTGATATTAAGAAATTAATAGATATATTTAATAGCATATTAGACAGAGCTGAATAGAGCTCAGTAAGCTTGAAGTAGGTTAGTAAAAAGTATTTAAAGTAAAGCATGGAGACAAAAGAAAAGAGATAAGAATTGTACAAAAGTATAGGAGATCCAGATACAGCGAAAAGTGTAATTCAGTGGTTTTAAATCTCTGCACTATTGATATTTTGAGTCAAATAATTCTTTTCTGTGGGGTTATATTTGCCCTAGGGCAAACAAATAAATCACCTCCCATTGAGAGCCACTATTCTAACAGAAGTATAATGTTAGAAAAATAATAGAGCAGAAGTGATACTTGAAGAAAAAGGGGTGAGAATTGATTCAAGAAGCACTACAAATCTAACACGAAGGCATATCAAAAGAAAACTACTGAAGACCAAGAATAAAGAGAAATACGCAAATGGATCTCTTTTCCATTTCTTTTGAAAGAGTAACTTTAAGACAAACAGCTCACATCTCAACAGAAGTAAAAGAAACTATGTGACAATTGAATGGTATTGCTAAAGTGCTGGTGAAAAAAAAAAGCCAACTTAGAATTCTATAGCCAGCAAAAATGTCATTCAAAAATTAAGAGGAAATAAAGATGTTCCTGGCAAAAGCTGAGAGATCTCATTCTCAGCAGTAAATGACCTACAGGAAATATTAAAGGAAGAATATAGAAAGGTTGAATGTAAATGAATACTGATTCTAAAAAACAATAGCAATGATGTCTTATGGGATTTTAAAAATATGTAGATATGGGTAACAATAACACAAGATAGGACAGGTTGTATAAAAGAGAGCTAACACAGAGGCCTGAGACAGTTCTAATGAGAAAAGCCTGCTTGCAAGGTTGGCTACGTAAACACCTGGGAACTTGAATTTGGTAAGTTCCCCACCATTTCTGAACTGAGAAGAGTGGCTCGCTAGGCCTAAACTGTGCAAACAATATGATTCATGGTGAATGCCTGCTTTCCTCCTGGGCATCTGGAATGCTGGTACATGTTGGACAGAGGGTGTCTATATGACCAGTACTCAATCAACATCCTGGGTGTTGAGTCTCAGTTGAGCTTCCCTGGAAGACAAGCATTTGACGCATGTTGTCACAACTTGCAGCTGCAGGAATTCAGCATGCACTGTGTGATTCTACTAGGAAAGAACTTATATGTGAGTATAACTATATGCTGAGTCCTATGTGGTCCATGGACCAGCAGCATACACATCATCTGGGAACCTGATAGAAACGCAAAGTCTTGGACCCTCCTCCAAGACCTACTGAATTAGAATCTATGGGGGCCCACCAGAACATTTTAGCCAGTCCTCCCTGTGACTGGTGCATACTAGAGCTGAGAACCCCTACTCTGCACCTCGCCAGACAATGCCTCCCCATGCTTGAGCCACTCTGCTGGCTTCTCTCTCTATATTCAGTCTCTGACGCTCACCTGTCAATCTGCTTTCTCTAGGAAATCATTCTACACTTCCCGAGGCCAAAGAAAGTTTGTGCTGTCTTGCTGAAATGTCAGCACACCTGAGCTAATTCATATCCAACTTGTTCTCTAAATGGTTTCACGTGTGTATGACTATGAGCTTGACTCCTTGAGGGTAGAATTTTTGCAACCTTCCTTCCACCTCTGTAGTAAGTACGCAGTAGATATATTTTCTATACTGAAGTGAAATCACACAAAACTCCTCTGTCTCTGAGTGGAAAATAGTGATAATCCTCTTCAAGGGGAGGCGTGACATCCTGAGACGCTCCTTTGTCTTCCTGCTGCCTGAGATGAGGCCATGGTGAGACCCAGGTGGATGGACCCGAGATGCCTCTCTCGCTTCCCTTAAAAGGTTTTCCTTCACTGGCCAGTATGCCAGGGAAGGCAGCTCTTTTTCCTCTTAAAACATCAGGTTGTTATTGGAGCTTCAGAAGTGTCGTTGAATTTTTTAAGAGCGCCTCTGAGAAACGGAGATAAAGCTTAAAAGTCCTCAACAATTTGCCTGCTCCCTTTAAGACCTTAAGGAACTTTTTAGGTACATTAAAATGTTTTCCTTTAATTTTTGTTTTACGATAAGGCTAATTAAAGCAACACCTGTTTGGAATGATATAGTTGGTGCTGGGTCAACATTTCCATCGGTTTATAATCCAGCTGTGAAAACTCAATTTGAAGTAAAACTTGGGTGTATAATATCCAAACCCAGGGGGATTCAAAAGAAACACTAATATACCAGTGTGCATATTAGGGGGCAAAACAAATAGAAGCAAAGTGGTTTCAGGTGCTCCTTAGCACTTGCGTAGTGTGCAAACAGTTTTACGACCACGGTTTGTAGGCCTTCAGCTCCTCATGTAGGTAGGATGCCTTTGGGTATTTAAAAGGAATGAAAACAGGCCAGTTAGTGTATGTAAAATACTAGCTACTGTGCACACATGGTAATGAGGCTTCTCTCATCAGAGGGGTCTTAAGACATGAAATGGCTATTCACATGTTCCTCTGGATTTAAGACCCCCTGGAGGCATCCTGATGTGACAGGTGACATTATGTCTTGAAGACCAATGGGCTGCTTCTGTCGCCCCTCTTCTATTGGGAGGCTGAAGCAGAGATTTATTAGCATGTCATGTAAAGAAACTGGAACTTGGGTTCAGGCTGGAAATAACACTGAGCACTAGAACTTGCCCTACAGTGGTTCTCAAACACTTTTTAATACCTACAGAGAGACCAATAAATAAAGCAGATAAAAGTGGAGCTGCACAGATTGAATTAGGAGGGAAAGCTGGGAGCCCCCAGCTGCTCAGCTCAAAGACACTCAGAAACCTGCGGGAGGCTATGAGCAGCAAAAACTACTGTCCTGTCCATGCTATGAGCAGGTACCCAACTCAAAGCTTTATTTTGATAGGCTCTTTGGAGCAGAAGTTTGGCCAGTTGATGAGGGAGGTAAAATAAGTGTTTAGCAGGCTTTGCTTGAAGATAGCTTCAAGCAACCCTAAGGCTCCAAAGAACTGGTAGAGACGAGGGTTCCACCTTCAGCTGACCCCATGAAGTTTTATACGTGGGACCTTGTAAGTCACTGAACCCCGGGATTTTTCCCTAGGAAATGGGGATGGGAATTCTTGGCAAGTTACTGTCGTTCTTTTTGTTTGTTCTTTTGAGGGCAGTGGGGAATCAAATAAAATGGTGGTTGGATTTTAGAGATTTTGCTACTTAATTAAAATGATTGGGGGAGTCTTAAGGCAGAATAGAATGTGAGTTACTATGTCAGAAGTCTGTCACAGGGGAGAGAGAGACATTTTTCCTGGAACCAGTCGGAGAATCTGTGAGGATCACATCACGCATGGAGAGCCTGGCCAACCCTATGCAGACCCTCCCATCTTCAGTTCCCCACTCTCCCCATCCTCCCCACACCCCAGGCCTGCGTGTTACCCGCAGCTCACCCGCGTTTCCTGTCGTCCTGCAAAAGCATCTTCTTGATCTAAAGTAACCGTAGATCGTCCTGGGTGGGCAAGACGTTAGAGATTATGCCATCTGCCTTCTGCTTTTACAGCTGAAGATTCCAAGTTTAGAGCTCAGGTCCCTGGGTTCCTTGGCCAGGCTCTTTTGAGTAATGGTGATGTCCGATTTCTTCCACTGCAATGGATAAAGGTGTTGCCACGATGACATTGGCCATGCCCCCCTGCCCCCAGTGGTGTCTCTGTTATTTCTCTCTGGGATTATAGAGAGTCAGAGAATCTCACACTCTGAGCTTCCACCAGGGAGGAGCCGGCTCTTAAAGAAAGTGTAGCCGGCAGCAAGCGAGGGTCCTATGCCAACCATCTCATCTCAGACGCGTGACGCTTTGCCATCCTCCAGTATCTCCCACCTGACGTCAAACCCTTCCACCAAAGGTGTCAGTGATTGAAGACAACTCATAGGGATTTTGTTTAACTATGCATAAAAATTTGCGCCGAAGTTCTGAATTTCTGATGGTTAGGTTTTAAGTATCAGCAGATGTAACACTGGGGGCCAGAGGCACCACCCCACATCCCTCTAATCTCACTGTGCCGCAGTCTCCTCTGCCCGCAGGGAAGTTTGACCACGTATTTTCCTTACTCTTTCCCCTCAATAGCTTGGTAGTTCCTTGCAGCAGTGACCTGTAACAGCGAGAGGGAAGGGGCGGAGGTGTGCAAGGCAGCCCTGCACCCAAACTTTCTAAGACAGTCAGTCTCAATTTCAATTCAGAAAAGATGTCAGAAGCCATTGAAACAATGTGGAAATAATAACATCTTAGTACCAACTACATTCCCTAGACTGTCTTTGCAATTGGGATTAGCAAAAATATCTTTGTCAGGTCATGTGCCCTGCATTTTTGCATTTAAGAAAAATCTGGTTCACTGAGATAGGCAGGGAGTGGGAGACCCTCAGGTAATTATGGCATATCTTTTGCTTTGGAAGTTACAAAGCTAGGAAGAATCCAGAGGAAGTGGTGGGGGCAATGAACGGCTTTTGTTTGCAGTTTGACAACCAGTGATGGCTGGAGAACACTCTGGAGGCCCAAAGAGTCATCTGTCATGTGAGCTCAACAGCAAGCTAACCCCACTTGATGGGATGGGGCTGGAGGCAACTGGGGGCTGCATGGTGTGTCTCTCGAGAGGTTAGGACCCCCTTCTTTCCACTGGGCTTCCCCAATTTATCTCACACAACTCACCAAGCTGGAATTTGACCTGTGCAGCCCTAATTCCTTTTCCATGTGATTGTTCTGAGATATGGCTTCCCATATAACATTCCCTGAACCAATCACACTGTCCTATGACTGTAACAGAGAATTCCAGAAATGAAATCAAATGGTAGCCACTTAATAAAGTAGCTGGTAAATTGCACTGAATCAGTTGTGACCAGCCAAATCCTTCATTTTATTCATGCCCAAATCAGGAGGTAACAGGAGAGAGACAGACACTTGGAAGTTGGGATGGTTAACCCTGGTTCCCAGAGTAAGCTAGTGACAGAACCAAGCCTGGAACCCAGATCTTCTGCTGGTCCTTTCCTGAGACAGATCCCAGTCTACAAGCGTCATAAAAGCTCTATTCCCCTTCGGTCAGTGAGGGCCAGGATCTCACGGCGGGCTCGCCCCTCTGTCATCCTACACCTGCTCCCTGGATGTTCTTATATTCCCTCTGTTTTCAATTTACATGCACTGTGTACACCAACATCTCTCCTTTCCCCAGGAAATTCTCCTGCCTACCAGCAACTCCTTTTGAGTGTCCGACAGGCACTCACTCAAAATATCCCCAAACTAAGTTCCTTTCTCTCAGCGTCCTTCCCTGAAAAACTGCCTCTGTTCCCTTTGTTGGTGAGTGACACTGTCGTTCATGAGGTGTCCAAGCCAGAAACGAGAGTTTACTCAAATCATTTCTTCCATGCCCCCCCTGACCGCTCGAAAGACCTCGCAACGGTCCTCTCCTCTCGGCCTCCATCCATTCTGTCGCCTTAGCTCAGGCTTCCTTCCCTTCTCACCTGCCCGACATCTCCAGCCCCTTCAGTGGGTTCTCTCCCTTTACTTCTGCATCTCTTCAATCCAACCTCCACATTTCTGGCGAGGATATTTCGAAAAACCAAGTCTAAGCATGTGACTCCCCTTCTTAAAACCTTTAGTGACTTCCTATCACTTTGAAAAATAATATCCAAACTTCTTTTACTTGATACCCAAGAGCTTTCAGCCTGGGACTGCCCGATGCCTCTCCAGTGTCACCCTTCTTGGCTCCTCCGCCTGTTCACTAGCGCCTTGGAGTTCTCCAGGTCTCAGGCACATCGGGCCCCCTCCTCTCTCTCTACTTCTGTGCACCTCGACAGTTCTTTCTTTGCTGCAGCCCAGCACTGCCCAGGACAAGTGTGAAGACTAAACGTCTTCATGCCTCACCCTCTGATAAACTGAGGCAGAGCCGGACTCAGCAACATGCTCCGTCTTAACTGCTGCGCAGTGGCCTTCCTCACCCAGGGCCATGAGCTGGTGGCTTTTCCCATTGCTGTGGGCTTCCCAGAGAATAAAAGGGGTTGGAGCATGTGGTCTGGTGGCTCCCAGAATTCTTTATGAAGGGGGGAGGGAAAAACCGGGGAGGAATAAGCGGGTCCTTTCTAAGTTTGAGACACGTGAGATTTAGAGAGAGAAAAAAAGGCAAACACTGGAAAATGGCGGACTAGTCCCAAAATTTAAAACTTTCATTTATAATGATAATCCCCAAAGAGAAACATACACTTTGGCAAGTGATCCCCAAATTGGAGTGGCTGATGGATGGCCAGGCAGTGACTGCTGAGATGAGGTATGATGCTGTCCGCGGAGAGGAGGGCGGCCGTGAGTTATGGGCCCTAATTCCACCCGGGACAACTAGTAAATAACAAAGTGCCAGAGAGAGGCTCCAGATGGTTTGTGCAGTGAGTGTGACCAGAGCTCCACCGAGGAACCAGAGGCTGGTAATTCAAACCGGGCCTGCCCTTTCATGTTGTAGCAATTCACGAACTTACCGGAGCGTCTAGCGTGTGCTGCTGACCCCTTCTCAGAAACAGGCTCCCTTGGAAACAGCTGATACCGAATTTGGAGGCCACGTCACATCCTGGCTAGAGCCGCCTGCTTCCTCGATGGCGATTGTTGATAATTTTAGGGAAGTCTCAGGCTCAGATCAGTGAGCCTACGTACACGTTGGTCCAACCCATCTATCGCAAAGTGAACATTCTAGGCCGGAGGAGGCAGAGCCCGAATGAGAAAGTGAAGTAACAGCGCTTCCCAACCCCACCTTCATGGCTCGTTTTATACCCCCGTCTCCTGGGCCCACCTGGATTAGACACTAATGAGGGCTTGTTTTCACAGGACTGTGGGGAACGTGGAGGGCCCCCCGAGGCCGACACCAGCCGTGGGTCACAGGTGCAGCTGTACAGCTGAAAGCCTAAGCAAGCTTTTCCCGTGGCTCCTGGCTGGGCGTCCTGAGGGGCTCAGGCACCTGGAGCAAGCTAGGTGGGGTGGGACCCACTCCCTCTCCACGTGTCACCTGGAGCAGAGGAAGCCTGCAGGGCAGCGTTTAACAGCCCGAAGGAGGAAATGGAACAGGAGAGAGGGACACAAGCAGCAGACCACCACCTGGGGACTGCCTGGCCTCATGAGCTACTTAAACACAAAGTCCCAGTTCGACGTCATTGATGTTTAGACTTGCATGTGTCTGAGGACAAAGTGTAAATTCTTTGTTTGTTTTTTTCAATTACAGTTGACATTCGATATTATATTAATTTCAGGTAGACAGCATAGTGTTTAGACATTTATATAAGTTACAAAGTGATTCCCCCCATAAGCCTAGTACCCACCTGGCACCATACATAATTACAACAAAATTATTGACTGTATTTCTTATGTTGAGATGTAAAATGCATCATTAATTCTTTAAGTGGGGGAAATATAGTTTTTTGATTTATTTTTCTATTTACAAACTACTTTTGAGCATCTATTATCTGGAGGATTAAAAAAAAAGAGGAATATAGCATATTTCCTGCCCTTAAGAATTACTGAGTCAACACAGTCACTGAACACATTCTGGTCAATGGGTGCTGAGTAAGGATTCGGAGAAGAGAGTTACTGTCCCCATAAAGTGCTCACATGTAGCCTGAGAGCCAGATTGAGAAAACGCGTCTTGATAGAGGTCGTTTTAAGAACCCAGTGGATCTTCCAAGGGGGAATGTTCAATACTCGGTTTGGAGGGGCCTAGGAGGGCTTTCTGGAGGAGGAGGCATTTCCGCCCAGACTTGGGGAGAGGTTTTCTGAGTAGAGGGAAATGCCTGCTCAACAGTCCAGAGGTGAGAGAGAACCTGGGCTCTGCATGGCTGAAGCAGAGGTGGGTGGGGAAGGGGCAGGGGAAGCCCCTGGTGGGGCCACCTGAAGGTCAGGCCACCACGTGGGGACTTGATGCTGAAGATTTCGAGGAGCCCCAGGTAATTCCTTGTAAGGGCGGGATATGTTCAGAGACAAGTTTTATATCCCCGGTCAGTTAAATGGAGGACAGGTGAGGGAGGTGAGGCCAGAAAACTGGGGGGAAGCAGAGGAGGAAGAAAGGCCCCCCGCATTGCCTCAGAGCAGAATACATAATGTTAATTTCCAACAGCTGCGGTGAGTGGCTTAAAAGTCACACGGCTTGTCCGTCCTCGAAGATTCCCGAGGCTGCTTTCGGCAGAATCGGAGGCCCATCTGCTCCCTTGGCTTCAAGGGAAGAGAGACGCGAAACCAGTAGGACAAAACCTTCCCGTGTTGTCCTACTGGCATCTGCGGCCCGCTCCTTACGTCCTGGGAGGGACATGGCCGGGCCACCAAGGGCCTCTCCATGCCGGGGAGGCAGGGGCTTGGGGCCCGCTGGCCCAGGCAGGTGCCTGTGTGCATTTCCCCGCAGGCCCTGTTTGTCGCCTGCTGCATGGCTGGGGGAGTGCTGGAAGCAGAGGCAGGGTGCCACACGGCCCGCCCACTGAAGTCTGGGCTCCGGGGAAGGGAAGATGCCTGCCAGGGTGTCAGCTGTTCCCAGTGCGCTCTGGACCTTAAGCCGCCTTGAGCAGGGTGCCAAGCGGCTCGTTGGAGACTGGCCCCTGTGGGTGCGGGCGGGAGGGGCGGGAGGGGAGCGGCCGGCTCCCCATCTCAGTTACCGCTCAGAAGCTGCTCCCTCCCCGAGGCTCCGGTGCTGCGGGTCCACAGCAGGGTGAGTCCTGGACTTTGTGTGAGAACTTGCTGTCAGATATGCTAATTTTGAGTAAAGGGTTGTTGCAAGGATTTGGAGCTTCTGATCTCCCGTTTGTTACTTTAGTCGGGAATTTCTCGGTAAGATTTCGAAACCTAGTGCTAAAGCCTTGGGAGGAATTATCACGCCCCGAAAGGACGGTGCTGTCCTTCTGTGGATTTCTGGGCGTGCTGGGTTTTCAGATGGGAGAGTGTGATCGGGAGGTGGCATTGAGACACCTGGCAGTGATCCGGCCCCGCGGAAAGAGCAGTGTCGCGTGCTCAGTAGATGGGGGTTCGAGCCCCAGTTCTAACTCAGTGCTTTGCATTGTACAAGTCTCGTGTCTTCCTCAGGCCTTGCTCGCCCCGGGTGAAATGAGGGCCTGGGTCCTTCGAGTGGGTGCGATGCTTAGATTTTACAGGGGAGCAGACCGAGACCCGGAGAGCTGACGATATTTATGCGAGGCCTCCGAGTGCGTGATGGCAGAGCCATGAGCAGACTCATTCACCACACCCCGTGACGACAGCACTTGGGGCCTGCTGTAGTGTGCTGCGGGGCAGTGGGACAGTCATACCGAGGTCACAGGCGACTAAGGTCTTCCCTCTGGCGTGGGAGCTGATGTGAGACTGGGCGTTCGCTGAATAAGACAGAGGCGTGTCGGAGAGGGAAACAGGAGCGGGCTTCGAGCTTTTCAGTGGGTGATGACACCGCAGGGTGATGGTCAGGAGAAGGCGCCGGGCAGAGAGACGGGACAGTAAGGGAGGGTCCTCGTTTGCCCTTGAAGGGCTAGTGATGAGTTGCTTCCTAGAATGTGTCTTCATGCTCCTTTCATTCACTTTGGAAACTCAAAGAGCTCAGTCCGGAACCCTGGCTGGACAACGAGGCTTTCCCCGATGACCACGCTGAGCGAGGATGAGGGGGGCTTGTTGCCTTGAGAAGCACCACCCACATCTGGCGTGGTGCCTTCTGGGCTGAAACTGGGGTGTCCAGCCAAGGGAGGCTTAACCTATGGTGTGGGCCACTCAGAACCCAGTCAGGGCTGTGGGCGAGGAGGGCTGAATCCCCAAGGCCTCTCAGCAGTGCCCGCGTTCACTGATATTTAAAAAATTTGTTACTGTGCTCTTTTTTATTATTTATTATTTTCTTTTTAAAAAATATATCTTTATTGATTTCAGAGAGAGTAAGGGAGACGGGGAGAGAGAGAAACGTCAATGATGAGAGAGGGTCATTGATCAGCTGCCTCCTGCACGCCCCCGACTGGGAATGGAGCCCACAACCCAGGCATGTGCCTGACCAGGAATCAAACTGTGATCTTCTGGATCCTAGGTCAATGCTCAACCGCTGAGCCACACTGGCCAGGCTCTTTATTATTTTCAGTTACAGTTTACATTCAACATTATTTATTTCTTGTGTACAACATAGTGGTTTGACAATCATATTCTTTACAAAGTGATTCCCCCAATATTTCCAGTACCTACCTGGCACCATAGACTGACATTTTTAGTGGTAAGAAAAAGGGAGGGTGTGATTAATGCAATATTAATGGCAAAAGGAAAAGGAAATAGGCGCTCTTTTCTGATTAAAGGCCACCAAAGAACATCTGGGAGGTAGAGTGAGCCTGGTGAAGACATTTTATGAAAGGCTAATTTCCCAGGATGTCCAGATTCCCCTGGGTCTCCAAATCACTGCTTGTAATGCAGACATTAGTGCCTCTCATTAATTACTTCCTCCTACCCAAGTCAATTGTTAAGAATTAAAATGATATCAGTTCTGTTCTTTGCAATCAGAAACATCTCTACACCACAGTTCATGTAGAAAGAGCTTAATTAAAAAATGATAACAATCTGAACACAACCAACCATGGTTTCAGAATTATGGTTTGAAAAAAGGAAAATTGACCAGACAAGTGAAAAAAGTAAGCCACAATAAAGAACGCAGTATTGGATTCTAATGCAAAGTATAAAATAAATATCCATGAGTTTATACTCATATAGATTGAGTAAAACAAACAAGGAGAGAGTGCACAAATCTCCCATGAAGAATTCCAAACATAAGAGGTGTGCATAGTGACTTTCTTTTGAAGAGCATAGAATGGAAGGGGGGGGAAGTAACTTTTTAGTGAAGAATCATGACAAACATGCCTCAGCCAGGTGACCAAGGTCAACATTGACGTGATAAATCATATATGCCTCTGATAGGATACAACAAAATTAGCAATTTTACCTCTGTGATCTTTCTCCCAGTAACCCAGGACCCGAGTTTAATCATGAAAAAGAACATCAGACAGATCCCCCAAAAAGGACATTTTACAAAATATCTAACCAGTGTTCCCAAACTGTCAAGACAATCAAAAACAAGGAGAGTGCGAGGAACTGTCTCTGTTAAAAGGAGCCTAAGGAGACATGACAACTTCTTTTGTTTATTTATTTTTTAACAAGAATTATCAACAGCAACTACAGAAATTGGCTATTTAACCCGCAGAATTCTGTTTTGTATAACAGAACTATAAGATGTGAGTGTAAGGGTCAACACTCTATTTATTACACTTACAAACTGTTGCCCTGGGTATTTTTTCAGTCCTCATAGTGTTCAGCACAGAAACTTGCAGCAAAGCAAATGAAATGATCAACATGTTTACTTAATTGGCTCAATGTAGTTCACAGCACTTTCGTTAGTAAAAATAGTAGTTACCTTCCAAGTGATTTATCTTTCTAAAACGCATATCACAATATTTCTTTTAATTGCAAATAAGCTTCAGATTGCTACCATGGCATTAAAAAATCCTCTGAAATCTGGCCTGGACAACCTCTATATCCATTTAGCTCATGCCCTAGGTACAGTGACTATCCAGTATTTACTGAGGCCTCCAAAATCCTTGAACTCTCTTGTCTCCAAGCTTTTGTTCATTTTTGTTTTCTCTGCCCAACGTGCTCTTTCCCCCTTGTCTGCTAAAAATCCTCCCAAACCAAATTCGAAGCCAGTTTCCTCTATGGAGCTATGTCCATTCCTTCCCACTCAGAAGGATCTCCTTTGTGTTTGGCACAGGTAACAAGTTGTAGGAAGCTTGAATGTGGTGCTTTCAGTCCACTGTGGGTTCTAGCAAGGTGTGTATTTTATTTCACATCTCATCATGCTGTGCTTCTTGAAAATACTCCCTTCTGCCTTCTGCCTTCTGCCTTCTGCCTTCTGCCTTCTGCCTTTTTTTAATCTTCCATTGCCTTGCCAGGAGACCCACACATGGTAAAAGCTCGAGAAACATTCATTTAATTCAGTGGTTCTAGGATTGGGCCTCAAAGTAGAAAAACATGGATTCCTTTCTAAAAATCCCAAATGCATAGACCCCACCCAGAACAATTAAATCAGAACCTCTAGGAGGGAGGCCCCAGCACCCACATGCTAATGAGGTTCCTGGGGGATTCCCGGTCAATGGAGTGGGCTGGGGCTCAAACGGAAGCCAGAGGAGCACCAAGGCAGGTTAGCCCAGGCAGCCCTCCCCGAATCCCCAGTTTTCCTGGGGACTTGATCACCAACATCTCTGAAGGCTCATCGCCACACCTGGAAAAGTTTCTGGCTTCACTATGACTTTGAAGTGAACTTTAACTTCTAAAGAAATCTGCGATGACACGAGAGGCAGGTAAGATATATCGCGGAGAGATCAGCCCCACATGTGGAAGCGGTTTGCTACCCTCTGGAATGTACCTGTGAAAAATGTAGCTTTGGAAATGTTAGTAGCAGATGCTTCTGTGTGTCTCCGTGCAATTTACTGATTATGCTGGGCAGTCGCTTCCTCTCCAGTTCCACCTCGGCTGTCTTCTGGGGTATGTCCCTCCGGCAGGTCTGTGGTGCTCACACATGGACCGGCCCTTTTGTAAGGTGACACTTTCTGGAGGCCCACCACAGGCCCTCATGCCTTTCTCCCTGTCTTGCCTTTAGAGAGCAAAGAGGAAGGGAATTTCTGTTTCTCTGAGGTGTCAGGATGCTTAGTTCCTGGAATCACACTGAGGGCTTGTGCAAACACGCGTGACTGGGCCCTGCCCCCAGAGTTTCGGATTCAGTAGACTTGGGATAAAACCTGGGGAATCGACATTCTTAAATTCCCAGGTGATATCAACACTGCTGGTTCAGGGACCACACTTTGGAAACCACTGTTCAAAGTAGAAATGCAAAAAGGTAAAGATAAAGGGGGTAGAAAACACTGAATTGATTAGGTTTTTTATGCGATATGGATTAAGGTAGTAAGTGCTTATCCAGGCTAAGGAGAGAGGGGAATGGCTATGATTCTTCAAGTTTTAAGAATATTATGTGGCCAACCTACGCTCCCCTCTGCTCCAAAGAGTGAGGAGTGAACAGGGCTGTGATTTTCACCCACGGGCTGTTTGGAACCATGGGCACGTGGACAAAGTTGCGCCGGGAGTCAAGAACTTAGAGGGTATGCATCTCCCACAGAATTTTTTAAAAATCAGAAGTGTGAAGCTTCATCACAGTGTAAATCAGACTTTTCTAATAAGAAATCCAGCTTTGCTGACCACAATCCTTAGGAACACACACAAAGCTCATAGCCTTGGCCTGAACCTCTAGCAGTGCGAGCTCCTCTTAGCTGCATCGGAAAGGTGGGCACAGTGAGAAGGCCAAGCAGAGCGAAAAGGAAACACAGGAGAAGGAGCTGCTTCTCTGATGGACAGCTTGTGGTTTTATCTACTGTTATTAACTCCCCCAGCTTACCAGACGCGTGCTTCCAAAGTCCAAATGCAAAAGATCATTCAGTCCTGTGTTTTCTCAATACCCCGACAGAACTCATCACCTGCAGTGGACTCAGCAAGTCCGGGGTATGTTAGGCCTGGGTGGAGAAGATAAAAAATTAGTGTAAGAGAGGACCCCACCCATCAGGAAGCTACAGACCAGCCTGAGCATTCGGGACAGACAGAGCTGACAAACTGAACACGAGCACAACAGTGAGAGCAGACGTAGAGAGAAGTAGGGCGTGAGGAACCGGATTCCTACACAGAGCTCACAGTTATGCTGATGCCAACCAGAAACTGAGACACATCTTTAGAGTTTTTATAACAAAAGAGCAGGATTTTGGGTTTTGCAAAGGTTGGACTGGGGCTTTCCTGGGTCTTCAAATTCTCTGGAATTCCAGTTTTTTCTTGCCAAGCTAGTCCCCATAAATACCAAGCTCACCCTTCCCTATCCTGTGGCACATAGAGTGTTCCCTGATATGCAAGATGGGGTGTGAGCTTTCCTACCAAAAGCCCTGCACTTTTGGAGAGTTGTCTAGTCTTGTGTGACCCCACCCAGGCAATCTCTGGGAAATATGTATGGTGGGTGGAGAGGGGAAGGACAGAGCTTGTAGGGACTATAGGAGGCACATTTGGCTTTGAGCACTTAGGAATATCAACTAAATCCCTCAACTGCAGGAGTTACTCACTCTCTGGGATTTAGCACATGCCCCTGGAGTCAGGGCCAGGTCAGAGGGTCTCATCAGCTACTTCTCTTTCCTCTCTTAGCAGGTGAGACTTCTCCCTTGTAACCCCTGTGCAGGAGAGTCCCCCAGGTCTGTTTGTTTTTACCCACCAAAGGTATAGGCTCTTTTAAAATTGTATGTTTAAATACTAGGGTGTTATTCTGAGGACCCATTAGGGAAGATGTTTTGATATTTTTTCCCATTGGCACCTTATGATCCAAATTCTTGCCTGTTAAATGCATATATATATATATATATATATATATATATATATATCCTAAAATATCATTTCTTTACAAGGACTCAACTTAAATACATCTTGTGGAAACTGAGCACAATTTATTTTAAAGTCAGGTTAAAAATGTTTGCAGCGTATGCCCAAACTTTTCCAGATGTTAAAACAAGTAAACACTAGTAGATCAAATTTAATTTGGTTTGGTGTTTTAATCAACTTTTACCTTGATTTTCTTTTTGGCTTCTAATAAGGTTTACTCATGTGTTGAAGGCGATCTTAAAAGCGTTAATTTTAGCTTTTCTTTATAACACAAACACACACACCAAGGCGTTTTCTTATTAGAAACGGAGATAAACTCTCCGCATGGCTCTGCCTCATTGAACTAGGAAGCTTGCGCACCCTAACCAGAAAAGCATGTATTTCCATGGCATGCTGGCATCCACGGAGGTGCTGTGCATAATGTCGTTAGCGCTGGTAGCTGGAATCCTCCGAGGGAGGCTGATGAAAGACAGATGACAATAAAAGGGGCATCGGAGACCAAAAATAAAACGTGAGATGCGGCTTGAGAAGCAAGGACGCTGTTGACCGAGGCAGAAGCTGTTTCTTGGGACGTGGCCTTCCACTCTCAGGGCAGATGGGCTGGGGCTTCCTGCGCACACGGCGGGCGGTGGGGGGGAGAGGGGGCCTTTCCCCCCTCCCGGGCTTGCAGGCAGCGAGGTGCTTCACGGAATGTGTGGTGCTTTATGGTATTTTTCAAAAGTGGTTTCCGAGTTGCTTTGAATGTCATGAAATGTGCTGATCACGCTCCTGGGCAGAGGGCTGAATGCGGGGCGATAGTCCAGCCAAGTTCAGTTGAAGGGGCGGAGGAAGGTGGGAGCTGGCAATTTGACCCGTATAATACAAGCCTTGCTGACTGTCAATAAAGGCAGATGAATGCATGTGTCCACGATTGCATTTTAATTATGCACACCTATGTGTAATTAAACAACAATACAGGGTGGTGTTAACGGCTTCCATCTGCCTTTTCGCACTTCAGATAATTTTGTCTGTGCCAGCTCTGCTCCTGGGGTTGTGGCGCAGATATGGGTAATGGTTGAGAAGGGGAAAGAAAAGCAAGAAAGTCACTTTAACTGATTTGCTTTGGAAAAGACAAAGAGCGACTTTCAGAGAAGAGAGTACTGTGGACTGACAAGGCGGGCAAGGAGGGCGAGGGCGAGCTCAGGGCCAACTCTGGGTACGTTTTGGGGGTGCCTTTGGAAAGAGGGAGGAAGACTGGACGAGCTGTCATGCTAAGATGCGGACTTCGGGGTACAAACACCCAAGAGAATGATGAATGATTCTGTGCTGGGTAAGAACAACTTCTGAAAAAGACTCAGAGTACCCAGTGAACCCCCAATAACCAGGCACGCTTCTACCTATTTTTCTATGAAGTCCCTTTCTTTCCATGTTTTTCATATGGCGCAGCTGATCAATCCTCATAACTGAAATGTGACTTTGAATTTCCAGAGACCCTACTAGATTGCAAGTTCATGAAAATCTGTAACAACTTCCCACCCCCTTCGGTCAGCATTGCATGTGGGCGCACGTAACAGACCGTCGCCTTAGTGGGCTTATTTTTTCCACATCAAAAGAAGTCTGAAGATTTGGCAGGTGGGGGGCAGTGCAGTGCTCAAGGAGATGTTCCTGTCTTTCTCATCCTATGGCATTTTTTCACGGTGGCTATTTCACCTTCAGACGTCAGAACTATATTCTAGGTAGAAGAAATTTAAAGAGGGAAGGAATAAAGGCGTATACCACAGAGTCTAGTTCTTTAATCAGGAAAAATGACTTTCCATATCTAACAGACTTCTCCTTAAATTTCGACCACAGCTGTATCACCAGGTCAGTCCCTAGCTGCAAGTAACCCTGAAAGAAAAGCATTTTATCTGTGCACATTGCTCTCCACTTTCCCCAGACAAAACTGGGTCTCTGTAATTAAGGAGAAATAGACTGAATATTCTGTAGGCTGCTAGTCGTATCTGCCGATATCCAGCGTGTTGCCTAAGGCTGGGTGTACACAGAAGGTTGGTAGAGACCTACTGAGTAAGGCCTCCCCATACCCACTTACATTTATAAATTTAGAGTCTCTTATCCTCAGTTTTAGACTTTACATGTCTTTCACAGTATACTGGATGATATTGCTAATTTTATGTATCCTGTGCTAATTAGATCAAGCTGGGGAGGGCTGCTTTCCCCACCAGGCTGAGGCCTTTGTGCCAGTCCAGGAAGGATATGGTATTTCACCAGAGCAACCCACATGCATGGTCCATAACCCAAAGCGCGGAGTCCATGGGTGGGAGAGTGGGGTGTAGCCGGCGAGATCACTGTCGTGGCCGGTGAGTGGGGAGGGGGTCAGGGTCGGACCTCCTGGGCTCCTCCAGCCACACCACGTCACTGACAATCTACTAACAGAGACGTTTCAATTTTTCTCTTAATTTTTTTAGGTATGATGGGCCTTTGAAACCCTAATTATGTTTTTTTATTCAGAGTGAAATATTCCGCTTTTTTCTCATGAAAAGTAGATCCTAGTCTTTATACACACGTTTAACTATTAGCATTGTTCCTTTCTTGTCTCCTTAAATAGATCAGGTTGGTGTTTTGTTTTGTTTTTTACAATTTCATTCTGTGTTTCTTTCTTAGTTCATTGGTTTATGCTTTTATCTTAAGTTCTTTGCATCTTATTTATTTCATTTTGAGGAATTTATAAAGTCAGGAAATGACTAGCAACTCCATTCAATACAAAATTAATAGCTACTATATGTCACTCTATTTCTCTGATTGACAACACTTAGAAAAGCCAGATGAAATGCAGGCATCATCTTTCAAAGACATTGGAAAGCTCTGGAAGCAATGAGGAGCCGATGGAAAGCCCCTCAGAGGGAACTGAAGATCAGCAGTTACTTTGTTCTGCTGGAGGATGTGTTGACTCTTGGTTCTGGCTGGAGGCTAAGGACCAGGGCCCATTGCCGGGGGCACAGAAAAACCAACAAAGCTTTCAGTGGTCTCATGGGGCTAAAGTACACATAGCTAGTCTCTTGAGAGGCCTCACATTTATGGCCATTCTCCCCAGAGCACACCTGATGAATTTAAGTCCATGTGGAAAGCTAACAAAAAAATCTTAAAGCTTCCAGAAGTAAGAGAGAAACGAATTGCAGCCTCTGGTTCTTAAAAGCAAAGATCTTCTAAGGGGAGTTAGCAGGAAAACAAAACCAGCAAGAGCGAACCCCCTGGAAGGAGTGGTAAAGTAACACTGAGCATCCATAGGTGCTTTTCCCCTGGGGACTTTTGTCAATTCTGGGCCCAGAGAGAGGCCTGGAATCCAGGCTTGGTTCTGGCAGAAGGCTGCTGCAGGGGACAGGAAAGCCACAAAGCTTTTGGTGATCACCTGCAGTTAGAGTGTCAAAATTTGGAGATCTGAGGCTTTAGCACATGGTTCATCACCCTTGACTATATTTATAAAATTCTGAAGCATGTGGTGGGAAAAGAAAGCTACAGCTTAACCTTCTGTCCGTCCGAGTGGAAGGCCAAGTGGATTGTAAAGCTATTGTCATTACGTCCGTGGTGCCAGCGTAAGCAGACACATTCAGCAACGTAACAGAATAAGACCAGAGTCTAGGAACAGACTCATCCGCGTGATCACCCCACGTATAACCCACCTTGTTGTCCCAGCCACGAGCCTCAGTGTACTTGTTAGATCAAGATCGAAAATCACGTTACTCAAGAACCCTAGATGTTTGCTCTTTTGTTCAAAATCACTTCTGAGAAAGTATGTTAAAATCACCCTCTCTGATAGCATTTTTGGTAAAATTTTCTTTGTAATTAAGTCTTATCGAGTTTTATATATTTTGCCCATGTTTGAATAGGAATATATTAGCTCGTAACTGGCCATCTCTTTAACCACCTGTGTTCTGTGCCCTGGTAGATTTTCTCAGTTCTATCTTCCAAGGAAATATTTTTTCTTCAGAATCTCCTGTCCATTCTTTTTCTAATTCTTTTATTTCAGTTCTAATTTTCTAATGGTTTTCACTGTCTACTTTCAATCTTTCAGAACCTCTAGTTCTTCCATGATGTGAGTTCCTCCTTTGGCTTCTTGAGAATTTTAGACATCCAATATTTATTTTAAAGTCTTTTCCAAATACCTCAATCATCTCCACATTGTCAGGAGTAAACAGTCCCATCTGCAGGTTCTCTGGACTTCCTTTCTTGGCACTGGAATCCTTATAAGCTCTTCTTAGTTTTTTCTGTTCCTCCCCATCTACTACTGAAACGGTCAGGTTTTCTTTATTCTGCCTTGTCTCACGCTCCCTTGTGTCGGAAGTTTTGTTTTATGTTTTTATTTTTGACATGGTTATACTTAAAATTTTAACATCCATGATTAATTTTAGGATGTCAAGTGGTGTCATCTCCACACACACAGCAGACGTGCATCGCTTCCAAACTACCTGGGAACACTTAAGCCTCTCGCTACGCTGGAAGCTCCAGTAGCAGACTTTCCCTCGCATCATAAACAGCTAGAGAACTGGGTAACATGTACGAAATAACTGTGTTCAGAACTGTGTTCCCGGCGAGAAAGGGAAGGAACAAGTGGAACGAATGAGCCTCGTGGCTTTCTTCCTGGAGGCATTTTCGGTCCTGAAGCCCAGGAGGGGGACCCAAGCAGAGCGGGTGGTTTTGCTGAATTGAGGAGACAGAGATTAGTGTCCTGGGAGCCGCTGCAGCCGGGATCTGCTGGGCAGAGCAGAGCAGGGATGAAACCACAGACGGAAAGGGTGGCAGATCTGCACGGGGTTCTCTTAAATACGGCCCTGAATACTAAGCCGCACAGACAGAGTGAGATGCCGGGGAGACAGGCCAAGAACCCTCTTGAGAGTTATCGGCTGAATCACTCGTAGAGCTCACACAGATCTGGGAGAACCTCAAGTTCCAAACAGCCAGTGGAGATGGACCAGGCTGATTCCCAATTCCTCGGTACCCTTTTGTTTCATGAATGATGACTTTTTACAAAGTAGCCTATCTCTGTGTGTTCATATACACCATTAATAAAATGGTGACAACTGGGGCCAACCTCAAATACATCCATCCACTCCTATGATCTCCGTTGCCATCTATATGTGATGGGCCCCAAACCTTCTATTCCACGCGTTTCAACAATCTATCGGACATCTCTACTGAGAAACATCTCAAATGGATAGAACTCATTAAATCATGCAAGGATGTATTAAATTAACAATAGTGCTATAGCATATATTTTACTAATTGATTCACATGTTTATGTCTTATCTCTCCAGCTACACTGGACATTTTTGAGGTCAAGCATCTGGGTTGTATCCTGGCATTGTCACTGCCTGGGTCCCCTTGAGCAATGCTTGGTTTTCTCACTTATATACTGAGGATACATGCTTCTCAGATTTGTTTGAGAACCGAAATTTAAATTTAAATTTAATTAGTGGAAGTTTGGTGCTTTGCAAGCTGGAAAGGATTAGGAAAGCATAAGATATTATTATGTTTCTGCATTTCCCAGCAGCACTTGCCCCACACCCCTCGTCGCTCCCTGGCACCCGTGGCAGCAGCAGGCACAGGGGGGTGCTCGGCAGCTGTGCCCACGCTGATGGGCTACTCGGGCACTGCGAGGCGGGGCTGCAGGAGCCACGAGCGGGAGGGGGGGGACCTGGCTTCCTTCTCATCTCTCATCTGCACCAAACTTTCCGTGTGGGTTCAGGCAGTCCCCTCGCCTCTCTGGGCTTTTTTTTTTTTTTTTTAAACCCAGATAATAACCTAAGAAAGCATCTGTTTCCGTGGTAGGTAGTTAGTCCTGCTTAACGGATCTCAAACCCACATCCCAGCGACTCTTCAGTCCACACCCCGCCTTGACCGCCAGACGGCCTTCGGGCTGCCCCGTGTGCTCTGCTTTCTCCCCCACGTCAGGTGAGGGCCTGCAGGGTGACAGTGGATTCTCCACTGAAATCTCCGTCACCAAAGGAAAACAAACGTGGAAGGGCCTTGGTCCCGAGTCACTCTGGCAGTGCCAGTCCTGGCCTTTAATCGCCATTCCGCCCAGTGGACAATTGAGGACAGTTGGCTATTTTTAAAACTAATCAACAAGTTTCTTGGCTTAGGAAGTTGCTTTTTTTGTTCTTCCGCGAACAGGGCAGGGCTGTAACCTGTTCCCCAGACGTGAGGTGCTGCCCGCGTCCAGCTTTTACACACGGACCCCTCAAGGCGCAGGTTCGGCTCCACCCGATCTTGGCTGTGTCCACCTAGGTGGCCAGTGACCAGTTTTCTGTGCAACTTCTATTTGCACTCAAGGTGGAAATGGGGGTCCCAGAGGCAAAGCCTCTTTCACTTCTGGGGCTGTTTCCAAAAATAAAGTTACTGTAATACCCCAAACACCAGGCATGGGACAGAGTCACCACAGTTGTTCAGTGGCCTTTCACCTCCGGGTGGCCAGCTGCCAGCAGAGTGCAGGGCCCCCGAAGGCTGTGTGATGAAATGTGCTCCCCAGGGCCCTCTCTCTGGCTTTTTCAGACTCATCATAAAATAGACCGTCCAGGATGCCACCCCTCTCCGGCCCCTCGCAGGGCTTTCCGAGGGCACTGAGACATACAGCTGGCCCCTGAACTCTCCTCCCACAACCGCTGTTTCCTAGCAGTTCTGCTTTGGAACTTTTCCCGTGGGCTTCAAAAGTATTCTTTTCGGCTCTGTTTTTAAATTCAGAAGCTATAAAAATTTGCAAAACTTTTTTTTTTTTTTTCCCCATTTAGAGGCAGAAAAAAGCAATTTCACGCAAATAATCCCCCCTCTCCTCAACCTCTGTCATCTCTTCACAGTTTCTCTTTTCCCTCTTAAATGCTACCTGCACTCAGGGGTCGGAAATTCTTTGAAGAGAAATAGAGAGGGAGGCAACCAAGTTGGGGGGAAAAAGTACTTTATTTAGATCTTGGCCCCCAGTGCCAGCCTCCCAAGAAGCCCAGGTTCTTGGCTGCTGAGTGTCCTATTTTGACATTGACCCAAGTGTGTCTGCACCCACGCTCTGGGCCTCGCAATAATCTAAACCTGGCAGCAGCCTCGGTGGTATTTTTCATGAGCAGAAACAGAATTCTCTTTGGGGATCTAGACGAGGAATTTGAAACACATACGTTTCTGCTGTCGATGGCCGGCTGGAGACGGTGTGGGACGGAGGGGGGTGGGAGTGACAGGTGTGCAGAGAGATGGAAATTTACTGGCTTCCAAAACAGAGCTGAATGAACCAGAATGAGCTGAAGAGCCGGTGGTCCTGCGTGGCCGATGCGTCGCAGTCGTGGGAAGAGACGGTGAAGGATTCGCCCTTGTGTGGGGGGGCCCCCTCTCCCTACCACAGCGCCCCTGCTCAGGTGTTGCTGGGTCTGTGCATTGCAGTTCATCACATAAGAAAACTGTAACCAGGAGGGGAGCCCTTTTAGAGAGAAGGTCAGATCTGTTGTTTCCCTCTGTCTCCTGAGCCAGACAGAGAAAATGTACCCAGACTTTAACGCACGACACTCTCAAGTCCCTTCATTAAAATATTTTTCTGACTAAAGTTAAGGAGATTTTCATGATAACCTTGCTTCATTCCCAAACTCAGAGACTAGGGTCTGTACTGATGTCTCGATGGGCAGCGGTTCCTTCCCTGCCTGAACCTGACACAGATTTGTTGTCGTTGTTTTAACATATATCTCCTTGCAAAGAAATCTTGAAAATATTTCTAAATTAAGTTGTCAAAACTAATTCTAGATGTAAAAAACCTAAATAAGCAGTGGCATTGCAATCAACCTTAAAAGTTGTCAACAAACCGTATACCACCCAAAAGAAAAATGGCCTTAGGTTTTTCTAGTAAATTCTATCGTCTTCAAGAATAGAATTTTTAGAAAATACTGCCTAACTGTCCCAAAGGGTAAAAATGAAGTTCCTAATACATTTTTAAAACCAGAAAACCTTCCAAAATAGGCAAAAAAACCCCAAACAAACCCACAAAAAACCCCCCAAAAACTATAGATCAATTTTACTTGTAAATACAGAGTCACAAATACCAAATATAACATTGGGTAATAAAATTCAGCTACATGTTAAAAGGACTACATACTACCACCAAGTTAACTTTATTCCAGAAAGGAAAAGATTTGTCCACATACAAAATTAATCGATATAATACAATTTGTTATTAGGTAAAAGAAGGAAAAAGCCATGTGATCATTTCCTGAGATGTTGAAAGAACACTTATTAAATATCTATTTTTATTTAAAAAAAAAAATCTTGCCCTGGCCGGTGTGCTCTGTTGGTTGGAATGTCAATCCCTACACCCAAGGGTCTTGGGTATGATGCCTAGTCAGGGCACATACCCAGGTTTTAGGTTTCATCCCCAGTTGGGGTGCATAAGGGAGGCAACTGACTGATGTTTTCTCTCACCTTATAGACTTTTAAGTGGACAAGATAAACCCTATAAAGTCTTTCACATGGTACCTGGCAAAAAGAAAGAGGCCAAGAATAAAAATTCATGGTAGTGCCCGGCTGGTGTGGCTCAGTGTTTGAGCGTTGACCTCGGCACCGAGAGGTCCCAGGTTCGGTTCCCGGTCAGGGCACATGCCCGGGTTGTGGGCTCTCTCCTCAGCAGGGGGCATCCAAGAGGCAGCCGATCAATGTTGCTATTTCCCTCTCATCAATGTTTCTCTCTCTCTCCCTCTCCCTTCCTGTCTCTGTCAAAAAAAAAAAAAAAAAAATTCATGGTAGTGAGTTTAGTAATTCTGAACTGGTGCCATTTTAAAAAAATTACTAGAGGTTGGGTATGTAGACATTTGCCATGTGTACATGAAAAGTTTCTACTTTACTAGAATGTTTACAATCTCTTACTCAAAGTTGCTCTTCAACAAAAATGTATAGTACTTCAATGTCTCTTGTTTGATAGGCTCAGCTGCCGCACAATCTTTCCTTAGCCAGTGTTTCAGAAAAAACACCTGTAATTTGTGTTGAGCATAAGATAGAGACAAGGGACTAGGGAATGGTTCTCCATTTTATAATTTCATTAATCGGTGTGTTTACTTGGTTGCCAGGAGTATTGCATTCCTGGCAATTCATCAATGATTGTATTAATTGATTATTTTGACATGTATCTGATTTATCTATTGACGAAAAATAATACATTTCAAACTTCATTTCCCACTGTGTCAAAGTCTCTACTACCTGGGTGCACTGGGACAAACCATGGCCTTCGGCTGTATTTACACGATGCACCCCTCGACTGCCCTCCCCTCAGGTCGGGGAGCTTTGTAGGTAGCCCGATGCCGTTGCTTAGCGTGGCGCAGAATCCCAAACACATGGAACAGTTAAAAACCAACTCCCATGAATGATTTCATTGCCTCAACTCCATTCGTAATGTAAATCCTTCAGAGGTGCTTTCTATTCTTAGAAGGAAAGTCACAAGCTGGAGGGTGCGTCACCTTCGCAATCAGCACCCCTTTTAGTTCCTAATGCGCAACATATGGTGGTTGAAGAGGCTACAGTGTTACAGAAATGTCATTACTGAATTTCTCTGCGTTCGCATGTATCATCTGTCACGTAATTGTTTGTTTTACAGCCCATACCTATAATGGGCTAAGTGGGGACTATTTATATCAGTTAACAATGAGTGCCTTTAATTAGTATTTCATGCAACTGGAACATGTTAAGAAAGCTGACACAAAGCTGGCTGGGCTGGGGGCTTCCATGTGAGTTTCATTATGAAATTGCTGGGATATTACAGTCGCGCAGGTACCAAGGTTCCTTCAGCTGCCACAAATGCCGGGAGTTCAACGCATGTGAAAAAGGCAAATCATCGCTTTGCGTCTCGCTCAGCTGAGGGGCATGTGGAGCTTGCCCACTTTGTACCCAGAGCCCAAATCCCTCGCGTCAGGGGACCTGCCCGGGCGTGCAGGTGACACACGGCGGAGCCTGTGCAAACCCCGAGAGGAATGCCGGAAGGGGAAACAACAGGCAGGGCCTTTGTGGCACAAGTGCTTAATGCTAAGCGAGGGCTTGGCAGTGGGATCAAGTATTTTTGTTAACCGGAGCAAATGGTTTCATTTTCCCCATTCTCATTTCAAGACGCCTTTATGGATTCAAAGACTCCTCTTCCACCTTCTAGATGCACTAAGGCAAGACTGGGTTTAGTAGACAATGAAGACGTAGTTACATGTCTAGACCTATAGGAAAGCGTCTCCAGTTAAGTATCTTGAAGCACGCAGCCGTGTCAGCAAAGCAGCCCCCGCTTCCTTTGAGAAGGAACCCGCACCTTCGACTACAGTCGCGGCTGGCAGGCCGCGCGCAGGCGCGGAGCCACTCCATCCCCTTTTAGGATTTTGTAAGGTATGCGCAGTGTATTCAATCTGTCATCTTGGTTTACAGAGTCAGACAACGTTTTCACGTGTTGGTCTCAGCTTCTGAAAGAATGCTGATTGTTTTGTCAAACCAAAGTGAGCAATGAAGTTTTATAAATTTTTTGGTGATTTATGACTTGGTAGAAAAACAGTTCTGGGTTTTTGGACAATGTGGTCAGTGTCACTCACAGAAGTCAGTGAGAGGCTCTGCGCTGTTTTCTGTGAAATCTTTACTGGTCTGGCTGGTTTTGTTCAGTGGTTAGAGCGTCGGCCCGTGGACTGAAGGGTCCCGGATTCAATTTCGGTTAAGGGCATGCACCTTGGTTGCAGGCTCGATCCCCGGCCCTGGTTAGGGCGAGTGCGGGAGGCAACCAGTCGACATGTTTCTCTCTCACATGGGTGTTTCTCTCCCTCTCTCTCTCCCTTCCACTCTCTCTGAAAAGCAATGGAAAAAATATCCTCAGGTGAGGGTTAAAAATAAATAAATAGATAGATGATAGACAGATAGATAGACAGACAGACAGACAGACAGACAGATGATAGATAGATGATAGATAGATAGATAGATAGATAGATAGATAGATAGATAGATAGATAGATAGATAGATGATAGATATAAATAGATGATAGATAGGTAGATAGATAGATGATAGATAGATAGATAGATAGATAGATAGATAGATAGATAGATAGATAGATGATAGATAGATATAAATAGATGATAGATAGATAGGTAGATAGATAGATAGATAGATAGATAGATAGATGATAGATGATAGATATAAATAGATGATAGATAGATGATAGATAGATGATAGATAGATGATAGATAGATGATAGATAGATAGATAGATAGATGATAGATAGATGATAGATAGATAGATGATAGATAGATAGATAGATAGATAGATAGATAGATAGATGATAGATAGATAGATAGATAGATAGATAGATAGATAGATAGATAGATAGATGATAGATAGATAGATAGATAATAGATAGATAGATGATGATAGATAGATAGATAGATAGATAGATAGATAGATAGATAGATAGATAGATAGATAGGTGATAGATAGATGATAGATAGATAGATGATAGATAGATGATAGATAGATAGATAGATAGATAGATAGATAGATAGATAGATAGATAGATAGATAGATAGATAGATAGATAGATGATAGATAGATAGAGTACTGTTTAGTGATAATTTGTGGAGGCTCCCTGTGCAGGCCAGAGTGGGTCTGCTTGGTAAATATATCCAGACCACCAAATATCTCTTTCCATCACAGAAAATCCTGGCAACTGGACTGCTGGAAACTTGCTAGCAGGCCTCTGCTCCTCACTGCCTCTGGTAACCCTTAAGTACATGGACAGGGACAGTGGTGGCCAGCAAATGCCCGTTGCCCCGCTTGACGACAGACCCCAGGGGGCCTTACTTATCAGCGTCCTCAGGCCGCAGCAGAGGGCAGGCATCTAATACACATGTTCCTGCCGCATCTTTTGCCCTGATGGTCTCTCTGCAAGTACTTTGCTCTGGATTTTATTCCTTCCCAGAGAAAACCAGCAGCTTCCCTGTCTGCATCAATAGCTGGGTCTCCACGTGGAACTGAATCTACCTCGGCGTGGACCAGGTGGGCCCCAGCTGCACATGCACAGTCCTCGCTGAGCTCTGGCTTCAGGCCGCACGTTCACACACAGTCCTTTTAGGTCTCAGGATTTTAAGTGTGTCTCATATAAGCAACAGAGAGCTGACTGAGTTTTTAATACAATCGGCAACTTCCCTTTTCTTACAGAAGTCTCGTCGTAATTATATTTGCTGTTACTTTTGAATGATGGTTGTCACCTTTGGGTGTTCTGCATTTGCCTGGGACATGCCTTTTTACATAAGTAGTATCCACAGTAACATTTACAATTTTTACTTCCATGAAAGTCATATATGAATATAATCTTTTATTTTGGTATTTTTCTAGTATTGTTAGCATTAACCCTTTAACGCAAATGCCTTAATTATTTCCTCTATCGAGTCACATTAAAAGGTTAAGTTGATTTTGAAGTCCTGCTAAGGGGAGGTGTGACATCTTCCTGCCTCCAAGTTAAAATACAGAATATAGAACAAAACGAGATAAAAATAAAACATTTCACATATACAACTTATCCAAATTGTATTAAGCTTTGGGGTCTCTGAGGTCATTTTAAGTCTCCTACTGGCCATCGGAGCCACTAAATTGAAAGGTTCATGGGAAATGGAAGGGAGATGAAATAAACAGTGAGGGCTGTGGCTCAGGATGGTGAGCGAGGCCAGGTAGGGATTAGCTCTGCTGCTGCAGTGATGGGGCCTGCTGACTGACGGAGTCTGTTGTACAAAAGCCACAATCTGTGCTATACGCTGACTCAACTCACTGAGAAAAATGGTCAGGATGTTTTGTTGAGAAACTTAGGCAAACTAGAGGATCAAGACCCTCAATAACTATTTGTCTAATTGAGTTTTACTCCATTACTAAGTTCTAACCAAATAAAATATCCTGGGCAAATGCTGATCAAAACAGAAACGTATGTCTAAAACTAATTTAAAAGTACGAGGGTGGTGCATAGAATAAGAGAGCATCTCCTACCTAATATTTCTTCTGTGTTATTAAAATTAAAAGACCTTTAATTCTGAAACCACTGAGAGTTGGATAACATGTTTTACATGTTAATTGAGAAGGGATTAGGTGATGGATAATCCCTGAAAGTCTCTTATTGACTAGAAAAATTGAACCAGGAGGAGTTTAAGTGCTATGAAGACAAAACCATTCTAACTTGTTTCTTTAAAAAAAAAAAAAAAAGTTTTTATTGATTTTTAGAGACAGAGGAAGGGAGAGGGAGAGATAGAAACATCAATCGGCGGCCTCCTGCACGCCCCCTACTGGGGATTGAGCCCAAAACCCAGGCATGTGCTCTGACCTGGAATCCAACTGGCGACCTCTTGTGCCTGGGCCGATGCTCAGTCCGTTGAGCCACACTGGCCAGGCCTCACTTGTTTCTTTTGCTTGCGTTTGTAAACGTGCACACCCATCAACGAGATCAAACTGGAAGGCAGGCCGTGTTGTAGATACCAATAAAGTTCTTTGCCAAAAATAGTCCCTAGGAATACAGTAGCCTGTAAACGAGATATGCTTAAAGTAGCAGAAAACTATGATAACTAATATATTATATGAGATTGAGTGATTAAACCTAACTGTGTGGATTCAATTATAATTGCAGATGTAGGAGCCGGTACATTGGCAGACGGACTTGCCAAGCTCAGCTTGCAAAATAGAGTAACAAAATCTGGGGCCAGACCATGAAAAGAATCCCTCTTTGATATCCTGCCGCCCCAGGAGAAGAGTTATTGGGAGGTGGGCAGGGGCTAGGACGGACGAGACTGTGATCGGACATGATGATTAAATGATCTGACGATTCTTGTATAATTAAAAGAGTGCAGAGCTAATAGCTGGAATGCCAGGTACAGGGTGGCAGGGAGGCGGTGCCCGCGGCTCAGCGCTTCCTGTGCTGACTCAGGCAGCAGAGCTCGCCGCTGTCCCCGCCACTCGGCCGGAGCAATTTATGACCCCCCTGGGGGGGGGCGCGGGGGATGCTTGTGTGCCTGTGTTGATAAATGGCTTCCTGGATGGTGCGTCCTTTCTTGGCTGGTAAAGCCAGGGACCAGTTTGGGTTACCAAAGGATTGGTTAACGTATTTGATGTCCAAGAATGCCCAAATAACTTAAATAGGGAATTATGCAGCACCATTAAAAAGTATTTTGTTTTTTGGATCGAGTGCGGGTAGGCCACAGCGAACGGATATTGAGTGCTTACTGTGTGCCAGGCACTGACTTAGATATGTTACATTTCCAACTCATTTCTTTCTTTTAGCAACGTTAGGAAGTACACACTGTTATTATCACAAAATTTTCTGGATGGAGAAAATGATGCTTAAAACGTTTACTTCCACAAGGTCACCCAGCTAGTCAGGCAGAGTCACGGCTCAAACCCAGCTTATCCAGCTCAAGCGTGAGCTCTTTTCCACGCTCTGTTGCTGCCAGGAGGCATCTAAACACACTCCACCTAGATATTCCTGCAACTAGGAAGTTATAGCAAAAACAAAAATGAGAAATACGGTAAACAGAGTAATGGCCCCCAAAGATGCCCACGTTCTAATTCCCACAACCTGTGAATATGTTTTCTTACATGATAAAGGGACGTTGCAGATGTGATTTACTTAAGGATACTGATAGGAGGAGATTATGCCGGATGATCTGGGTGGGCCCCAAGGGTCCTCATAACAGGGAGGTGAAAGCCTCAGCCCGAAAAAGGAGATGTGGCAGAACCGAAGGCGGGAACGATGGCTTTGAGGGTAGAGAAGGGGCTGCGAGCCAAGGAGAACAGGCGACCTCTAGAACCTGGGAGAGGGAAGGAAATACCTGCTCTGCAAGGGCCTCCAGAAGGAAGTGCTGACCTACTGAAGCCTTGAGCTTAACCCAGCGCTACCCATGGGGCTTCTAACCCATGTAGAGAGAACACAGGAATAAATGTGTGTGGCTTTAAATGTTTAAGTTTGTGGTAGTTACACAAGCAGTAGGAAGTAATAGAGAAAACTTTATCAAAATTAAAATGTGAAAGACTTCCATAGAAAAAAGTCCAGGCCAAATTTATGCTAAAGGCATTTTAATGGTGATACCCTGAGGAAGATATTCTTGGACTTCACACCCTTTGAGAAGCTGGGCAGGTAACATATAATCAGAAAAGATCACAGCTTTCCATCACCCCAGGTGCCTTCCTCTAGGTTGTAGGGATGGATCTGACCAGAACAAATAATCCACCGCTGAGACGGCAAATGCCAGTCCTGGGCCCTAACCTGAAACTGTAGCTGAATTAGCTCCTTTCTCCCCTTGGGCTCAGTGATGCCAATTACCAGCCCATGACACAGTGGGGGTGACACAAGATATATCAGCACATTGTGTTCTGAGAAGCTCTGAGGAAATCAATAAATGTCACACATACAAATAATAACCAGCTAAAGATACAATGAAGGAGAGAACCCATTTGTAATAGCAACAGAAATAGAAGATACCTAGGAGTAAACTTAGAAAGAGGTGTTTGACTCCTATATGAAAAGAAAACTATCATGATCCCTGAAAGATACAAAAGTAGGCTTGAAGAAATGGAAAGCTAGTGCTTGTTTTTGCTCAGGACACTGCAACATCATCAAGATGTAAGTTCCCTCTAAACTGATTATAAAACGCATGTGAGCCCAAGAAGCCTTCTCCAGACCCAGACAAGTGGATGCCAGGGTCTGTATGGGAAAGGAAACACGGCAGAGGGGCCAGGGAGGCAGAGAAAAGGAGGAGTTGCAGGACCGGCCCCAGGTGTCTAAATAGATCACAAAGGCGTCTGAGCAACTTACGCAGCGAGGCCGAGGTGCGGGCGTGCACAGGAAAACGGCGGCGGGAACAGGCGGGAATAGACGGAACTGCGTGTGTTAATCTAGACGATGACAATGGTGGCTCCTGAGTCGCTTGGCCAAGATGAACTTTTCATATCGATGCTGGCGAAACTGGAGAATCATTTGTAAAAAGCTAAAAAACTGGATCCATGTTTCACAATATACACGGGAGTAAATCTAAACTTTAAAAAGAGGGACTATATGAGTATGGACAAAGCCATGAAGAATGATGAAATAATACATATTTTTGTTACTGAGGCACAATAAAGTGTTTATGATTTTAAAAAACAAACAAACAAACATACAAACAAAAAAAAAAAACATGGGAGGAATCCTCTATAACTTGGCTGTAAGGTTTCTATGTGTTTTATTTTTTATCTTTTTACTATTAATATTTCTGTCATGTTTTATGTGCTTGTCTTGCATGCAACACATATTTCAATTTAGTTTCTATGAGCCAATCTATAAAACTTTTAATAAATTAGTTTGTTGTGTCTGCATGTATTCATATAATTAATTTAATATGCCATACATATATACATATTTTGTCTTAATTTTGTCATCTTATGGTGTCAGTGTTTAATGTTTCCTTGAAATCCATTACCTCAGCTGACTATGGCATAGATTCAGTTGTTCTGTAGTATCTGTTTTTCTTTGCAAATTGTTTGACTTTCAATCAACAGACTCAATATTTCCTTAATCCCTTGAATTTTTTTCTTTATTAGGACTTCAGTATACATTCTGTTTCATTTACTGAATTCTTCACTTGAGAGACCCTAGTCAACGTTAGGTTATTTGTATCACCCCTTTTCTAATTGCTTTAATATCTTAATCTCCCCCCTTTTCATTAAGATTATTTTAAACCTTTCTTATGTGCCAGTAATTCACTTTAACTGTTGCAATCTGTTTCTAATTAATTATATTTTCTGTGACATAGAAAACATAATTAATTAATGTTCGGTGGTGCTTTGGTCCTTGGTTTGTTTTCTTAACTCCACAAACTTCACCTCACTCGGTTGTTGGAACACCTCACCCCTGAGGTCGTCCTGCCTGGATCGTTTGTCTCTGCTTTGCCTGTGACATCCCCTTTGTCTCTCATCTGTTATCAACTTTATCTTCTCTCTCCACCGCGCATGCCCTTTCTGCAGCCTGTGTCGTGCCGAGCTGAGCAGCCCCAGCCAGTCCTTCTTCTCTTGTGTCGATACAATGTGGGAAAACTCCCTCCAAGTCCCTTCCCATCTCAGCTGAGAAATATTTTCCGCCTGGAAGGCATATTTCAGGGGCTTTCTGTACCCTAAAGACCAGAGGGAGAAAGGGGGTGGGATAACTGGAGCACACCATTGCTTTTCTGGTGGCAGGTGGATTGGTTCAGCTCTGACAGATCCCTTCTCCGGAGCAGAAGCAAAGCACCATCGGCCTGATTTCATGAGGTCGGTCTTCTTGGGAAAGAGCTGCTGGGCAGGTTGATCAGAGAAGCCCAGACAGACTTCCCCTGGAGTCTGCAGGCAAGGTCCCGGGGGGCCTTTTGCACCCAGCCTTGCTTTCTTTAATCCTAATCCAGAACAGTCGCAGCTTAGGTTGAACTGGGAGAGCAACAGAGAAGTCACTGAGCAGAACACGGGTGAGAACATGCTCACATTCTTTGCTTGGAGCACACAAGCTGCCCTCCGAGTCTGTGAGCAAATCATAGCCCTGGGCCTCCATTTTTTCACCTATAAAACAAGCGGCTTGGTTAAGATGACGCCAAAGGTCCTTCCGATGGTAACATCTGCAAACTCCGTGCAGCTGCGTCTCGGGAGGTTTGGCCTTCGGTTCATGAGCACTTGGCGGCCACAGCAAGCAGGGACTGGGAGTGGCATGGAGCCGACGCTGGGTGGCATGCTGCCCCATCTGGACCCCAGTCATTGCTCCCACCGGCCTCGAGGGTCTGCCCAACCTAGGACTTGTCCTGCTCTCGGGCTCTGCCCAGCGTTTCTCTTTCCGAAGGCCGTGCGAGTGTTTCTGGTCTACATCTTGGTTGCCATGCAAACTTGGCTCGGAGAACCCTGAAATAAGCCCCAAACACCTCCTTACATACTTGCTTCATGACATTTTATTTGAATGCCAATATAACAAGTTTATAGTAAACGGAGGATATGGCAGGAGACTAAAATAACACCATAGTCTTTGAACACTCTAATCTGAGCTTAATAATTTTAAGATTTTTAGACATTTGTAACTCAACCTATGGGCATAATCTAGTAGTAATGGTACTTGGGTAGAGATGTTATGCATGGAGCTCAAAATGATTGTACTAGATCAAATAACACAGCGGTTCCAGAGGAAACTAAATCTTTTAAACCCCCTCAAACATCAGTTGAAACTGTTAACTTTAATTTTATTTTAAGTTCATGTTAAAGTAATTGCATCAAGCTGGGATTAGGTACCGTCTCTGACTCTCCTTCTACAGAGTTAACCATTTCACGTATTAGAAATGCAAATCTGGTTATTTATAAGGGGCAGGAGGCTAAAAATAAGCATGAGGTTCCTGCCTACGGTGGTTTAATATAGCAGTGCCCCCAGACTGGACGGAAGCCCCCCATCTCTCCATCTGTTTGTTCGAAGGCAGGACATCCATCTGAGTAAATTACCTAGTGGAGAGGCCACAAAACAGTTTTCAAATCCTTGGGCAAAGTCCCATTTTAGCCAGTACCTTGTGCATTAAGAATGTCAAAAGTTGGTTTGAAGATGTTCCTAAGGTAGCAACTCTTTCAAGGTGCAGCCTTGTAGAGCAGCGAGAACACTGGGCAGGGAACCACCCAGGCCAGGATTCCAGTGCCTGCTCAGCCTGTCTCTAGCATCCTAACTTTAAAAAGTTTACCTCTCTTGGTCTCAGTATTGTAAACTATAAAATCAAGGGATTAATAAAATCTCAAGGGTCCTGTCAAAGCCTAATGTCCTGGGAATTTTCATTTAGCAAAGCTCTCTGGAGGTGAGTCGTGAGAAGGGAGCTATCCATCCAGAATACAGATGGTTCTTTCCTTTCCTCCTCTGTTTTCCTGTGACCCCAGACTTGGCCACATCAGGAAGTGCCCAAGTTTTCTTGGATAATTTCGGGCTGCTGTGGGACAGCGTCCATGTTATTATGTAGGAAAAATCAGGAAACTGGGAAAATCTATAATTCAGCTTTTTCTTGACCAAACAATACTCCAGATTCCCACCTATAAGGGGGCCCTTCACTGTCATAAAAAGCTGGGACCGTCCAGCAGAGGGAGCTGCTGCTGCTTTAATCAGAGCCCCTGAGAGCGACAGGTCAGTGAGAGGGGTGGGTGCAGGCCAGCCTCAGGGTGGACTGGCTCGGGTCAGCCCTGGGCGAACACAGGGCAGCCAACAGACAATGAGGTCAGCAATGCAGAGGAGCAGGCAGGGCTCATGGTCAAGGAAGAGCCCAAGTCAGAACAGAGGGCCCTTCCTGACCTTGGCCACCGGGGGCCAGTCCCATTTCTCCCATGCAGCTGGTCCTCTTGGCCCAGTGGCACAGAGCAGGCATGAGCGAGCTCCCAGCAGGGGGCCAGAACATGCTGTTCACGCGCCATCATTCCAGGCTCTGAGTAAATGTCTACCTGTGCCGGACAAAGACCACTCCTTGGAAACCAAGTATCTCTTATTCTATTTAGAAGAATTTCCACATAACTTCTTTTTGTGCTCTTAAAATTTAAGTGCCCAGATGTGATCTTAGAGGCACTTAGCTACTCCGAGACTCACACTTCACACAGAATCCAAAGTCTTTGATTTTCTTTTTTGAAAACAAACATAAGGATTTGAATTGGTAACATTTTCCATGCTGTGGCCCTCACCTTAATTTTCCAAAATATATATATTTTTTCTGCTAAACGTAGAGCAGAGTTACCTGGAGAGTGGCTTCAATTTTTTTAAATTTATAATTTTACAAGAAATGGAATGGAAGTCTCTCATCTGAATTTTCTTGTTATAAATCGGAGCTTTAAAATATAGCCACATAAAAATTAAGACAACATTTTAAAATATATATGGTCATGATATTTTTAAGTGACATACATTTCCTATGTCTATATAGCTAACACTTTGATTTGGCAGAAAAACATAAAATTCGGGTTTGTTAAGTTAATATAATTGAGTGCACTTATTTTAGTTAAATGCTTCTTCCTTTGTTAAAGTAGTTAATACTCATCCCACAAATTATGCACTTAAGTTTCTTATGAGCTCGTTTGAATTTCTGCTCACGGTGTAGGGATCCAGGCTTAGACAACACAGGGATGAGACACAAGTCCTCATTTAAAGAATGGTTTTGTGATGGATTTGTTTAACTTTATTCCATATTGTAGAAATTAGGGCTTTTACATATTTTACACACCCTCTACAGAGTTCTAGACTATTCTGAAGAGGGGGAGTATTCCCCCTTAAAGAGTTCGATACATGTTTCAGGTGACCGCTGCCTGAGACCTGGTAGCTTTGTGTGTAAATCCTGTAGCATTTAGTAAGCTCGGCCTTGGGGGAATGGTGTGTGTCTGGGAGGAAGGGAGACTCCTTGCCCTCAGAGAACTTAAAGCCCGTTTGGGAAAATAAGAATCAATCGAGATACAGTAAGAATTTAAAAACTTACTCATGTTTAGAGCACAAAACATCCCAGCAATAACCCCTGATCCTTTTCAATCTCCACTGTATCTACTCTGACTGCTGTTATTCTTGCAAAACAGTGGGGTGGGATGACCTCTTGTCTCCATGCCCTAAAAGACCAGTTTCACAATGTTCCTCATTTTCTTCCCCCTGTTAACACTTTCCAGGAGACAAAACAAAGGAGGTAGTGGTTGTGATGGTGAATTTTATGTGTCAACCTGACAGTGCTATGGGGTCCCCAGACATTTGGTCAAAAATTATTCTGGATGTATCTCCAAGGATGTTTCTAGATGAGATTAACATTTGAGTCAGTAAACTGAGCAAAGCAGATTGCCCTCCTTAATGTAGGTGGGCCTCATCCAATCAGTTGATGGCTGAATAGAACTGAAGGCTGACTAAGGAACTTCTTCTGCCTGACTCCTTGTGCTGGGACATCCATCCTTTCCTCCCTTCAACTTGAACTGAAACATCTGCTTTTCCTGTCTCAAGCTTGCCAGCTTTTAGACGAAATTATACCATCTCTGCTCTTGGTTCTTAGGAGTTTAGACTCAGACTATAATCACACCATCAGTTCTCCTGGGTCCCCAAATTGTCAACTGAAGATCTTGGGACTTCTCAGCTTCCATAATTGTGTGATAGATGATAGATAGATGACAGATATAATATAGATAGGTATAGGTATAGTATCAGAGAACCCTAACACAGGGACCTTGATTCTTAGTTTACCAATGTCCAAAGTGTATTTTAGGCATTTTTCCAAAAAGGAAAAATTAGAGATACAGAAGAGTCTGTCTCTTTGCAAATAGCCAGCCAATCCCAACGTGGACTGAGTTTTTCCAGCTCTGTCTGATAGCTCCCTCATTATTTCTGAGTTGCCTAGACAATGTGATTGACCATTCTGCCCACTATGAGCCCACAGGCTGGTGTCCAGAGTTTCTGACAATCCTACCACTCTGCGTTGCCATGCCTGCCCACTAGTCTGTCCCCCAGTAGATTGGAAACCCTAGAAAGAACAGGGACTGTGCCTCCTTCACCACTGCACCTCTTGTGCCTTTCATTCATTCTTCCCAAATTTGTTTGGCCTTTTGCAACCAGCCCCCGCCTCCTGTTCTTTGTGCTAAACTGTCCTTTTAAGACAATGCAATCAAGTGCTGCACTGGGAGCCATTCAGCTCCAGAGACTTAAGAGGGAGTCCAAGAAGCCAAATTGGGAACGAAGCTTTTTAGAGGAGATGAAATTTCAGTTGAGCTATAAAGTTTGGAGAGGGTTTAGAAAGGACACATTCCTGGGGCAACAGAGAAGCACACACTCGGGGAATGTTAGAGCACCCACTGGGCATTCTCATCATTAGCACCCAATCCCTTTCCTTTCCAAGAAGAGAAGCTCAGAGTCATATCCGCACAGCAAAGTAGTCAGTGTGCAAAGTGCGCTTTCAAGAGCACAGATGTCTAAACTGTGTGCAGCTTGGCTTTGCACAGAAACGGCACGTCAATAGTGCAGGGCACTGCAGTCACTGAGCGGGGCTGGGGGTGCTGACTGTGCAGGCCGCTCCCTGCCCTTGACCCGGGCTTTTTTCTACATGTCAGTCCGCAGCGGTGGCCTGCCTGCGTATCTCAAAGGAAGGTGGAGAAACACAGTCTGCAAGGACAGTTGAGCTCCCACAGGAGCACGGAATTGCCTCGAAATACAAGGGCCCGTGAACATTTTACATCCCTTTGGAAATCCCCCTAAACTCTCTGCCTTGCTGGTTTCCTGGTACAAGATCTAATAAATCTGCACACTCAGCTTAAACTTTGTGCCAGGCCTCATAATGGAATGATTACATGTGTTTTGTGTGTCAGAGACCTGACAGAAAGATTATACAACATAGTGAGGCAGTCGCCGGGGTTTTGGCAGGGGCCGAAGGAGATAAATACGTGTCTAGGGAGCGAAAGGCAGCTCATGGCTCTGCCGCCTCGATGTCACTCAGTCATTCAGCAGAAATGTATTAAGTTTAGGTCAACACACATTTATCAAGTGCCTCCTCTGTGGACAGGCATTGTGTTACGTCCTGCGAGCACAGAGGTGCACGAAACACGTCATTTATCCTTGGAGCTTATGGAGGAGTCTGAGAGAAGACACAGACACAGGAGAGGCGGTTTCAGCCTAATGTGGTGAGTGCGGCGATGGGGTGGGACAGGGTCTGCAGGTAGCACAGAGGGAGGGTACGTAGCTCAGCCGCGAGGGTCGGAGGGAGCTCCCGTGAGAGGGCCCCCGAGGGGCGCGTAGGCCGAAGGGGGCGGAGAGCTCCACGCGAGGCCACAGCAGGAACCTGAGCGCTACCATGGGAAGGGCCCGGGACACGTGGGGCAGAAGAGAGGCGTGGACATACAGGGGCGACACAGAGGAATTACGATGTCACTAACGAAAAAAAAATTGGTAAGGGCTGCGAGGGATTAAAAAATGAAGCATAGACAGTTTTATCAAGGAACCAGTTTTACTAATCGGTCAAGTGGACAGCTGAAGATGCATTTAAACTTATAGTAATCTGCGACCCCGGTATAAAGATACCAAGCCAAATGAGCAGCGGTGAAGCGGCAACGGTGAGTCAGAGAGTTACATGGGATGGGCGCGTAAGGGGCGAAGGGAGGGAGGCTCCAAGGAGGCGGTGAGGCCTGAGCAGGAGAGAGGAAAACCAGTGAGCGGTGCGAAGGCAGGAGGCCGTGCCAGGAGAAGGGGCCGCGCGGGGCCAAGGCTGCGGTTGGCATCGATTCCACGCAGCGTAGGACTGCATAGGAAGGGAGGCCATGTTTTTAAAAGAAAAAAGCCAAAATAACAAAATAAGGTCTTTGGATCTAAAGCACTGGAACTGGGGGAGTCACTCCCTAGGAGACTGAAGATGGTGCTTCATGGGCTGGTTTACAGAATCACGAGGAGGAGGCCGGCTGGGCGATGTTTTTGCCATCCCATACTCACTGTTTCTAAACAGCTCACGGGAACGCCCTGTTCCAGAGTAGAGAGTACAAATGTGGCTCTGGATCAAAGGGAAATTTTAAAAATCTGCAGCAAGGAGTCCAATATATGCAGGTGTTTAAAGCTTTCCCCCCATGGCCTATTACAGGGGACAACTGTATCTAAAGTGACCTTACAATTTTCCGTGGAAACCAAGACGATTTTGTTTGGAACAAATACTAAAGCAGGCAAGATGCCAGGAGAGCAGTGTAAATCCAGGTGGTCTAGGCGACAGGGACACGTGGTCCCTGAATCAGTCAGGGTCCGGTCGGGAAAGCAGAAACCACGCTGGGCGTTTCAGCAGAGGAGCCCGAGTGGAGAAAATGCGTTCGGGAGGTGGGAGGTCCAGGAAGACACAGTCACACAAAGGTAACGGGCGGGGAAACAGGGCAAAGGGTGGGGTGATCAGAACCTGGAAGCTCGGAGGACGGGCCCTGCAGAGCCGCGACTCAGCCCTCCAGGGAGCCGTCGCTTCCTCTCTGCTTCTGGGAGGCTCAGGGGCCCAGAAAGGGAATCCGTGGAGCAGAGCTCAGTCCTCCGAGGACAGGGGGCTGACGGCTAGTGATGGCGCCCTCCTAGGACATGAACCTGAGCTGCTTCCGAGACTGATGAGAAGCCCTAAGAAGCTGAAGACCGGAACCACCTGGCGGTGCTGAGCGAAGGGCAACCTGCCTTCCAGTCTCCTTCCCTGGCCCCGATCCACAGTCCAAGAGAAAGCCCGAGAGACGCTGGGCATTGACGGCACAGTCTGACTGTGCCTGAAGCATCAGATTTGGAAACTGTCCTGATGTTGAGGAGAAATTCTCCTAAAAGACCGTTCAGCTCAAGAAGTGGTGAAGCCATCCCCTGGTCCCAGCTGAAGAAAGAAATAACAGTCATCAGTATCCCCCTTGTGTCAGGAGCTCTACAAAGGTTGGCTCCTTAATCACAACAGTCCCATAGAATAAGTGTTCATCCCATTTTGCAGGGCAGAGCACAGAAGCCTCCAGTGGCTGGGCAGCTTGGCCGAAACCCAGCCGCAGGGAAGAGGCACGGTCAGGACTAGAAACCAGTTCTAAGTGGACCGAGAATCCAGCTCTTTCCGCCGCTTCTTGGTCCCTCTGTGTGGAGGCTGCTTCTTCACGGGGCTGAGGCCCATATTCCTCGATGGAATGTCGTGGCCGGACCACTCCTGGAGACCCTGGCCAACGACCTCTGCCATCACTGGCCCCTTGAAAGCTCGGGCACGAGGATCTTCCACCCTTTGAGTTCATGTCTAGCCAGGTTCTGGCAAAAACTAAGCGGTTACTCCTGCCCAGCGCTGGCCTCGCCCGCATGGGAAGGAGCAAGGCCTGTGAATGAGCTCACCGCCTCGAGGGGGAAGCATGCTGCAGCCACCCATAGCTACGCTGTGCAGTGTCAACAGAGTGTGTGTCTGTGTGTCTGTCCGTGGATTTGTCTGTCTTACAAATTCAACCTTCCTCAACAGGATGAATGATATTCTCGGGCAACAGGCTCTCCATCCAAAGAGCCAAACACTGCAAAGGCGAGAGTTATTTTCTGGCTGAATCAAGTCTCCAGTCTTAGCTGAAGATGGAAGCACATTATGCCTGTACTTTCTGGAAACGTCGAGATGGGACCTTACTGAGGAATTCACCAAGACCCGAGGGAACCGAGGAGATAAATGCTACCAGGCGGCTGCAGCTGGAGCAAAATTCAGAAACAATAGAATGTCAACTGAAGATCATAGGAGGCTGTGGCAAGGGTGACAGAAAGCAAGGGAAACGACTTGGTCCGGAGACAAACGAGCCTGTGGATAATGGGTGATGGCACTACAAACACTGCTTTGAAAGGGAGCCCGGCGGGGAGGAGGCAGAGTCAGCTCCCCTGCCCAGGGACTCCGGTTCATCACCGAGGGAGAGGGGGACTCAGCGCGGCCTGGCAACGTGCCCGCCCGAAGGCCCCTGTCCCAGCCTCCACTGTGGTTACGGAGCAGCTAGGGAGGGCCAGGTATGGGTTTCCTCTCTCCCGCCAGTGTTTTTGCAGAGCCGGCTCTTGGAATCTTTTGGAAAGTGACTTGGCTGGAGCCACCCTCCTGCCAGTGTGGCAGCTGTTACCACTTACACCGGGACCATCTGGCCTGAAGATTGCAGTAAAAGTGACACTTGTCTGCAGAGAAAAAATGTTGAAGTGTACATTTTGGACATGAAGAAATAAGTAATGACATTTAATGTTTTCATAAGGCTGCTACACCGAGCAGCCATCAGCCAAGCCCCAGGCCCAGCATCGGTGCGCATGGACACGCGGCGCCTCGGGCCCTGCGCAGGGCCTCTCACCCAGGGCATCACTGCCCGATGCAGGCTCTCCCCTGAAGATGCAGAACAAAGGGAGGCCCTCCCGAGACCCCTCCTTTTAAGAACTAACTCACGAAAATGGGGAGAGGGAGCAAAAGGTAATGGGGCCCCGCCGACGTCAGGAAAGCCAGCTCTGAGTGCCGGTGCGGTTCTGGGGAAAAGCCTATTTCAAGGTTCAGGTTTCCCATCTGTGAAACGGAGGTGCCAAAGATGATATGTTTAAGGCTCCTCCAAGAGTTTATTTGTGCTTTTTGGAATGGAGGCAACTCCACCATGTCTATGCCAATCTCCGAGGTTAAACCTGAATCTTTCCAGACCCTGCTCTTAAAACGCACCTACCTCTCCCTTCATGTGCAGATTCCTGCAACCCTCCAACCTCAGGATGAGGGAGAAGTCAGCCCAGGCCAGGCTGGAAGCCCTGGGCTCCTGCAAGAGAAGATGACACCTAGAGAGGGAGACCATACATCAGCACAGGGCCCCAGGGCCCCAGGGCCGGGTGCTGACCCTCTCAGAGGAGCCGGATGCACCACAGCACCTCAACTGAGGCATCTCCTGGATTTGAATTTAAAGAGGGGAGCTGAAGGGAGGGTGAAGTACACTTTTAAGACCAGGCTCCTTTTGTTAGCAGAGCATTGGCGAGGATAATGTAGGGACACTGGCTGAGAGTGGGATCATTAAGTAAGAGTGCATATTTAAGAGCTTTCTGATTTGTGAGAGACCAACCTTTGGCATAATTTTAGCGTGTTGTCACTAATTACGAGTTCCTTTTGAATTTCTGTTAAAATGACACATGAACAATGCATTATTAACGTGCCAATATCATCAAGAACATGTGTCACTGTGTAAGTTCAAGACTCACCAGAGAAGATCCTCTGAGCCTCTTCTGATTTTCTCTCCAACTAGGAAATGGGAGGGAGAGGCAGGTACCATTGCTCCCAAGGCCACATCAGGCTTCGCTGCAGTCGTCAGTCCATCTTCAGGACATGCTCTGGAGCTACCGGTTCTTACAGAGCAGCTGTGCCCTGCTCGCCCTTCTCCATGGATGCTCTGCTCAGGCACTCAACCTGCTGGTGCCAGGAAGGAAAGTGGCCATGTGGAGAGACCAGGGCCAGTTTGCTGGGCAGCCCGCCCTGCTTTCTTCTGGGCCACAGCAGGGTTTGTGGGTCCACGGGCCACTTGTGGTTTAGTGTTACAGTTTTCCAAAACTTTACTCTGTGGGCCTTTGATTTGGTTTTGCACATCCAGCAGCTCGCCTCTCTGTTCTAGAAGCTGAGATGAAATGCCATCTCAGGGCAAGGAGCCTGAGAAGGGCCAGCGCCTGGACCTGGGAGTCAGATTATGTGTGTTGCAAACATTCATGGGTGGACATCTGGGGGCAGGTCTTGCTAAAATCAGCTGGCTCTCCTTCCGAGTCAGTGGGTCTGAGGCAGGACCTGAGCTTCTGCATTTCTGACAGGTTCCCAGGTGAGGCTGATGCTACCACATGTAGAGCATTAAGGGCACCTTTTCTATGAACTTGAGCCTTGGAATAAAGTTCACCTGGATTTAAGTCCTGGCTCCAGACTTACCCAGTTCTGTGACTTTGGGACAAGTTATGTGATATTTCTAATCTGAATTTCCTAGATAGAAAGCGAGAATCATCACTGTACCCACCTATTCAGTTGGCCATGAGGATTCAGGTAGATCATACAAGTGTGCAAGGCCCACCGCTCAGGAGAGGAGAGGGACCTGGGGGGTACTGTGTCTGGCTAAGGCCTCTGCGGTGTCACCCACTTGCTTCCAGAGTTGTACTCATGACCCTTGGCCTGGCCTCAGGGAGGCCCCTAGACCCCACTTCTCTGTTGACAGAACAGGAATAGCAGGAAAGATGCCTCCTTCTGGAGGCACCCACAACAGAGCCACGTTTGCTCAATGGACTTGGCTCCTTCATTACCAAAGACACTCCAGTGGTGTTAGTGATTGAAGTCATGGCTCCTTCCCATCAAACCAGGGGCCCTGTGTGTACCTAACTTCAGGAAATCAATCAATATAGACACTTTGATATGTGTGTTACCTCATCTATACATATGACAGGGGACTCAAATTAGTACTCATAAAACAGTTTACAGAGCTTTGAAAATTAATAGACATGTAAATGAGTTTTTACCAAATCCAAAGTGGAAAGTACTGCCAAAATAAAAGCATTTAAAAAACACACAAAAAACTACTGGTAGCACCTAATGTCCTGACCCCAAGGAACACAGGCATCATCAGCTGAGGCAGTGTTGCTTCTGTGGAGAGGAACCGTCTGTCCCACGTGCAGGGGGAACCTGCAAACCAGGGACTCCTCAGCCCACAGCACCTTCCTTCTCCTGGTAGCTTCTAACACACTCACAGGACAGACTATGGGTTGGAATAAAGGGCCCACTCGGTGGCTTTAGAGGCCTCATTTCCCTCCATTTATTCCAAATGTAATCACATTCCAAAGGCCAAAGCGAATTCCCACTTGCCTGAAGCCACACGCCCCCTGGCCTCTGTCTGACCTAACCTTAGGGGCAGCTTTGCTCCTTGGTCCCATCCTGGTCCTCTCTATGCCCAAGGGAGCCCTCCGTGGGCTGAGATGGGCATTTTTTTTTTTTTTTTTTTTAACAAAACCCACAGTGGAATCTTCAAGTCTAACAACTGGGAGCACTTTGGCCGATCATCGTGTGCAGTGCTCTTAAAGTAAAGGGGCTTAAAGAAGAAACGCCTACTTAAGGGCATAAGATGCTTTAACGAAGAGCCACTGCTTTGACTCTGGAGGACTTCTCAGTCCTGGGAATTCTCCTGGGCAAGACCCGGACGCCACGGGGCAGCGTCGTGATTCCCAGCACGGGTGTGCTCGAAGGACCACCGGGATCCAAACCATCCGTGGAGCTCTTAAAACATGCAGACCCCCAGGCCCACTGCAGGCCTCCCAACTCTGGGGACAGGGCCCAGGAATCTGCATTGGGACAAACTCAGACACAGGGCAAAAATCCTGTGACATGGGACTTTTGAAAAGAGCTTTCTTAGACCATCAACAGGTTAACTGTCCCTTGCCACAGGCAGGAACTGGCCGACGGGCGGGCTCTGTCTGCTTGGCCCTTCCCTTTCTTTCCTCATGGGTGGCCCTTGAACCAGGCTGGCTGAGACGGACATGCCCTGTGCCCGGCCCCCCGTGGCACTCCAAGCTCCCCGTCACTCTGTTGCCTATATGGGACCCTGGCCGTTGAGAGGCTAGTTTCTTCCGTTCACGTGGGCCTGGTGGCCTTCTGCAGCTCCCCCGGCTATCTTCTCAGAAAGTTAAGGAACAACAAATCTCACTACGATCCTCAACTCACCCTTTTTTAGATAAATCTTCTGAAATCTTTGAGCAGGCTACATTTTTTTTTTTTTTTTGGCAAACTAAGTCACGATTCCAGGAATTCTTTATCTGGAATATACCAGAAATACTTTTGTTTCGAGTTGTCCCTCCGTTTCCTTCCTGTGAACATGTGAAATGCAAATGATGCCTGAATATACGAAACAACCCAGGCTGACAGTCATTTTGAAGTGAAGTGTCATATGCTAATATAGTTCCCTTTTTTTTGTATTTTGGATTTGCTCAAAGTGTTTCAGCAAATGCTTTTCAGAGAAAAGGTTCTCTTGTAGAGACACGAGGCGTGATGGGCAAATGGGTTTGCCCGGAGCCACCTGGGGATGGAGGGAGCGAGGGTGGGAGCTGGCATCCTAAGTGACCACACTGGCATCCAGCTGAGGAGGCGGAGGAGCGCCCTGGCCCTGCGGTCGGCTGCCACAGGGAGCCACAGGGAGCGTGGCTTCCTGCCCTGGGCAAATATTCGCTGGGCTGTGATGTGGCTCAGATCCGCAAACACCCCGCTGCCCTCCCCGAGTCTGGCGTCACAGAAATCACAGCACGCAGGGCTGCTCTAGCACGGGGGCTGGTTCTCTCCCGCCTTGCTGGTCACTCTGGGCTTTCCCAAGGGTCGCATATTAGGAAACACTCTCAACTCCAATCTCTCACACCACCCGGTACCTCCCCAAAGCCAGTGCTGGGGTTTCTGTCGCCCCCGGGGGAGGGGCACCATCAGAGCTGCATCCGGATGCCTTCCAAGTTCCCGGGGCAATCGCTCCTCTCTGCCACCCCGGCTTCCTCAGTGTGACAGTCTGAACGCAGGGACCCCCTGCCATAAACACCAAGCAGGCAGTAGCCCCTGATCCCCTTTCATTAGTTGGCATCATGATCCATACACCGAGGTGAGGCGCCCCACGGCTTCACATCACCAGGGGAGGGCTGGTGCCCTCAGTAGTCCTTAGGAATGCCTAGGCCGGGCCCCTTCCCTTTCCCCCTTCACTGCAAGCTCAGGGTGAGGGGCTAGGAGACCCTACCCCTCACTGGGGCAGAGACTGATGGGTGGCAGGTGAGCCCAGCCTTCTTTAACTGCCTAGAGCAGAGGCAGGGAGTCCGCCTTTCCCTCAGTCTCTCACTTGTCTCAAGCCTTTGCTCCAAGGGGTAGCATCAGAGCCGACCATGGGTCCTGGAAAGCCCGAGGACAACAGATGACACTTTGCCCAGGCACTTGGTCGACGCAGTGTGGCTGGAAGCAGCCTCAGCCTCTGCTTTTTCCCTCCTAGAGGTCGTGCAGTGGAAGTGGCAGCCCTGTGCTTGCAGTGTGCCTGCGAGGAGGGCGGTGAGGAAGGTGCATAGAGGCACAGGGACGCTCCGAGGGCCTCCTACCCCTTCCCTTCTGCAGGCAGGGGCCGGCCAGGGCGCGTTGGCAGGTACACCCTTAGGACCTCTCTCTTCCAGTTCCTATGGGGAAGGCTGGCGCTTCCGTAACAAGGGAAAGGCACCATCCCAGAGGCAGCTTTGCCCAACCCGTAAAAACAAACATTAGGATGGTGCCAGGGGCTGGGAGTGAGGGGGGTGGGGAGATGTTGGCTAAGGGCACAAACCTGATGCTAGTAGATAAGTAGGTGAGTCCTGGAGATTTGACTTACAACATAGTGATTATAGGCAGCAACACTGTGTCAGAAACCTCAAAATTGCTAAGAGACTACATCTTAAATGTTCTCACCACACACACATACAAAAGAAAGAATTGTATGAAGTAATAGAGGTGTTAGTGCTATGGTGGTAATCTTATTGCAATAGAAAAATGTATCAAACAATACATTGTATACATCTTACACAATGTTATATGTCAATTACATCTCAATTGAAAACAATAAATTGAAAAAGATGCAGTTTTCATGCCAAGGAGGAGAGAGTCCAGCTAAAATATTCGGGGGGGGGGGGGTGAGGTTAGAGGAAGGAAAACAGCAAAGGACCTGGAATCTGACGGCCTGGGAGCAAGGCGTGGGTAGGAAGTGCCTGGCCACTCTCAGGGCTGCGAGTTACCTGGAAGGGGGCCCTGACCCAGCTCAGACAGTGAAGATTAGATCCTGGCACACCATTATTCCAAGGACCAGAGCTGATGGTGGCAGATCCTTGCTAAGGATGTCAGATTAAAAAGAGAGAGACAGAAGAAAAAAAAAACCCTCATTAAATCTGGATTGGAGCCGGGAAAACAGAACCCCTGCAGCAAAAGGGAATTCCTCTTTTGCTTCCTCTTTGGAAAGGCAAGAGTGTGCATAGTTTCACACGCGTAAAGGCGAATTGCACAACTTAGAAAAGAAAGCGGGTTTTGTTTTTGTTTTTTGGTTTGGTTTGGTTTGGGTTTTAAACACTCAGGTGAGATTAAGCAGGGACCACTGGACTGGAGCGTTTTGGAGGGAGCGCGGGAGGTGACGCCCCCTCACCAGCAGGTGGCGCGTTTTCTTCAGGATTGCGCCCCGACCTCGCCGCCGACGGGCTCCGCCAGACGCCCGAGTCCTCTCGCCGGAAATCGCTATTGCAGATAATAACCCTCCAGTGTCTGGAAATGTTTAATTACCGCGAATGCTCGTTTTTTGCAGCGCCGGCCGCCGCCGCCGAGGTAGCCCTTCGCGAGCGTAGCGCCGCGGGGGTGGTGGGTGCTACCCGCAGGGTTTCCACCCTGACCACGCGGGACTCAGTTACAATGACTTTTCTTCGTCGCCCTCAGTTCGGTTCGACACTGCATCCTTTCCAAGATACTTATTTTCACCTTTGGATAGAGGAAAAGTTCAGTAACCTTAGAACACTGATCTGTTACATGTGCCGAAAATAGTTCTGACAGCTCCGATTTGTGCAAAAAGTAAAAGCTCGTCACGCCTTTTACACCCATGTTACGCTGGCTGCTCACAACATAAGGTTTTATCAGCTCACCTTCCCCACGATCCTGTGCCCGCAGACCACGCAGTTCCACGCGCGCATTCCAGCTCCTTACCCCTTCTCATAAACCAAGGGTGGATGCATTCCCGTGAGCGCGGTTGCATTTGCGAAGGTGCCAAATGGTTACAAGATACTCATGCGCTCCCAAGAACTTACGACACGGGAACTGCCTGGAAACACAGCTCACTTTCCCTTTCACTTTTGATACTGTAACTTGTCTCTCGCCGTCGCGATAAACACCAGCTCTGGCGTTCACCTGGGATTTACTCTCCTGGAGTTGCTTATGTGTTATCGGGGCGCGTTATCTCCAAAGTGTATGTGGCTGTCACGTTGCCTACCTCCCGTGCTGAAAAACCTGCCCCCGAAGCTGGATTTTGACCTGATTGATCGTAATGGTTCCAGAGGAACTATTGAGCCATTACAATCCATCATGTAAATGATTACAGAGGGATACCTAAATCTCCCGGTTATTTGAAACCTCAGCACAGGCATAAAGGGGGGTCTAATGAGCAGACCCCCAATTGTCCACAATGCAGTTACAGGAGAGCTTGCCCTGGAAGAAAAAACTCGCAAGTGCGAAGTAAATTCCATTTTTTAAAAATGAGATCATTTTTTGTGTGGCTAGAGGTGGGGTTCATTTTTAACCCACAACACCCCAAGGCAATATAGGCCACGTTCTAGTTCATTTTCTGGAAGCTGCTCAATTTTTCACTCCAAACACAGGCGGGGACACTTTTCCTGCCCAGCGAACAGGAGTCAGGAGAGGGGCTGGGGTTGGGGCGGGGAGACCAGCAGAAACTGTTAGCACCCCAAGTGTGCCCAGGAAAAGGCAGCCGCGAGGGCTCGCTCCTAGACTGGGCGCAGCGTGGTCAATGACCGGGAGGCTCGAACCCGTTCGGTGGTCGCTCCCTGCCGGACCTCACCAGCACTGGGGGGTAGGGGGGCGCGTAACCCCGACCTGGAGGCCTGGTCGCTACTGGGAGGACCCTTGCCCAGGGCTGCTAGGTCCCGGCAGAGTCTGGGACGCCGCGGGCTCCGCGGTTGCGCCCCGCAGGCTGTGAGCCGGAGCCAGAAGGAGCCTGCGGGAGGGGAGGTGCGCGGGTCCGGTCGCTGGCTGCGGGAGCGCGGGCGGCGGAGTGCGCCAGGCGCGCTGGAATGGGACGGGCGTCCAGACCCGTGTTTCGCTGCCTTCGTTGGGTCCTGGCTGTCGAGGACCTTTACCAAATTCGAAACCTGATGTCCTCGCTAGTCCTAAACGCCTAGGACTTCACTAAAAATTACCCTGGTAGCCCTAACGTGTCCTGGGTCCTGCCCTCTTCAATCCATTCAAGCCCAGTCCAGGCACCAGGCTTGGCACGCTGCGCCCTACACCCTCCTGCCTAGGGCCGGATTCATTTCTCTTAACTAGGCGGGGGAGGGTTTCCCCCTGTTGCGGCATAGGGGTTCCCAGCTTCTTGGGCTTCTTTCTACTGCCTCAGGAACCAGAACCTGGTTGGCCTCCAGGGGACACCGAGGCCATGGTGTGGGGGTCACCCTCCTTGGGAGCTTGGATAGCGATGGAGAACACCTCAGCAAGTAGCAAAACCTGAATTTCGTTGCCCCCAGGGTTGCTGGGGATGGGCATTGTGGGGCACCTAGGAGGAGCGATGTGAAGCCAGGTGTCCCAAACAGGCTCACTGTGTCCTGTCCTGTCCTGTGGTACACTGCAGACCAGCTCCAGGTGAGGCAGCCAGGACTCCTCTGGGAGGTAAGGCCTGAGGATGCTGGGCCATGAGGGACCAGCCCCAACCTTGCTTCCCCATCCTGCCCTGAGTCAGGATCAGTCTTCCTGATAACCTGGCAAAAGCCGCATTAAACAACCAGGTCGCATGGTCCTTTCATTCGATCCCTAAGAACTCTCTACAATAGTTCTTCATTGCTTGGAGTTTTCCAGCGGCGGGTCTTTGAGGTATGTTGGCCAGTGGCCCTGGTTGAGAGGGGAAAGGCAAGTGGAAGGCTGGAGGAAGCACAGTTGCCCCCTGAGGATTTTCCAGCAGGAGGGGGGATCCTACCCCCACACCCATCCCACCTGAATACCGTCTTCCTGGGCATGTCTCCTAACTGTCTGGGCAGCCAGGTGCCCAGTGATCGCAGCCCCCTTCTGCTCTCAAGGGGCTTGGCCCTGGCCTGAAAGTTGCCCCTTACTGGCAGGTCCTAGGACTCCAGCTGCTCACATCTGTGGGACCCTTGTTCCAGCATTAACCTGTGCACGGGGGTGAGTGAGACCCTTTTGGTGCTGAGAGTGCCTCCTCCTGTACAAACCAAAGTCACCTGGGGCTGGAGGGCAGGTTCTGTCCTAAAGGCCCGCTGATGAGACAAGGGTCTCCGCCAACGATGTCTTCTGGGGGCCTTTCCACTATCCTCTCCCTAGTCAGGGAGTGAGACCCTAAAAGCGGCAGAGCAGACCTGCAGACTGAAGCTCAGCCCAGTGGCAACTCCTCTCCAGAGGCAGTGCCTACATGCTGCAGACTCACTAATGCCAGGATCCAGCCCCAAGGGCTAGGAAGAGTCACTCAGCAGCAACCTTGAGGCAGGCTCCGGGAGAGCAGTGTGTGAATCTGGACCCCCAACCCGCCCTGGGGAACCAGCACCTTCTCCCAGACCCAGGGCTGGGTGTTCCAGGGCTGGGGTCACGTGAAGGTCAGCTCCTAGGAGTGGGCAGTCCAGAGCGCAGCAATGGCACTCTCCGCTAAGGCGTAAGCAGTGAGGGCTGAATTTCTCGCAGCCAGGACCCTGACCCCTCTTAGATCCCAAACTCCACCTGAGCCAGTTCCTTGGACTCGGACAAACTTTGCCGCTTGTCTAGCGCGCGCCCGCGCGGCTTTCCAAACTCCCATCCATCCATCCTTCCAAAACAAATGAATCCACGATTAGAGGGTGCGACTGTTCGTTAGGATGGAATCCCAGAAGGTTCTGGGTCCCAGAAAAATAGCTTTTTTTTTTTTTTCACCTCCTTCCCCCTACCCTCTGCCTCTGATCTTTCTAGGGAAATTCATAACCCAGCTCTGGTTGCCGCCCTGGGGTTAAACACCCCGGGATGCCCGGGAGCGCGGCACACCGGGGACCCTCCGACTCCGGGAAGGGATTCTGGGAGAAGAGGCGACTCTGCCCTGGGCCCGAAGCGCGCTGAGCCCAAGCTACGGCGCGCGGATCCCGGTGCGACCCCCGCCCCCCACGTCCGCGGGGCGCGGGCTGTGTCCCAGGCGCGCAGGAGTGGGACCTCGAAACGCGAGGCGACCGGCGCTCTCATCTGCTGGGGGCCGCTTCTTCCAGAGCGACGCGGGTGCCCCCGTGGGCCTAACGACGCAGAAGCGGTCGCCCGGGACTTCAGAGCTGGGAACGCAGGTCCCGGGAGGCCGGGGCTCGGCGAGCGCAGCTGCCAGAGTCGGCTGTCCGGGTCAGCAAAACTTTGTTTCTCAGTGCGCAGGCGCAGGCGGGTTGGGGGGCAGGGGAGGGAGGGGTGGACTCGCGAGGCGCGGGAGGAGGGACGGGGGAGGAGGGCGGGTGGTGGGTTAAAATAAGTAGGCGGCTCGGTGCGAAGGGATGAGTGAGTCTGAGCTCGGTCTCTCCCCGGCACGTTCTCAGCTGCTCCGGGTTTAGACTCAACCCGGGAGCCGCGGGCAGGACTCACCCTCCCCGGCGGGCAGAGCTCCGGGGCCGCCGAGCGCTCCCCGCGCGCCGGGCGCTCCGAGTCCCCGCACCCGGAGAGGGGCCAGGACCCCAGAGCTCCGGGGCCGCCAGTGGAATCCAGTGCCTCTGGCTTCCCGGGTCCCCCGCAGCCGGAGCCCCAGAGACGCGCGGAGCCCCGGACCGCGGCCGAACAAGGTAACTGCAGCCCTGGGCGCCGGCACGGCGACGGGAACGCGGGCGGGACTCCCGGGCTCCCTGTCACCGCGCGTCGGGTGTCTCCTCTCTCACCGTCCCGGGAGGGAGCTCCTCTTGCCCAAGGAGGCTGCAGGACCTTTGCGAAAGTGAGAGCCGCTGCAGCCAAGGGAGGCTGGGGTGCTGGCTCAGCGGCTTCCCGCGCGGGGTCCCCGGCCTCTGACCTCGGGGCAATGAGGGGGTGGGCTTCCGCTACGGCCCCCCGCGGGGCCAGACTCCGCGGGAGCCCCGGCGAGGTGCCCGCGGACTTGGGAGTCAGCCCGTGGGCCCCCCTCTAAGAAAGGGGAGCAGTTCAGCGGGCACAGACTCCCTGAGGTGCGCGCCTTGCTCAGCCTGAACTTAGCTGACGAAGAAGGAAGAGGGGTGCCAGGATGGCCACGGCTGCCGCGGGCCGCGCCAGGGACAGGTGCACGCCTCTCCCGGGGTCGCGCCGTCTGGCGAAGTTGTCTTTTGCGTAGTTGCGCTCAGGTCCGAGGGGGGCTCGGCCGGGGGACGCAGGGCCCGCGCCGGACCCCGTCTGGCTCGCGCGCTCGGCCTTGGGATGTTCCCTTGGGGATGACGGCGCCCTGTGATCGAGGCCTGGAGGGTAACCCGCCGCCGTCCGGGTGGCGCAGGGGGCGCGAGCACCGCTTTCGGATGCGAGACCCGCAGCGGCAGAAACACTATGGCGGTGTCTCCAGGCTGGGGCTTGGGAGGGAAGGATTCGTTTGCTCCGCTGACTGTCCGCAAAGCCAGCCTTCAGGAGAGGTGGGATCGAGAGAGGAGAGGGAAAGAGGTGAGGGGCGGCCTGCTGAGCTAATTTCTCCCCAGAGATGTCTCTGATAAGAATGAAAACTCACATCCAGCCCCCTTTCAGCAGCTGGGGCAGCGGCGGGGCAGGCGCTCGGGGTGTGAAGTAGCTACGAGGGTTTCTTTGTTGCCACAATTTGGTAAATTTCACCTGGGCTAAGAGCCGTGTGCTGGCTTTTGGGAACAGAAACCACGTGCAAGGCTAGTTAGTTTCCCAGGTTCCTTGAGAAGAGAGGGGTTGGCATTCACAGGGGGGTCAAAGTGGGGGGAGCCCAGTGGGTAGATGTTCCACCAGAGGCTCCTTGAAGTAACTGTGATTTCATTAAAATTGGGGAGCGGATCGCTAAGGACGCAACGGGCATTTAAACGCGGCGGGACGGCCGCCTCGCTGAAGGATTCGTTCCATCCAATACTTTGGGAAAATTCAACAAAAGTAGCCGGGGCTGGACGATCCTCCCGCCTGGGGTTCAGACGCCTGTCACTTGTGTTGGGGATTCGATGTCAAGGGTGACTTTCTGGGGCTACTGCTGGGCACCTCCAGGCGCAAGCTCGTGGAGCTCGCGCCTTCCTCATTAATGCAAACAGTTAACTCGCACGCGCTCAATTAGCCCCGGAGAAACCACTTTAATAGCCTCGGCTCCCTCCCCGAATGCCGGGCGCGGGCGGCCGCGGACGCGGGGCTGGCGCTCCACCGCGCGGGACCCGCGCTTCCAACCGCCAAGTGCGCTTGCTGAGAGCAGTCGGGACCCTTAACCGCACCTCCGCGGCCCGGAGGCCCAAGCTCCTCGCCGAGCGGGTGCCTGGCCTGGGGAGAGGGGTTCCCTCTCCTCTTGAAAGATCCAAAGCGTTCACACCGGGGTTCCGGAGCTGGCGGGAGGGTGTGCGGCCGTGTTTTCCTCGCAGCTGCCCGCCAGGAACCGGATCGTCCCTTCGGCCCATTCTTGGTATTAGTGTAAAGAGCCACGTTTCGAACGAATTTCGTCCCGGGGAAAGTCGCTGGCGAGAGTCTGAGGAGCCCCGGCCTCGGACTACGGCAGAAAATAAGAAACTGGCCGCGCCGCCGAGGAAAATAAATTGAGTGTTGGGGGAAACAAGATCAGGCAGATAGCCCGGGAAGGTTGGCTCCCAGCGGTGGCTGCAGGCACCCCCTCCTCCCGCTGTGCGCCCGGGTCTCCGCTCCTGGGGGTGCGCGAGGAAAGGCCAGGTCCGCGCGCGGGGTCTGTGGGTCCTCCCCTCGGGCGCACAGCGGGCTCGGGGCGCCCTGGGCCGCGGGGCAGGCCGAGCCCCCAGAGGAGGGAGCGGAGGCCCTGGCGGCGCCTGGCTGGCCCCGCCGAGCCGGAGATAAGGTCTGATTTCCAGCGCCTGGAGGGGTAGATGAGGTGACAGCGAACCAAAGAGCAGTCACCTCGCGGAGGTCCCGCCGACCTTTGAAGTTGGCGAGTTTTCTCCCCGCCCCCCCCCACCCCAACACGGCCCTGCTCGCTCTCTGGCCCAGCTCCTATTTTGCCTCTCCGCGTCCCAGGTTCTAGGACGGTCTCGGCGTGTCCCCGGCGCGACCCTCGCTCCGAGCAGGAGAGAAAACTGGCGCGGAGGCCGCGGCTCTGCGCGCCGCCCGCGCGCACTCCTGCTCCCGAGGCGCGATCTCCGCGGATCCTTGCCTCCGTAGCCCCAAGGCTGAATTAATTGCTGCGGTCAGACTAGGTTTTCATTTGGCTGCTCATTTAACCAGCGCAAGCAGATCTTTCCGGGCTCTGGGAGTTTTGAAACCCCCACCCCTACCCCCAGCAGAGCCTCTTTCCTTTTGGTCCAACGCACAGCGAGGGACCCTCCTGCCAGCCTCCTGCGGAAAAAGTTCCCGGGTCCAGAGTGTCCGCGCTCCTCCCGGCAGGAGCGCGACACTTTCTGCTCATTGAAAGGCTGCGCGGCAGGGAAAGGCGGCTGAGTCTAGGCCCGGGCCTGGCGGAGGGTGAGCCAGGCCGGCGTCGGTGTGCGCCGGAGAGGAAGCTCGGCGGAGTCCCGGCATCCCGGCGAAGGGGACTCACTGCCCTTTAGAGGGGACACCTGAGCAAGAGCAGAGGATGAAGAGGGGAAAAGGAAGGGGGCCGCGGGGATGGAGAGAGGCAAAGGAGGCAGCTGCCCGAAGCACCCTGCTCCCACAAGGCCTTCCTGAGCAGCCCTCAGCCCAGGGCCGGGACCAGAGGGAGCTCAGCTTCAGGGAGGGTGTGCTTTTCACGGCGGTGCTCCTTGCTTCTGCCTCCACTAGAAGGACTTAAGTGTGTGGGAAGGACAGAGATAAAGGTCTCTCTGCGGAGCACAGACCTGTCCATGGAGGCTGGAGATTCTGACCAAAGAGGCCAGGAGATGCCAGCCGGGTGGTCACTTCAGCGTGGCTTCCCTCTGGCCTTGCTCAGCTCCCTGGTCTTACAGTTGGGTGGTGGCGAGACCGCGGCAGCTGAGGCAGGCCTTGTTGCTCCCTTTGGCCCATGGGCAAGCCCACCTGCCCAGGGCTCACTTTGCATACAAACATCCCGAGACCCCAAAGCCCCTGCCCCCCTTTTTACGCCGTAGGGAGGGCACTGGAGCCCCCTTGTGTGCAACTGCAGGTGTTTGACTGTTAATGCAGAATGGGTGTCAGTGTCCTCCCTGAAGTGAAGGTGATCCCCAAGGGCGTCAGTCCACAAACAGCTTCAGAGAGGGTGTTGTCAGCAGGGCTCCTTAATGGTGAGTCAGAAAAGCACATTTGTGGTCAAAGTTGAGAGTCTGAAGGAGAAAATGAGATGCATCTAGAGGCCAAACCGAAGGTCAGCTGGGAGACCTAACGCAGGGGGGCTGGGCGATGTGTGGATTTGTGTGGATTTGTGTTTGCGTGGAGTGCAGCGTGATCCCTCGCGTGTATGTGTGTGTTGTTCCCTGCGTGTTGTTTTGTGGCGGGACACTGGCGTCCCACTTAATCTTTGCACCCTGTTGTCAACTCTGCTTGGGAACGTGTGGATCTGTCAGTGTGCGTTTCTGTGTTTATTTGCGCATGGATATGTAAGTGTGCTTCCGAGTTCCTGTTGTGTTTGCAGGAGAGTGTACTTCTGTGTGGACTCGGGCTGAAAGTTTCTACATGTCAGTTTCCCCGTTTCTGCCTTTCTCTGTCTCATGTACACACCATAGTCCTGCGTTTCAGTCGGTTGCATTGCATTGGATTTAGTTTCCTGCTGATTTCTCTATCAAATTGCGTGTTTTTGCCAGAGGCCATTTGGAGGGAGCCCTCAGATCAGAGAGGGTTCCTGGTTTGGGGGTGGCTTTTGTTTGTTTGTTTGTTTTAGGTCTGTGGGTTCTGTGGGTGGTGTCAGCTTCTGCCCTAGGGGACAGAAAGGGTGTAGCCGGGCTGGAATTCAGAAGGCCGATGATGACCCTGAACTTTCCCTCTCCCCACGCCCCTCTTTTCTTTGCAGATCCTGATTGAGAACCTACCACACCTGCCACAATGGGTAGCAAAACCTTGCCGGCGCCAGTGCCCATCCATCCCTCCCTGCAGCTCACCAACTACTCCTTCCTTCAGGCAGTGAACGGCCTGCCCGCGGTGCCCTCGGACCACCTGCCCAACCTGTATGGTTTCAGCGCGTTGCACGCTGTGCACCTGCACCAGTGGACGCTGGGCTACCCGGCCATGCACTTGCCAAGATCCTCTTTTTCCAAAGTGCCAGGAGCCATGTCCAACCTGGTGGACGCGCGCTTCCAGCTGCCCGCCTTTCCCTGGTTCCCCCACGTTATCCAGCCCAAGCCGGAGATCACTGCTGGAAGCAGTGGCCCAGTGGCGCTCAAGACCAAGCCGCGGTTTGATTTTGCCAACCTGGCCTTGGCCGCCACGCAAGAAGATCCGTCCAAGCTTGGCCGCGGGGAGGGTCCCGGCTCCCCAGCTGGTGGGCTGGGCGCCCTCCTGGATGTGACCAAGCTGTCCCCGGAAAAGAAGCCCACGAGAGGACGCCTGCCTTCCAAGACCAAGAAGGAGTTCGTCTGCAAGTTCTGCGGCCGCCACTTCACTAAGTCCTACAACCTGCTCATCCACGAGCGGACGCACACGGATGAGCGGCCCTACACCTGTGACATCTGCCACAAAGCCTTCCGGAGGCAAGACCACCTAAGAGACCACAGGTGCGGCACTATGGGTGGTCCTAGCAGGAGCTGCCAGCCTGCCTCTGTCATCTTCATCATCCTCTCTAATGAGGGGGTTCTTGAGACCCCCCCACCTGCTCCCCAGCTTTTGGGAATTCCCTCAAATTGCGAAGGAAACTAAACTATACAGAGCTCAGGGGTCATTTCTTGGAGCACGGGCTGAGTCAGGTGTCCATGAGCTCCGGACAAGCAGGCGTAACTCCCATACCCCTTCCTCCATCCGCAGCGCTGTCCAATAGAGTTCTGCCGTAACAGAGGGTGACACCTGACGCATGTGACAATTCAGGACTTGAAATGTTGGAACAAGTGTGACTGACAGACTAACTTTTAAATTTTATTTAATTTTAATTTTAATAGCCACATGTGGCTAGTGGGTTCCACCTTGGACAGTGCAGCTCCAGCAAACTGTCCTACCCCAGGCCCCCTCACTCACCTTCGGCGCTGACCCAGGCCTTATAAGGAGCCCCGCTGGCTCCTCCTGGGGAAGGCGGGCGCTGGGCCTGGCTGGACCTTCTAGGGCTCAGAGACTGCTCAGCGCTCTTTCACTTCCCTGCTCCATCCACAAACTCAGCTTTTTGTCAGCTCCACACTAGGCACCCCATAGCCCCCCCCCCTTTTTTTTTTTTTTTTGCAGGCAAGCGCCTTGGAGCAGTGGGAGGGGATCTTGGGCAATTGTTTATAGCTTGCATCATTTTGCAAGGATTAATTAATTCTGTCTTTTTTTTTTTTTTTTTTGTCTTCAGATATATTCACTCCAAAGAAAAGCCCTTCAAGTGTCAAGAGTGCGGGAAAGGATTCTGCCAGTCCAGGACTCTCGCTGTCCACAAGACGCTACACTCACAGGTGAAGGAGCTCAAAACCTCCAAGATCAAATGCTAAACAGAGCCTCCTGGTCGCCGGGACCCTGGGGCGCACCGCCGCCTCCTCCACAGGGACCAGAATCCCAAAGGCGACTCTAGCGGACCGCAGGAGGGGCTCCCGGACCTTCCCTGGTCCCAAACAAAGTCCCTTGGGTCCGGGGCGCACGCAGAACTAAGGAGCCGCGCCCGGGGCCCTGACCCGGCCGCCAGGGCGGCTCCCCCAGGACGCGGCTAAACTCTTGGCCAAAAGGCGGTACTCACGTGGCGGAAGGGAAACTGCATTTAAAAAAACAAAACACGAAAGCTCCGCGGAGCCGCAGCGGCGCCTCTCCCAGAAGTATTACTTTTTCTATTGTTATTTTATACGTTTTCTTTATTAATTTTTTTTCTTTGACCATATAAGCTTGTAACTCTGACTGCGGAGAAGAGGGGAGAGGAAAAGTTCTGCGCGCTCGCAGCTTCCAGACCCCCCTCCCGCCCCGCCTCACCCACCCCGCCCCACCCCGCCCCGCCCCACCCCCGGGAGCCTGCCAAAGTGTAATCCATGTATCTGCTTCAGCAGCCGCCGGGGACCGACCGGCCCCGCAGCGCCCGCTCCCCGTGGCCGAGGTGCCCGCCGAGGGCGCGCGCGGGGCTGGGTGTGCGGGGCGGGGGCGCGGGCCGGGGCTGGAGGGGGCCTGGCCTCCCGCTGCCCCCGAGCGGCGCCCGTCTCGGGCAGCGAGCTGCTGGCCAGGAGCAGGGCGTTGTATTGCGATTGGCACTTTATGCTGACCATCGGTAACGGACATTTATCACTGGAGTTTTTTAAAAAAATATGAAATAAACGGTTATTTTACAGGCATTGCAGGATGGACAGTTTCCCTCCCCGACGCAGGAAACTGGGCGGCGCCTTTCTTTGGGTGGTGCGGGTTTCCCTGCTGACCCCAGCCTGTCCCACTGTCAGAACCGCGGCCTTATTGGGGCGATAGGGAAGGGGTGGGTGGAGAAGCCCCCTCTGTCCCGGTGTTGGTCTACCTCGGACCCCAGCCCATATTTTTATTTTCTTAATTTTTTTCTCCACTTTGGTCTTAGGGTCTCAGTCTCCCCACTTCTTGTCTCCAAGGGGCTTTGACGTTACAAAGAAGCCCAGGCTTCGGCCAGTATGTTGGCCGTGAGAAATCCCAACATCTCTGGGTGCCCGGGTCGCCTAGGGTCCATTAAGGGAACAACAGAATGTCACCCACCTCCCCAACCCGTGCCCCCGGCCCCCACTGGCCCCTGGCTTCAGCTTTGGCGTGGGAAGGATGACTTCACACAGCCGGCCTCACACTGTAACCGTCCGGTCCCCAGGGCCCCAATACCCAGCTACAAACACATGGCCACCGCTGCCTCCCCGCCGACGCAAGCCTGCATCCCTCCCCCTAGGATCCCGACGGAACCCCGGCCCGAGGATTCCCTGCCGCGCTGGAGCCGGTCGGGAACGCGGGGGCGGGCGCTCCGGGAGGCCCGGGAAGTTCAGGAGAAATCGGAGTCCGCCCTCCACAAGTTGAACCTTCCAAGGGGCGTCTAGTTTTCCCACAATTAGAGGCCAGGCCGCCGGGGGCTCCCCTGCTGGGGCGGGGCTCCCCCAGCTCCAGCGCCTTGACCGCGGGGTGAAGCCGGCGGGGGCGCCCACGGCCTTTCCCAGGCGGAGCGCGGCCTCCCGCGCTGCTGTGACCCGCGCTCAGCGGCCGCAGGCACTGTGGGGGTCCAGCTTCACAGTACTAAGAACCCCAAATCCCAGCCTCGGGCAGGGCCCGGCGGCCTGAGGGAGCGGGCGGGGGCTGGCGGAGTTAAAGCGCTCCAGCCTTGCACTGCGCCACCCCCACTGCGCTCCTCCCGGGCTGCCTCTCGGCCCCCGCGGGCTCGGGACCCACCGCCTCCCCGCGGCCTCAGCCTGGCCCCCGCGGATGAGCCCTGCCCTCCGCGGTTGCAGCCGTGCTGCCCCCTGCTGGACAGGCCCGGAGGGGCGGCCCGGCACTGCGCGCACCTCTTTGGGTCCTGCCCGCAGCCCTGGGTGACTCGCCGGCCGCTCACAGGGCTCAAACCCCCCTTGACTGGTCCCAGGGCCCCCAGCGAATGAGCGGAGGGCGCTGCGGGGTCGGGACCCGTCTGTAGGAGCTCAGCTGGTCAGGCAAGACCCCAGTCCCTCTTCTACCCGGCCCAGAGGGAATGGAAGCCAGGCGAGAACGGAACCCAGGTCCCAGAGAACGGCGACTTCGGGGTGCACGGGGGGCTTTAGTCAGTGAGTTTGGGCCCAGCCAGAGCAGGCAGTGCTATGGTCTGTCCGTGTGATAAAGCTGATGGCAGGAGCCGCCTCAGTTCCTTAACTAATCCCCTGAGATTGGGGCCGTGGTTGTCCCAAAGCGTCAAGAGTGCGAGGACACACGCGCGCGCGCACACACACACGCACACACACGAGAGCTTTGGGAACATCTGAGCGCCCGAGGGAGAGCCCCACCCAGCCCCTTTGCTCTCTCCCGCGTTCCCTCTCCCTGGGGGTTGACTCCCGCCGCTGCCCACTCCTCCCCCACACTCCTCCGCCCCCCACTCCCCTGGGGACGCAGCGCCTCTGCGCTCAGTCCAAGGACTTAGCCTCAAGGACTTGGTACAGGCTGTGAAGAGGGTGAGGTTTTCCCTTCTGGCCCACCCCACTTCTGGTACCAGGAATCCCCCCTAGGCCCCGCAAGGGAGAAACTTTCAGCATCCTTTCAATTTCAAGTGTGCCTCCTCGGAGGAATGGATTTCCAGAGCAGCGCTTTCAGGGGCCCCGAGGGAGGGGGCAGGGCGCTGCTCAGACCTCTCCTGCCCGCTCGCAACGCCCCTGCCGTGGCTTGCTCCACGCACGATTGCTCTCACGCAGGTGGACCCAGAGCCCCTTCTCAGCGCAGCTCCCCCGGGTCTGTCCCCCTGACAGTGATTGCGCAGACCGTGCGGGGCCACAACTGCAAGGGGAAGGGGCAGGCGAGGCCGCGGGCCGCCAGACCCCACGCAGGCTGCGATCCCCGGGCGACGTGGTTGGGACATTTTGCCGCTTGTGCTTCATTGTGGGTCACACGAAAAGAGCCATGAGAGGGTCAAACATGCTGGGTGGGTTTTCTGGCCTGTCCGCTCTGTGGGAGCTAACTCCCCCCCCCCCCCCCCAGACACCCCTAGGAAGTCCTGTTCCACCGTCTCCCTCCCCAGCCTCCACCGTCTCGGGCGGGTTTCGGGAGCGAAGGAGGCCGTTGGCTCTGGACCGCAGGAGCTGAGCTGGGGTCCTTCCCAGCGATGCTAGGCCTGCGGTTCCTGCGCGGGGCTGGGGGTGCGGGAGCTACGGGCCGGACCTCTCCGCGGGCCGCGCAGAAGGCGCGAGGGACCCTCGGTGCAGCCTGGAGCCTCCTGGGGCGCGCTCTGGGGAAAGGTCGGGAGCGACCCGGGGAGAGAACACCCCGCAGGGCTTCGCCCCAGCTGGAAGGAGTCCAGGTGCCACCTCCTCCTGCTGGAATGCAGCTGGGGCGGCGGGGCAGTGGGGGGCAAGGCGGTGGGGACCAAGGGACGTTTTCCTGCGGACCGCCTTGCCCTTGGGCTCAGGGCTCCGACTGGGCCCTGGCGAGGCGGAGGAGACACGCGGTGGGGTGCCCTAGGGCTCCTGCCACTTCAGCTCCCAGGACGTGGGCCCTGGGACACAGAGCCCCTCTCCTTGCCCCGGCGCAATCTTCGCGTCTCCAGGGCGGGCTCACGCGCGTCCCACCCCACCTCCCCGGGATCTAGGGCACCGCGTCCGGGCGTCCCGCGGCCGGCACCGTGACGTGGAACCAGCCCCGGGACGAAAGAGTCGGAGATTCTCCAGGTCTCGCATTTACGTTTTCTATGACGTCACAGAAGGGCCCCACATTCCCCCGCCTCTCCCAGACAATCCTGCCCAGAGGGGCGCGAAGATTCTATGTCCGCTCCCCACCCAGAGGACCCATAGACCCGAAGCGCCGGCTGGAACCCGAACTGGGGGAGGACGCGCGGCCGCCGCGCCCGCGGGCTTTCAGGCCACCAGCTGCGGGGGGGAGGGGATGACTCCCCGGGTCACCCGGCCCCGCCCACCGGCCCCGCCCTTCCCGCGGCCGCCCCGCCCACCGCGCACGCGGGGCGCGCAGGCTCGGCGCGCAGGCGCGGCAGGAGCTCGCCGCCCGGAGCCGCGGGCGCGGGCGCGGACTCGGGCGCGCGCCGTTCCGCAGCCGAGTCGGGGCAGCGCCGCGGGCTCTTGCGTCCCGCTCTCGGGGATTACAAACTCGGGGTGACACCGGCCCGGCGGGGGTGAGCGCCGGAGACGCCGACGGGGAAGAGGCCAGCTCCGGGCTCATGGGGGCTGGAGACCCTGGCCCGACCCGGGCGCCTGGGGCTCGAGCCGGCGGGGACCTGCCGCCCGGCCCTGGCTTAGGTCAGAGGGCGCCGCGCGGCCCCTTCCTTCCCGGGCGGGTCCGGGGCACGCGCCGCGCCCCACTCCGGGCGGAGCTCTCTAAGGCGCAGACTTGGTCCCTTAGGCCACCTGCTCAGCCCGGTTTTCTGGAGAGAGCCAGACTGTTGCAGGGCGCGGCTTGCACGTTGCAGACGAAAAGTGCACTGCGGACCCGAGATACTAGGTGGGGGCCGCACCGCGTGTCCGCGGCAGCGCAGGAATCAGAAGCTGTGTGTCCTGCGAGGCCAGGGGCCAGAAGACCCAGTGTTAGCTTTTCCTGCCACTGAGCAAGCACAGGCCCTGCGCTGCTCCGGGCCTGCTTTCTCCCTATAGGGGAAATGCTCTGCCCAGCTCCCTCCTTCAGTTGATGTACAGGTCAAGGCCACTCGTATTTTCTCAGTCATGTTCCCTACTTGAGCCAGAAACCGGGCCCTGATGTGTTGCAGAACCACTGTGGCATTTATGAAGTGCCGTGTAAAAGTATTATCAGAAATGCTTGCTCAGCACCCTGAAGTCGCCTGCCTCCCAAGCTGCCTGATTCCTAGGAGACTCTTCCCTTCATCTTCACTTTAACACGCGGGGGGATCCTGAAGCGGGATGGAAGAAGGGTACCACCTGGACTGGTGGCCCTCCTGAAACCTCCAGGAACACTTGAAAGAAGTCTCCCCCTCCCCCTTTTTTAAAACTGCATTTGGATCAATGGATTAATCAGTTCACAGATTATTGTCATGTTTGGTTGAGAGAGGAAGTCGGGTGACAAAATGTAAGTGCCCTGCTCACCACTTCTTTGTGGCATGTGCCTAGGGAGAAAAAATGCCAACCGGGTGCAGGTGTGGGGCAGGGTGGGGCCCATGTATGTGGCAAGTGTGACTGCGTAGGTAGTCAGGGGCCTTTCACTCTGCAAACACAAGCCTGCAGAGTGAAAGACCCCGCTATAATCTCGTTTGGGTTGTGCTTTGACCTTTGCTAGGATGTCCCAGCCTAAAGAAAAGCTGGTCACAAAATGCCGTTACATGGATACAGCCTCAAGAAGGCTCGTCTCTCACTCAGCCACCAGGGCCTGGCTCTCTGTTGACAGTATTGGCCATTTTTCCTGGCCAGGGCTAGTTCCACTTCCAGCAATGAGAATATAGAAGGACTAACCAGAAACGTGGGATGAACGGATGGGTGCATGGGTAAATGGGATGACAGTTTTGTTTCTCTTTTCCAAACACTGAGCTGGCTTTGAGCAGCTTAGCCATCTCTGGGGAGGTATAAAGCATAATTAATTTATTTTCAATGTTTGGTTAGATTGAACTCTTTTGCTAGTGAGATAAGATAAGGAGTTTTGTCATGACAAGGGCAAGGATGGATTGCTTTTTGTCACTTGCAGGGTGGATACCACTTGGAGCCTGTAGGTAGATGGTGGCATGGGATGAGAAACTTGACAAGGGTCATGGAAGAAAGCTAGAGGAGACGGGGCAGTAGTGGCCAATGATCCTTTCCCTCTTAAAGGACCAGAGAGGCAATACGAGCTTCCAGAGAATTCGGGCCTGGACTTAAATAATGAGATTTACTTGTGAGATTGGTTTACTTCTTCTTAACCTGAGTCAAGAGTTGAGCATATTTGTGCAGCCAGAGTTCAGAATGTCTTCGGTATCTCACAGCATACATAGCTCCTCCTCTAGGTCTGCAGAAGGCCAAGAACCAGAACAAGCATGGTGCTGTAGCTACCAGAACAGTCTGTATGGCCTTGTCATTGGAGAGATTAGCCAACTCTGAACTAATGAGCAGGAACACTCTAAGGCAGGTGAGGCAGCTGGCAGAGTCATTAACTGTTACAGGGATCTATGTACCATAAGATCCATCTTTTTAATTCTGAGGTTCATATCGTCTATATTCTTTCTAATTTTTAAGTTTCTTTGTCTGTTACTAACTTTGGTACTTTAGTGTGTTACAAACTCCCACCATGATGGTAGAATTGCCCTGTTCTTCTTGCAGTTTTACTATTTTATATATACTGATATATATAAAACCCCAAATTTATTTGGCTCTTCACCACCATCACCACACTTCTCACCATTCTGGTGTCTCAGCTTCTCACATAAGTAGCGTTATTATAATTAATTCCTTTGAACTTTAGGTAGCTGCTGGGAAAACCAGATTATCCATGAGCCCAGCCTACTTATGTTCAGGTTTGTCGCTCCTTGACAATCAGCAATACTCATGAGGGACCCTTCAGTGTGTTGGTGGGGACTTTGGGAGGTAATTAGGCCATGAGGGTGGAGCCCTTATGAATGGTATTTATGAGAGAGCCTGCTTCCTCTCTCCCTGCTCTCTACCATGTGGAGAAATAACTTAAGAAGATAGCCATTGACAAACCAGGAAGACAGCCCTTACCAGACATTGGGTCGCTGGCACCTTCATCCTGGATTTCCAGCCTCCAGAAATGTGAGAAATAAATGTCTGTTGTTTATGCCAACAAGTCCATGGGTATTCTGTTATAGCAGCCTGAACTGACCAAGACAGGTTATTTTAATCCCTTTTATCTTGTCTGCTTGTGACATAATAGTCTTAAATATTTCCTTTACATACACTGAAGACCTAAGTTACACATGAAACATAAATTAGACAACTCAAGAGGAGAGGGAAAGTCTATTGCATTAGCCATGCTTTTGCGTTTTCCATTGTTCTTTCCTTCCTCGTGTTTCAGGTTCCCTTCTTTTATTATTTCCTTTCTCTTTTGAGAACATTTTTTAGCCATTATTTTAGGGAAGGCCTGGTGGTGAAAAATTCTCTTAATTTTTCTTCACCTGAGAACGTGTTTTATTTCTCCTTCATTCCTGAAAGATAATTTGACCAGGTACAGAATTCTGGGTTGACAGTTCTTTCTTTTCAGCGCTTGAAAAATGTTGTGCTACTTCCTCTGGCTTCCATGGTCTCTGATGAGAAGTCTGCTGTTATTTGAATTGCTATGTGTAAGGTGTCATTTCTCTTGTTGGTTTCAAGATATTTTCTTTGTCTTTAATTCTTTAATTTTCAGAAGGTTGATTATGATGATTCTTGCTATGGATTTCTTTAGTTTTATCCTTTTGGGGATTTGCTCAGATTTTTAAATCTATACGTTTGTGTCTTTTTCCATGATTGAAAATGTTTCAGCCATTATTTCTTTTTCATATCTGGAAAAAGTTTACACATGATTTCTCCTAAAATATTTTTTAACTTCACTATCTTCTCTATTTCTTTGAATCCCATGATTCAAAGTATTACAGCCGTTGTTATAGCCCCACAGGTTTTTGAGGTTCTATTATTTCTTTTTTTTCAGTCTATTTTCTCTCTGTTGTTTAGTTTGGGTAATTTCTATTGTTTCTGTCTTCCAGTCCACCGATTCTTTCCTCCATTCCTTCCATTCTGCTTTTGAGGTTTTTAAAAATTTCAATGATTGTATTTTTTAAATTCTAAAATTTTCATATGGCTTTTCTTCCTATATCCCATTTCTTTGCTGAGATTTTCTACTTTCTGTTGTTTCAAGGGTTTCTAATTGCTCACCGAAATATTTTTATGATGACTGCTTTGAAATTCTTGTCGATAATTCCAACATCTGTGTCATCTTGATGTTGATGTCTGCTGATTATCTTTCCCCTTTCAAGTTGAGATTTTCCCAGTTCTTGGTCTGACATATGATTTCCGGTTGTATCCCTGACAATTTGGTATTATGTTATAAGACTCTGGATCTTATTTAAGTCTGTTTTAGCAAGTCTCTGACTTGCTGTGCTGGTTAGGAAAGAAGGAGGGTGCTGCTTTGCTACTACCACGTAGGGTGAACATCCAGGATCCCAACTTGGTCTCCCTTGACATCCTTGGAGGAAAGGGGTACAGCTTACTACTCAATGGAGGTGAGATTTTAGATTCCCCCACACACCCACCCACCCAAACCTCCACTGACACCTCCAAGGCTGGGAGGGGGAGAGGTGGTTTTTTTTTTCCTTGTGTGGCTTCTACTGACAGGCGGGTGGTAGGCCTTGTTACCCCTGGGTGATGGTATATGTTTGATTCCCCCACTTAGTCTCCTCCGAAGGGCAGGGAGGAGCACCTTTATAAAGCCAGACAAAGACAAAAGTCCAGGCTCCCCATTCAGTCTTTTCTGATGGCTTTTTGACCCTCTATTTTGTTGTGTAAGTGAACCAGTATTGGTCTTCCAGAAGTGTACACCAAGTGACAGATTTCTCCATAAATTCCTGCTTCCTGGGGTCACTTCTCATTTTGTTGTTCTAAGGTGGTCCTGGGTCACCACTCTAATGCACTGTGGTATCCTGAATTTCGTAAGGCAAAATTATCACTTTATGTTTTGACATAAAATGCATTGGAGTATTTTTTATTATAAAGTTATAAAACTTGTGTTTACTCTCAAAAGTTGGCATGTAGGGTCTCTGTGGACAAAAAAGAGCCGTTGATGTTTTATTTTTAGATTAGCTGCAACCTCTTAGTTTTGACTGAGTAACATTGAATCTTATTATTTTGTTTATGAAAAGAAAAAAAATCTAATGTATCTGGTGGTTGGGAGCATGGTTTTCTTTTTCATTCTACTCCCTTGTCTGGTTTTCAGATCATAATTTTAATATTAATTTGTCCATAGAATTTTAAGCCTCATTAAATTTTTGGCAATAGAATTTCAGGAATCTATCCAAAATTTCCTAAAGTATTAGGTTAGTTTCCTTCACTGTCAAAGTATTTCCTCAAAGAATTTCCTAAATGGATAGGATTTTTTTTTCTCTAAAATTATGCCTTGTAGATTTCTTAGCATTATCTCAGTCAGGAAGAGATATAATTATTGAAACAAAAGCTTCTCTTCAGTTAATATTATTTATTGATTACCACCTGACTTATGCCAGAGTATAGGCTAAGTGTGGACATCATACAAATTGAGGAAAACAGATATATGCTTTTTCTAAATATATGTTGTTACAACATAACATTTACATCACTAAGAGTGGGCAGACTTAAGTAGATCACCCGGATTAAAGGAACTAGGAAGCAGGAGACTTCTGTCTCGGCGCAAGTTTTATCGCTAAACTTTGCGGGGTCACCTTAGTCAAGTCCTATAGCGCGTCAGGACCTCAATTTCCTTACCTGCTGATTAGACTAAAAATACTTATCTCTTCTAACTGCTACATTTTTTTTTAATTAAAAATTTAACTTGTGCCATAAATATAGATAATATTGCTAAAGACTATCCACCTCTTTTTATTTAGTCTTTCAAAAGTATCTGCAGAGGCTCCCAGGTTTTCAGCTCTTCTTGGTCTCAAAAATGTCTTAGGATAAAGCAAATCAAAGGCTGCTTGGGATAGCTATAAAAGAATGTCAGACTTCCTTTACGGGGTTGGCTATCTCCATTTTTGCTACAAGTAGGAACCAGATTAATGTTTCTCTCCAGGATGCTCTGATTCTGTAGCTGTCAGGCCGCTAGTGATGTCACCGTGAGGATTCAGGCCAAGGCCTTGCATATGGTTTGTAGGACTGTGTAGCAGACATACATGGATGGAAATAGCTAGAGTTAGAAAAATCAGCCTCACGTTTAGGAAATATGCTGCAGCGTGTGGATACTCTGACTTGTCCCAGAAGCACAATGAAAGTAAACCAACTGCTCACAAAGTGATAACAATTACAAAACACACATTTGGAGATAATGAACACAAAGGTTTGCATCGTAAATATTTATTCCTAGAGAACAAGACAAACTCATGTCAGATTTCAGAGGAAGAGGCTTGGTGGTGGATGGACCACACCAACTGCATCTAGCTGTGCTGAACATGGAGTTTCTGTCTAAGGCCCTCAGCAGGAGACAAGAAACCCCGCCACCGCCATGGGGGCAAGATCTCTCCCTCCCTCCTTGGACTGTTTCTTAGATGTGGCAAAAAATGGACAAAGACTCCCTGCAGGTTTTATCTGCTATTTATAATCTTCACAATCTGAAATTAGGGATTGAGCCAAAGCTGGGTATTACATGGACTTTAGCTGTGGATGGGACCTTAAGGTCAGTTCACAATTGGCTGCTAAGCACAGTTTTGATTGGCAGAAAAAGTGTAAAGCCAGCGTTCCGAGTTTTCTCTGTGTGTCTAATGTTGGTTTACTTCCCTGCCATGTAAATTGCTCTGAGCAGCATGGCAGGTAGGAGCCAGGAGGGCATGGACTGTATCGGTGAGGATCTTTTAGTGTAGCCTCCGAGGGAGCCAGGGAAGTGCTCTCTGCCCTTTCCAGCTGGTTGGTGCCATTGCTTTCCACAATGGGGCAATTGTCTTCTGAGGCTTGGCTGGCCCCAGGCCCTTTGAGGTACCCAGAAAACCCCTGTATCAATGTGCAGTCAGAAAGTTGGGTGCAAAGCTGGCTTTGGGCCTCGCGTGGCCCTCGGGGTATGTTTCCCTCTGGCCTGGGAGGCATGTCAGTAGGTCCTGAACAGAAACTGCCTTACTTGAAGGCACTACTGTTGGGAGGGTGATTTCAGTGACACCTATGAGAGTCTCCCTCCCTTTGAAAACAAACAAATCCCTACCTGCTCCCTGGGGGCCTGGAATCCTTCACTTTCTCATGAGAACCCTTCATTCCTCAGTGAGCACTGATGCTTAGAATGCAGACCTAGGGGCAGGAGATCTTCTGTAGCTACCATTTACTGAGTTCCTACCATACACAAAACACTGCACAGAGAGACTGACAGGCACGAATGTTAATCTTATTTTTTTTTAGTTGAGGAAATGGAGACTCAGAAGTATATACATTTGCACAAAGTGACAAAATATGTCGTAGAACCAGCCTTCAAATCCAGATTCTTAAGACTCCGAAGTCTATGACTCACAAGGTCCTGGACTGCTTCCCTATAACCTGAAGGGAGAGTCATCAAGAGATAGTCCTGGCCCAGGAGGACCAGGAGTTCTGGGCTTTAACCCTTCCTGTGGAGGGAGGGAGCTGGTCGGTCAGGTGGGCTGAGCACAGACCCAGGAATGATGCAGGCTGGGGTCCTAGCCTCCACCTCTCAGCACAAGGCAGAGGCCTCCTCCTGCTCCGTGGGGCAACCAGCCAAAGTGTGTCATTCAGGATGGTGTGCCCCCGGGGAGCAGGGGAGCAGGGGAGCAGGGGCTTGTGGCTGCCCCCTGCCTGCAGGAGGGCTCCCTTGCCTCTCTTCCATCAGGAGAGGGTGCAGCTCCTTGGAGAGGGCAGTGTGGCCTGTAAGAACTGGCTCTGCATTTCTGTTTGTTTCACTGGCTGGAGCATAAGCTTATGAGCCTGAATTATGCTGGAGCACCTAAGCTGGGCACGTCAGGGCTGGTGGCAGTGTGGGGAGTGCAGCCTCTGAAGGGCCTCTGGGTGCTGTCGTGATGTGACATGGCTGAGACTTTCCACTGGCTTCAGAGGTGCATCTTGCAGTGGAGGTGCCCATGAAGTCCAGCAGGAGAAGGCAGCGAGAGCAGGGTCACCCCGACCAGACTCGGGCTGTGGCCTCGGACCCTCCCACCTTCCCGGTCTGCCTGGAGATCTCCCCTGGGCTTCTACCGAAACCTCAGCCAGTGCGCTTCTAACACTGGATCACACTGCGTGTGAGCACTCCGTGCCTTTTGGGACTCCGGGCCTGGGGAGACGGCCCTGGCTGAGCTGGGACCCAGAGAACAGCCTTGGCCCCGTTGCAGGAATGAGGGCAGCTTCCTGGGAATTGGGGGAAAGAAAACCCGGTTAACCGTCTGTCTGGGAGAAGCCTCCTGGTCCCCTGGGCTGCGGGTGAGAAACTCCGGCCCAGCTCTGGCCAGCGGGGCGCTAGAGGGGGCTTTTCCCGAAAAGGGACCCACAGCCTTGCTCTGGGGCAAATGCTGTAGTGTGTTTTTCAAATACTTATAATCTGCTAGCATGATGGCCATGCCTTTTATTTTCACTCCACCTTGTATATAAAATGAAACATTTAAAATGAACCCCTTGAAAATTTAGAAGGCAAATAAAGCAATCCTGCTAATTTAATGAAGACAAAGCTGTAAATGAGGCTTTTATGGAGTGTCAAGCACTCAGGAGGAACCTGGTGGGGAGAGGGGAAGTGGGGGGCTGTGCTATAACTCAACCCCAGAGGCCAGAACTGTTTTTAGTTTTCTGTAGCCCATAGGGTCTCTGAAGGGGGGGGGAGCTCTGCCATTAAGGAATGATCCAGAAGCCTCAGCCTGTGAATTTCCCCTTCCCCTCACCTCTTTTGCTTTCTCCACGATGGGACTGGGGGAGGGGGAATGACAGGGCCGTCAGAAACACTCTTGCCTCCGGTTGGTGAACGTCTCCCTCTGGTACCTCTGTGCCAAGGGGTCCCTACTGAGGACGAGCTCTGTCCTGTGCCCTCCGTGGTATGCGGCCTATCTACAAAGCTGGTCAGAATGCAGCGGAGGGAGGGCCCGGCTGTCCTCCCAGTCCTTTCAGTAATCCCCTTGTCACAGCCACCTCCAAGGCTGCTCACCCTGACAGAGGGGCTGTGATGGGCAGCCTGTCAAATAGATTGTGAGTGCATTAGCAGGATTAGCAGTGAGGCTAATATTGCAGCGTTTCCAAAGTTCATTCACAGCAGCTGAGGCTGGGCTGCCCGGCTGCCAAACGGGGCAGGCGCACGCAGGCCTCAGAATTAATGTCCCATCTGGGACCGGCCCCAGAGTGGTCGGAGGCACAACAGTCCCATTGTGTTTGACTCGTGTTTATGTATTTTTACTCCACAACAGAGCTTAATTTATAATATTACTGTAAAGATGCTGTCTAAGTGTTCTCTCCCATCTCACTGATAAACTGGCTGAAGTACTCTAGCAGCCCCTCAAAACCAGATGCTCTGTTCTTGGCATTTGCTTGAAGTATTGCTGATTTTATTTCTGCTTGTTAAAGTAATATACCCTCATTTTGGAAATATTGGATCAGAAAAGTATAAGGGAGAAATTTAAAATAATCCTTTTACCAGACACTACCTCTAATGGCATTTTGATGTATTTTCATGCAGTCTTTCTTCTACACGTACAAAACAAAATGGTGATGATTGTGTATATTTGGCTTTGTTTTCTTTTAAAATGAACATTAACATTTGATGCTTTTTTTTTTTTTTTTTTTAAGATAAACGTTTCCCAATTTTCTTGCACTTTTAATGAAAACACCTATGAAATATTTTAGGTGAATATATCTGCATTAGTGTTCTATTTATGTTAAACATGTCACCATAAACTCAGCAACTTAAAATATACTTATTTGTTAGCTCCCGTTTCTGTAGGTCAGAAGTCTTGCATGGTATGGTGGGGATCTCTGCTGAGGACTCACAAGGCCAAAATCAAAGTGTCAGCTGGTCTACGTTCTCTTCTGGGGGCTCTGGGAAGAATCACTTCCAAGCTCGTTGTTGTTGGCAGAATTCAGTTTTTCAGGACCCTAAGGCTGAGGTCCTTGCTGGTTGTGTTGTGAGCTGGGACTGCTCATAGCAGCTGGAGGCTGCCTGTCTTTCTTGACACGTGGCCCCCTCAATCTGTCAGCCAGCATTGGTGCTGTGAACCCTCACTGTGTTTGAATCTCTGGCTGCTGCTTCTGTGATCAACTGGAGAGAACCTTCTTTTGAAGAGCTCATGTGATCAGGTCAGGCCCACCTGAATAATATCCCCTGGCCATGGGCCTTGAACTAAAGCAGATGACACAGATGTAGTTAGTTCAGCAAAGATTGGAAAAGCTGGCTGGGTGGCAGGTAGCCTGCTAGTGGGGTGGGGCCACTATGCCAGGTTTGATTGCTAACTCCTGCAGATAGAAGTACAGGGACACAGATAGCCTGGCATTAAGGCCGTGCCTGAAATTTCCCGATGCAAAATCTTTTGTGTGAACATTGGCTAGTGGCCCCAAGGCTCAATGGGCTGGGTGCCGCAGGCAAGGCGCAGAGAGCTGAGGCTTCTCTGATGAGGTCATGGAAGCAGTGACTATGTACAATGTTGGAAAATCCGTCTTCCCCACTCAGCCTTTCTGTATTGTGAGGGTCACATTTGCCTACTTCTTAGTTAGGAGAGTTACCTTGCAGTTTACGGTCTCCCTTAATTTTTCTATCAACCTTGTGAAGTTGAAACTATCATTTCTTTTTAGGTGCGGTGAAGTTAAGTATTACTATAAAATGACTGCCAACACACTGAAAAATAGGTACTATTACGGATTTTCACTTTCCAGGTGAGGAAGCTGAAGCTAAGAAGGATTCAGTGACTTGTCTAATGGCACCTTGCAGGCTGTGGAATTGAGACCACGACTCAGGGCTGTGTCCTTCCTGGTTTTGTGCACTGTCCCCGACACTATGCTGTGAAGTTGACCACTAACTTGGACCTGCCTAGACAAGGTCAGCATTAGCATAGCTGCCATCTAGCCTTTATTTTGGAAAATGGGCTTCCTGATGGAGCCTTCAGCACAGTGTGTAGGATCCATGTCCCTTCGGTGCCCTCCACACGCCCCGGCCGCTGTTTCCCCAGCTGCCTCCCACTCCCCAGTCCTGCAGCATGCTCCAGTTCTCTGAGTGGGTGAGAAGAACCGGATCTCTTGAATGGTGCCCCACACAGCCGGGGAAGCTGAGCAATCGCTCACATACTCTCACTAAACCTATGGGAGGAATCACGGGCCAAGGTTTCCCTTGGCACTGAGCTGTGGCACCTTGGAGAAGGGGTCACATAGGTAACTGTTCCTCTAACCGTCTTTCATGCATCTAATCTCAGGTCTTATTTAGTTCCACTGGTGTGCTAGAACTTCTCCACTGGACTCTTGGACTTCCACAAAGGCACTGTCAGCCATGAGTGATGGTCTACATTGGTATTCTTGGGGGTGGTGGTGGTAGAGAACTTTTATTCCATCATGTTGATGATGGCACTCTTCTCAGTGATTGTTTATTGAGCACTGATTTGCCAGGCACTACTGTAGGCCCTGGAGATATAGCAACATAAAATAAAGTCACTGTTGAACTTGTCTTCTAGGATTGTATCAGTTTCATTATTGTCAAATGGGAGTAAGAAAAAGTATTTCCCTGATTAAGCTGTGAAGAGTCAATAAAATCATTCATATAATAAGCTCAGCCCAGCGCCAGTCACGTCATAGTGTTTAATAAGCATCAGCTCCTTTGGAACTGCAGTTCTCCGGCGTGGGGAGGGCATGCTGAATAATCCAGGGGAAGCTGGAAGTCTGGAGCCTGGAAGCATGTCTTTTCCAGGTCTGAGATTGAAACAGAAAGCTGGGATACGATAGTTCATGAGGGTAGTGGTAGGGCCTCGCAAAGAGCAAGGCCTGGATGACACACACTAAGTTCATCTACTCCTCCAATTCATGCTTCTCTGCTCTGCTTGCCCAGAGCTGAGGCCAGAGGTGAAGGATTCCACATTGCAAAGCAAAGGCTCAGTGAGGACCAAAAGCAGTGTAACATGACTTACACTGTGTGGAGTGCAGTGTTGTGTCAGATTTTGGTTTGTGTAAATGGCTCACTGTATTAGATGCCTGCCTTAAGTCCCTATACCTCAATATGCGGTATGAACTCCAGTGGAAAACATGCAGCCAGCCCAAAGCCAACATGGTTTAAGAAATGCAGTATTTTATGTGGGTCACATTTTAGAAAGCTGCTTTTGGTTGAGGCATGGGATAACCGCTACCGGGCATTTTACTTTGCCTTGGGGATACAACTCTGAGAGTTGGAGTTTATACCATAATTTGCCTAATCTGCTCAGATTCAGCATCTGTACTCCTTTAAGTGGTATTTAATATTATGACAGGAAGTCTTTACTATCATAAAGAAACATTACTAGACTATACTGTGCTATGTGCTCAAATTGGCTTACCATCTCCAGTGGCCTATAGAAGAAAGGGAAACATTCAGCGAATGGAGCAGGGATGCTGGCATGATCAGTCTGGCATCCCCCAAGGGGAACAGGCCTGCAGCGTGCATGTGAGGCACTCAGATCAGGGCTTGGATCTTTCTAGAGCTCCCTGAGTTGGAGAAAGTGATTTGTCTCTCTCTGGTTGGTTGTGATGCTTAAATGAGATATTATGTGTACTAAACCTGACACACAGTAGGTATTCAGCAAGAACAGCTAACTCTCTTTTTTTCATCTCCTGCGTATGAATTCAGCTTTCCTGAGTATTTTTAAAAAGCAGTTATAAATTGAACCTCATTACTTTCTTATTCTGGAGGGTCTGGCATGTAGAAGGTGATCAGTGGGCGTTCGTGGGTGAGTTGCTTTGGTGCTTGGTGTAAAGGTGTTTCCTGTCAGGGACCCGTGTGGGCAGCAATGGGGTGGGCTTGGTGAGTGGGCGCTGTCTCCCAGCTCCGGAGCAGCACACAGACAGGTTAGGCTTAGCTGGCTAGGCTCTTCCAGATAAGGCTCGTGGGAGGGTTTCTCTCATTTCCACATTTAATGCAATGTTCTGCCTTTATTTATTTATTTATGTATGTATGTATGTATGTATGTATATTTCTTCTGGCATTTAAAAAATTACAGTAGAATTGACATACAATATTATATTACGTTCAAGTGTGTAACATAGTGATTCAGTATTTATGTAGCTTACAAAGTGATCACCATGATGAGCCGAGTAATCATGTGTCATCGTACAAGGTTATTATGATGTTATTGACTATATTTCCTGTGCTGTGCTTAGTTATTTTACAGCTGGAAGTTTGTACCTCTTAACCCGCTTCACCACCTCGCCCATCCCCCCCCCTTCCCTCTGGCAACCCTCAGTTTGTTCTCTGTGTCTATGAGTCTGTTTCTGTTTTGCTTATTTATTTTGTTCTTTACATTCCACATGTCAGTGAAATCATACAGTATTTGTCTTTCTCTGTCCGACTTATTTCACTTAGCATAATACCCTCTAGGTCCATCCATGTCATTGTAAATGGCAAGATTTCATTGTTTTTTGGGCTGGGTAATAGTGCATTGTACGTATGCGTGTGTGTATAAATAATATCTCTATCTCTATCTCTATCTCTGTCTCTCTCTCTCTATCTCTATCATCTCTCTCTCTCTCTCTCTCTCTCTCTCTCTCTATCTCTATCTCTATCTCTATCTCTATCTCTATCTCTATCTCTATCTCTATCTATCTCTATCTCTATCTCTATCTCTATCTATCTCTATCATCTCTGTCTCTATCATCTCTGTCTCTCTGTCTCTCTCTCTCTCTCTATCTCTATCTCTATCTCTATATCTCTATCTCTATCCCTATCTCTGTATCTGTCTATATCACCTCCATTCATCTGCTGATGGACTCTACCTTGGTTGACAGGTTGATGCCCTATCTTGGCTGCTGTAGATATTGGTGCCATGAGCATAGGGGCGCATACGTCTTTTTGAATTCGTGTTTTCATAATCTTTGGATAAATACCCACACGTAAAATGGCTGGGTTGTATGGTAGTTCTATTTTTAATTTTTTGAGGGTTTTCATAGTGGCTGCACCCACTTACAAACCCAGCTAACAGTGCATAAGGGTTCTCTTTTCTCCACTTCCTTGCCAATGCTTGTTATTTATTGTCTTTTTGATAATATCTATTCTGACAGGTGTGAGGTGATACCTCATTGTGGTTTTGATTTGCATTTCCCTAATGACTGGTGATGTTGAGCACATTTATATATATCTGCTGGCCATCTGTATGTCTTCTTTGGAGAAATGTCTATTCAGGTCCTCTGCCCATTTATTAATTGAATTGTTTGCTTTTTTTTTTTTTTTAATGTTGAGTTGTATGAGTTCTTTATATATTTTGGATATTAACCCTTTAGTAGATACATCATTTGCAAATATCTTCTTTCATTCAGTAGGCTGCCTTTTCATTTTGATGATGGTTTTTTTTTGCTGTGCATGTGCTTTTTAGTTTGACGTAGTCCCATTTGCTTATTTTTACCATTGCTTTTACTCGAGGAAACATATCCATAAAGATGTTGCTAAGACCAGTGTCCAAGAAGAATTAATACCTATCCTTCTCAAACTATTCCAGAAAATTAAAGTGGAAGGAACACTTCCAAACTCATTCCACTAGGCCAGCATTACCCTGATACCAAAACCAGTAAAGACAATACAAAAAAAGAAAAAAAAAAGAAAAAGAAAAAATTACAGGTCAGTATCCATGTTCTGCTTTTGAACCCATCTTTCAAATACCTGGCCACATCCTATGTGCTTGGAAAAGCACCAGAATTTAGAAGTTCAGGGAAGAATTAGAGAAAGTCAGCAGTCTAGTAAGTCAGCAGTTAAGTATCAGAGAAAGTGCTATGTAGACACAGATACATACACACACACTCATGCACACATATTCATATGTACTTATATGTGTGCATGTGTTTTAGGAGGTAGTGTCCTAGAGTAAGGGGGAACACTCAATGTGAGGGATCCAAAGCTGTGAGTGTGGTGACCATGGTTTATTTGTCAAAATTAGAATCCATGGACTGATAAAAATATAGGCCCATAGAAAGTCAAAAGAGTAATGCTTAAAATTCAGGTAGTCCCAGGATCAAAACTGCTCCTTAAGAAGCAGTTCTTGTCTTCAGTGAGTTTACAGTCTAGTCAGAGAGCTGGTCATGTGCCTGTCCCTGGTAACAGAGAGTGCACGCTGTGGGATGTGTCACAGAGGCGAGAGGAGGGCTCAGGGAGGGGAGGTACGGCTGCTCCGAGGTATGAGAGGTAAGAAAGGAAGGGGCGAGTTTAGAGCCAGTGAAGAGCAAAGGAAGGGATCAGAGAGAAGGGGAAGTGCTGGGCCGGGGAGGATGCTGTAAAAGGGCCTGGCTGCAATCCTGTCTAAGCAGGGAGATCAAAGGGCCTTCACTAGATTTAAGACAGTGAGGCACACATCCTTGGGTAGCCAGGTGCTTCTGTGGCCGAGGGCTTTGCAGTTTGCCTGGCTGGCTCTCAGCAACACGGCTGGGAACAGACATGCGGGACTGATTAGAAAACTGATACGCTTGGGGGGAAAGGTAGACATCAGAGACATGAAAATGGAAACACGCACGTGTTTGTAAAGGGCTGTGCCTATCATTGGAGTTTAAGTGCCCAGGAGACCTTGGGTGCAGCCTGTAGATATGGCTGGGACAACCCTGCTTTGGAGGCCCCTTTTATCTCCTTGCACAATGATGGCTTTCGTTGGATGGCACCTGATGGTTATCAGGTTTTCCTTTCCGAGGTAGGGCCTTGCTCTCAGTGTTTGTTATCAGGAAATGAGCTGGTGGCCCACTGAACTCAGACCTTATCAGACTCCTGGGTGGAAAACTCGTGTGTATGTGGGGGTGCAGATGGCATAGCAAGGGATCAAGGACCCGCTCGGAAGGCTTAGTAGTTGTTGACATTTGGCCAGCTACTTAATCATTCTGAACCTTGGATTCTTCATCTATAACTGGGAATAATAATACCTATCTTGAGGGAACTAAACATAGTAACACATAAAATAGATTAGTACAGTGCTTGGCATGTGTCAGGTATTCCATATATCTCACCTGTTATTATTGCTGGTTTTTTGTTTGTTTGTTTGTTTGTTTCCACAAGCTGATGTAATATGGGTACATTCTGGGTACCCGTGTTAAGTTAAAGCGTATTTAAAACCTTCGGGGTGGGGAGGCAGCGAGCGTGCACACTGCTGTCCATAGTGCTGAATTATCACTGCACAGGTCACGGCTGTCACTTCTAACGCAGGCCGCCGCTGATGGCTGCTCAGCCTCTCCCAGGAACCCTGAGCCAGGAACGTGAAGGAAGAGAAGCAGACTAACACCGGCTTTTGGGTAAGTCACTGAGAAATTTCTATAGCTAGAAAAGAGACATCTCAGTCTCAGATCTTTATATGAGCAAAGCACAGACCCAGACACGGCTGAAATTGCTGATCGCAGGAAGGCGCGTGCTGCGTGATCGCGGGCTGTGCGAGCCTGAGCCCGAGTAATGAGTTTGCGTAGTTAGCAGGACCGTAGGGGGCGGGGATCGTGTAAGTGAGGTAGCATTATCACCTGGCTTAAAACAGTGTTTCAATAGATATTTTAAAATTTTGGTTCAATAAAATATATGTAATTTTCATAACATCACAGAGCAAATAAAACTATTACTTTATAATGTATGTGGTATAGTTTAAGAAAATTAAAAATTAAACACACTTTCAAATGTAAGTTTTTTTGATATTTGGAAGTTTTGATAGTTGGAAGGGCAAGTGTCTCCCCCATTCCTTTTATTGGGTTCTCTGGTGGTGATTCTGGTACATTACTTTCTCTGGGTCTGCTTTCTATTCCCCTCTTCTTACAAAGGCCCAAGCTTCCTGAGCAGCTTGGCTAGTCTGCCTCTTAATGTCTGCGTATTAGTTAACCCTCCCTCCCTCCCTCCCTCCCTCCCTCCCTCCCTCCCTCCCTCCCTCCCTCCCTCCCTCCCTTCCTTCCTTCCTTCCTTCCTTCCTTCCTTCCTTCCTTCCTTCCTTCCTTCCTTCCTTCCTTCCTTCCTTCCGCCAATTAACCACTGCCAAGCATGCAATTATTGAGCATCTATTGCATATTATACTCTCTGGTGTTCTGTTTTGTGTTTTAGATCTAGAAAGTAGCTTGTCTGATCTACTTGCTATCATGACAAACCCTGATCTTTGACCCAGACCCCCAGGATCTGTTGGTGCTGCAACTTTATGCAACAACATTCATTGAGCACTTACTCTAAGGCAGATACTGTTTGAGGCAGTGGGAATACAGCAGTAAATACTGATATCTGGTGTCTAGATTAGTAAAATGGGCTGATTGGTTTCCTGTTTTTGACATTGACTTCCTACAGTTTATTATCAATGTGCCCAGAGGTCCTTTTAAACCTAAGTCATGTCATTTCTCTTCTTGTGGTTTCCATATAGCTTTCCATCTCATTGAGCAGTGGACAGTGGTGGAGGCAGATTTGGAAGTGAAAATGCCAAATGTTGTTTGAGACGCGACAAGTTGATGCACTTATTTGGCATTTAAATGGAGATGCTGAGTGTGTAGTTAGAGATACAAGTCTGAAGTTATGGCTGGAGATACACATTTTGAAGTCATTAAAGTGTATTGAGATTGTCAATATAGAAAAAATAAAAGTCCACAGGCCTGGGTTCTGAAGCACTCCTCGCTTAGAAGGTGGGAAGATAAGGAGAGACTCAGGAGGGAGACTGACTAGGAAAAGGCGAGTAATTTGGAAATGAACCAAGTGAATTATATGAAGGGAAAAATATATTTCAATGGGGGGGGTGAGGGCTAAAAATTGACTTCTGGAGGTCACAGGAGGCCTTCATAAGAGCATTTCTGGTGGAGTAATAGAATCAAAAGCCTGGCTAAATTGTGATAAATAAAGCAACAACAGCAATAACAGTAATAGCAAGAACAATAATAGAAACAGCTAATACAGGACATCAGAGCCCTCACTCTGTGCTGAGCATTATACTAAGTGCGTGTCACGGAGACTCTCATTTGCCGCTCACAACCCAGTGAGGTTGGCGTCAGTTCTGTCTGTCTTACAGGCGTAGAAACATAGGAGAGGTGCGGTCCTTTGGAGTATTTGGTGGGCTCTGACTCTGATTACCTTTTCCGGGGAGGCACAATTTCCAGGCACCGCTGAAGGGCAACGATGTGAGATGATTTTTTAGACTCGATACAGGGCCTGAGTGAAGGCAGCTTCCCCCAAGGGCTGCTGTGTGTGCTGGGCCCTCACTCTCCCTGCCCCCCTCATTTGCCGCTCGTGTCTCTTGGGAATACAGGTGCCATTTTTAATGGATGCTGCTGGGCCATTAACAGACAAAGCGTGCCACCTTCAGGAGCCTGTGTGGCCGCGGGAGAGGTCTGTCCTTGCTGAGGCCCACCCCCTGTTTGAGCCCCTGTCCCACACGTGCCCGTGGCTCTCCTTGCCCCTGGTCGAGTGAAGGGCTCGCTTCATTCGGAAGGAAGCAAAGTGCAAAGTGAGGTCACTGGATCCTGCTAACTCTTAAGATTTAACTTTAGAAACATTTCAGAAATGTTTCCTAAACATTTACAAGAAACTAGAGGTATTTTGATAGGCTTATAAACTTTATTTAGTTTTAACAAATACCGAAGTTACTGGTTTACTGTACCGATAGGAATTACATGTGCTGTAAAGTCAAAGGCCAAAATAGTTCAGATAGCTGGGGCCCTAATTAAGGCTTTGGTGCCCGGCAGAGTGTGGGGAAAGTAACACTGCACAATCCCCGCTCTATTCCTTTAAAAACAGCCTAGCTGCTCAAGCTCCATTTATTTAAAAGAGTCTTTTATGGAAAACTTGGAGAGTATTGGATTCATTAACAACAATTGTAGGTTTCCATGAGCAGCAGCTGGCTCCATTGCAAAGGCCGGATGAACAAATATGAATTGACCGTGGCCTCCAGAAATTAGGGGTCTGTTTGAAACCTGTGAGTGTAACAGTATTTTGTGCAGTAGCTTTAACTTTCTTCTCTTTGGATGGAATTAAGTAGTCATTTTTTTTCTTACTACCCTCTTCTCCTCATTTTACATGCATACACACAATTTCATATCTCTTCCCATGGTATAATTTTGCCTTTACTCATATTTCAATGCATGTTTTTGTTTACTTGTTTTTGTCCTGTAATAATAATAATAATTATTAATAATAATAAATAATTTATAATTATTATTAATTATTATTATTATTCTGAATGGAAATTCACCTATAGGTATTGAGTGTTTTTGCTGAGCTTTATTAAGGCATAATTGAGAAATAAAAGTGTATGTATTTAAGGTGCACAAAGTGATGATTTGCTATACAAATACATATCAATTACCACCTTCGAGCTAATTAACACATCCATCACCCCACTTGGTGACCATTTGGGTGTGTGTTGTAAGAACACTCAGGATTCACTCTCTTAGCAAATCTCAAGCATGCGGTAACTATAGTGGCCGCGCTGTGTCAGATCCACAGAACACGTTCCCCGTCTCACCGAGAGTGCGAGCCTTTGACTGACGCCTCCACGTCCCCCCCGCTCCCAGCTCCGGCCACCACCATGCTACTCTCTGGTGCTACGAGTTTGACTTTTTTAGGCTCCACATATAAGTGAGATCTTAGTGTTTGTCTTTCTGAGCCTGGCTTATTTCACTTAGTATAATGTCCTCCAGTTTCATCCATGTTGTTGCGAATGGCAAGATTTCCCTCTGTTTTTACAGCTGGGTAATACTCCGTCGCGTATGTAAGTCACATTCTCTGCCCACCCATCCGCTGATGGCCCCTGTGGTCGTTTCCCGGTCTCAGCTATCGTGGATGATGCCACTGTGTGATTTTAACACCCCTCCAGAGCCCTGCTTCACATCCCCTACTAGCCCAGCAGGATCAGGACCAGAAGATAACTAAAATATTCAAGGAGGGTTTTCTGTCCTTACTTTTACTCTGAAAAGTTTTTGGAGATGAAAACAATGAAAAGCATGAAGGGAATAAATATGCTCTGTGTGATTCTGGTCTCCCGTTAAGTAATCCTTCAGGGGATTTTCAGGAGTTGTTAAAGGCTCATGAAAACTAAAAAATAAATATTTTAGCACCATTACTTCTTCTCTTTCCTTCCTTTCTCTTCTTGTTTTCTGTTTCCCTCTTCTCCCTCCTTTTTATGATCATTACTAATTAACTTCTAGATGCAGCTCCCCCCTTAGATCTTCTCAGCAGACCCGAGCATAGAGGGTCTTGCGTGAGCGCCTCTGCAGGACTGTAAACTTCTTTGCTCTTTCAACACGATCGTGTCAAAAGTCCTTTCTGTTCCTTGACAGTGACTGAACGTTTCCAGTGCACTTCACAGTTGTCCGCTGGCCCCTCGAGGGAGGCTCCCATTTGCTGTGTCCCCTGCTCCGCGCAGCGCCCACTGGCGGGCCGGGCCCCACGCTGGAGAAGGAGCTTTGGGGGTAGAAGTCGAGCCCCTGCACTTAAATCTCTTTTCTGCCACTCGTTCGGTGCACTACTTTGGGCAAATCATTTCATCTTTCTGGGCATCTCTTTCCTTATCGATAAAATGTGGATAATACCTGGCCTATTATTTATGCTGATTAAATGGGATACATTTGATAGAAGAAAAGCTCATTGTAAATTGTAAAGTTCTATTTAAATTAATATATACATTATAATAGTAATAATTTAATTTGAAAAAAAAAATGTTCCTGCTGTGGACTAGTTTTTCACGACACACCCTGTTTTAAGTGATATGGTATAGTTAGACCACAATTATTTAACTGTCTTCTAAACTGGACAATTAAGTAGTTTTAGACAGTTTGGGCCTATAAAGAACACTGCAGTTGGCATGCCCATGCATGAATAATTTATCTCCACTTCTGAGTACCTCTCTGGAGTTTGGCTCCAGAAGGCCAGTCCTTTCCTCCAGGGCCGCCGGTGCTCTGGGCTCCGTCCTGTTAGTGCAGCTGCTCTGCTCTCTGGAGAGTTCCTTTCCCCTTGCCTTCTCTCTGGATCCCAGAGGGACCAGAATTACTCTGGGCATGAGTGGGGTTGCAAGAGGATGGCTTTTGTGGCTGTTCGTTGGATGGTGAACTGGACTAGTGATGCCCCTTTGCTATGGGGGATCTCTTTAGGGAAAGAACAGGCTCTGCCTGGGGATGGGATGGGCGAAACGGAGACAAGGGGAGGGAGGGCACGTACACGTTCCTGCCCAGAATCCTGTGGGGGTCCCCGGGGCTCTCCCCAGCTGGGCCTTATAGGATTACTGTTGAATTCACAACTCAGTCTCTGCCCGAGAGAGCAGTTCCGTCTGCACCGCCTGCTCCCAAGCTGTATCCAAAGTGGAGCAGAGCAGCACCTCCAGGCCGCCCGCGGCCCTGCCTCCCAGTGAACGGCCTGCGATACGTTAGAGAAGACCTGCAACCCTCCTCCCCGGGTGGATATCGCCTTCTTCTCTGGATTTTATAAAGAACCTGATCCTCTTTGCCTGAACGCGGCCAAATAAACGGGAGTCTCTGAGGAGGCCGATGGCTCAGCCGTAGAAGTCCCACCGCGACGTCTGGTTTTGATGTGTTGCTGATGGAGACGATCATGCTTACAGAGCGCGATCACTTCTGCCAGCTTGAGAGAAAGGTCATGTTTTTAATTTAACTTAATTTCCTACACCAAAGAGAATTTTCAATCGGCTATTCGACTTTTGCACCTATAATGAGACCAGATGCTCTGGGGCCTGCAGCAATGAAGAGAAAACAGATTTTCTAGTTTACACTTCCACTCGGTGCATTTTCTAAATGGAGCGTGTGCAGTTCTTTGGAGGCTGCCATTCCCCATTGGTGTTTTCTTTCTTTCTCATTCCTTCCCCCTCTCTCCATTTCCCTCTGTCTTCCTTTCCCCCCCTCCCTCCCTCTCTCTTCCTCACTCTGGTTATCTCTGAGCACAGAACATGGGCTGAGCAATGTGCTTGCAGCTTCACAAACATATTTACTTTCCATTTTACTGATGAGGGAGCCAAGACTCAGCCAGGCTAGGTAAGGAGTGGAGTGCAAATTGGGTAGTGGAATGATAGGCTCAATAACATAGTCATTACGAGCTTGGATACTGAGACTAGATCATCTGGGTTCAAGTCCAGGTTTGGCCATTGATTTGCAGATGACCCAGGAAAATTACTTACCCTTTGACCACTCTATGTTGATTGTCTTAGAATTACAAGTTTAATTTTATTTTTAATGATGACTATAAACACAAAAGTGCACATGCGTAGTTTGTAGACTAATGAAACAAATACCTGGATATCTTTCAACCAGATTAAGAAAGAGAACATTGCGCATACTTTTGGAGTCTTCTATGTGTTCCCCTCCTGTGGCAAACCCCGTCCTCACTACACCCCCAGAGCTAACAATTACCTTGGATTTTGGTTTTATGTTATTTTTTTGTTTTTATATACATGCACTATATACCATACATACATCCGATTCCTGAACAATATATTGATTAGTGTTGCTTGTTTTTGTATTTTATTAAACTGAGAAACATTGTAATGTATTCTCCTTTCACTTGTTTTTTTAAACTTTTAACTCTAGTTGTGAAATTCAGCCATGTAGTTACAATTCATTTATTTTCAGTAGTAAATGAAATACAATTATGTGACTTTAGTCTCTTCTGAATGGACATTTCGTTGTTGCAGCTTATTGATATTAGAAACAATTCTGAAATGCACTTTATTAGACTTTTCTCCTGGGGCATGTCTGCTGAAGTTTCTCTGGGGTATGTATCTGTTTGGGATGGTCACAGTTGTGGATGCTCAGATTTACGCCCAACTGCTTTCTAAATTTGTCATCACCATTTGCTCTCTGACTTGTAGAACAGAGACTTTCCATTTCTCTACTTCTTCACCAACACTTGGTATCATCAGATTTTAAATCTTTTGTCAATATGGTGAATGCAAAATATATCTTATTGTTTTAACAAGCAACTTTCATTTCCAATGAAAATGACCAACTTATATATAGTTTATAGTTATTTGCATTTTCTCTTAGGTAAAGTGCCTCCTTATGTTTGTTTTTTGTTTCCCCCCCCATTTCTCCTCTTACAGTCTCACATTCCCTGTTTATTAAATGGGGGACTGTTCTGGAAGCTCTCCAGCGGCCCTTACAGCTCTATGCTCTGTGCCTCAAAGGCTGATATTTCAATGCCACTAACTCTGTTTCATATGCTGTGTCCCTCTCTCTGACACGTGCTTGTATGTCTCACGTGTTAATGCCAGCTCGTGGCCCTGTCTCCTACGTGAAGGACAGTATAGAAAAGGTCTCCCATGGAACAGCCCAAGAGAATTTCCTGACTTTCATTGATTATTTAAAAATTCCCATTGACAACTAAATGCAAGGTCTCCTTTTTCTTGTTTATATTCTGTCAAATATTTACAAGTTGAGCACATATTTATGTCTGGCCAGAATCCAGATTTTTCTTTGAAAAATCTCATCTCTTTTTCTGGTCTTGCTCACTGGTTGAATCAAGAAAAACATTGAAAGCCGAGGAGATTAATTCTTCCTGTTTCTACACAGTTGGCTACACGATCATAGTTTATTTTTAGGATAATTTATTACATGCCTCTTCACCGCTCTGTTTCTAAATCATGTTTTCCTTCAGATCAATGATTTCAAAAGAAACAACAAATCAAAACAAAACAAAATCCCCTCAAACCAGTGAACCAACTAACCAACAGAAACCCACATCCAAACCAGAACGAAAAAAACCCAACCAGCATTATGAAATCTAATATTACCCTTGATTTAGATCAGGGACTGCACAGGAGCTGCAGCTTCTTGCACAATTGCCAATGCCTGCTCCTTCCTCACCTTCTCTTTGATCAAAGCACAAAAATGGGATGTCAGCAAAGTGACGCAATAGGAGGTCCCCCATTCCTTTCTCCCCACAGCAACAATCATTTGGGAGCCACCAATGGACAAAAGTGCCTTTGTGGAGCTTTGGGGTCCAAGTAGGAGGCTGAGAAACCCCAGTGGAGCCCAAGGCTGAGGAGGGCCATTTAGAAAGGCGGTTGTAGACCCTCAGGGCAGGCTCACCGGCCGTGGTCCTGGTTACAGGCTGTGAAACAGCCCCGATCCCCTGTAGACTTGACTATAGCCTCAGTTGTCTTTGGTCCTGCCAGTGCCATCTGCCAGCCCATGATCTGCCTGCAGTTCCTCTCAGCCATGGTCTGGAATCAGTCCTGCTTACTCAGGGACCTAGCAGGAGACACTCTCCTCTGTGTCCCTAGAGGCAGGCCTGCTGACCTTGGTCCTGCTGTGGACCCTGAAGGAACTCTGTGACTCGGTTCAAGTAAACCCAACCGTGGTCTGGGGCCCATCCTGCCCACCCAGGGATCTGCCCAGTGATGCAGCAAGAGCCCTCCCAGGTTCATGGTGGGAACATATCCTCACACACCTGGAACAGTCCCGCTGTCATTGGATCCAACTGCAGACCCTGAAGTGGACTTTTGTCCCAGCACCAACCCTACTGACCAAGGTCTGGAAGGCAGTCCCGTCTTCCTTGGGACTAGGCAGGATCCACACCCGCCTAAGCTCCTGGTACCAGGCCTGCTAAGTGTGGACCCAGCAGCAGCCATGTGACTTGGCCTTAACCCTGCCCAACTGCGGTTCCAGAGACGATTCCATCACCTGGAGGTACAACAGGAGAAAATCTTTACCTGACAAAGCCAGTCCCGTAAAGACTGGAAGAGATGACTGCTCCTTGAAATGCACAAAGACACCAATGCAAGTCTACATGGATCATGAAAAATCAGGCCAACGTGATACCATCAAAGAAAATGAACAAAGCTCTAATAACCAACCCCAAAGAAACGGGGTTGCAATCTGCAAATTTCCTGACAAAGAATTAAAAATAATCATCTTAAAGAAGCAAGAAAACAATATGTGAACAAAATGTGAAGTTTGATACATAGAAACCACAAAAAAGAACCAAACAGAAATTTCAAAGCTGAAGAATACATTGATTGAACTGAAAAAACTCAGAGTTTCAACAACAGAGTTGATCACGTAGAAGAGAGAAGACAAATCATTTTGAATTAGCATGGTGACTATCATTAGTGATACTCTGGTATATTTGAAATTTGCTAAGAGAGTAGATCACCACACGCAAAACATGGTAACTATGTGAAGCGATAGAGGTGTTAATTAGCTTATATGTGCTAATCATTTCCCAATGTATACACATATCAAACATCATATTGTATACCTTAAATATGCACAATTTTTATTTGTAAATTATACCTCAATAAAGATGGGAAAAAACAAAGAGGGAAAAATGTGATGTGATGGGAAGTCGGAAGGTTGAAGGTTTGGTCACTTGTTAAGCATCCAGCTGCTTCTGGGGACCTTAGAGTGGTGCTGTCCTAGACGATACTTTCAAACCTGTTTGTAGTTAGCAGAACACACGAGAGCTTTCTCACTGTTGTCTGTGGTTTCAAAATAAATATTTTATATCATCTGAATTATTTTCAACAATTGGTTCTCTCTCACTAAGTTATTGGCTCTTGGAGGGCCAACGATTACTCAGACTTTGATCCATTGTAAAGTCAGTTCACACCACGCTCAGCATGAACATGTTGATGGAAAACAAAAGTAAGGAAAAATGATCAGTTGATGGAGGCCCACCGCACGCAGGGCTCCGGGTTCACCCCCACACCCTCAGGCCACATTTCACGCGAACCCTGGAAACTGTGATCGCTCTCACTTCCTGCGGCAGCTCCCTGGCAGCCTCGAGACCACCCTGCCGCCGGCTGCGAAGTGAGAAATTCTGAAAGCAATCGAACACTGTAAATTTTCACAGCCGTTCAGCCGAAAGCTGTTGGGCACAGATGTTTCTGTAACTGTGATACGCTGGGAACGTCCTCGGGTCTCCAAGCACACAGGGCCTCGGCGCGCTCTTCCACCTGGGTGCCTCGGTGGGCGAGCCTCGCGGCTTCGGGGCTGTAACGGGAACCAGGTGGCGGCATGCGCCTGTTTCAAGAGCTGAGCGGGATTCGGGCCCCAGCTCCTTCCTGGGGAGCTGCCCTGGTGATGGGGGGCCCCCGTGCTTCCTCTGGGCCCCCGTCCGAGGCGGGGCTGCCATCTCCTGTTTGCTGCTGGGTGGAGCCTTGGAGACCTTCCAGCTGTTCTCCGATAGGCTCTAGGCACAGAACCAGGAAAAGGCCTCGGTGGGAAAGAGCAGGATTGTGCCGGATGACTTCTGTGTGGTCAGGGTCACGACTGTCACTGTAAAATGCACAGGCGGGTTTTGACACCGTGACCTGTCCCTTCCAAACGGGGTTTGCCCCGAGCACCCGGCATCCCGGCCTTCACCTCGAGGCAGCGCCCACCTCCTCGGGCGCTCCCCGCTGTGGAGGCACGGGGAAGGCTGCGGGCGGCCGGGGAACATCTGCCGCCGCCGGAGCGGGCGCAGCCGAGCGGCCAGAGTTCAGGGCACAGGGGACATTGCTCACAAGTGTTTCCAGCTGGGCTCACTCGGGCCTGTGCGTGCTGTAGCCAAAGGAGTCGAGAGGCCGGGGGCGAAGGGTGTAGACTGGAGACCAGGAGAGGGGACGCGGGCTGGCATCCGACATGTGCTGGGAGGACCCCGTGGTGGCCCGTCCTGGCTGGGTGGCTGTCCTTGTCTTTACAGCTGTCAGTGTCACCGCATAACAAACCCACTTTCAGCTCTTTTCGCAGTTTTCTTGCCACGAGCTGCTGAAAGACCTGTTTTTGTAAACGCTGGCACAACCTTTATGTCTTAATTTTGTCACCAATGCGTAACATTACCTACCCAGTGTTCACAGGTCTTCTAAGAGCCAAGGGAAGGACGTATTCTCAGCTTTAGCTCGTGTTTACCCTAGTCACCCTTTTGACCTGTCATCTTTATACAGCAGGAAGAAAAAGCGATTCCAAGAAGGAATATTTGCTGTAACTCAGGGAGGTAATTGGTAAGATAAAATCAAAAGAAGCTTCTCTAAAAACAAAGCAAAGCTAAAAACCCAGGCAAGCTGTTAGAATAAGAAAGTTCAACAGGCTTGTTGGATTCCAGATCAGGTGAATATATTTAATATTGTTTTTATTAGCAATAATCAACCATCGACCAAAAATAAAATAAGAGGGTGCCCTTCATCGTGTTAATAAAACTATGAAGTATTTAGGAATGAGCTTAATCAAGAGTACGCGGACTTCTATAGAAAAGTGACATTTTATTAGCGTGCAGCCTACTCTGGGACATCATGTGAAGGCAGGATTCTTTGGAAAAGACAATAATGCTGGGAAAAGAGAAGGCAGCAGGGAAAGGGGGAGGCTGACCAGACGCGACTGTGCAGGGGCCGCGCGGGCTGAGGCCAGGAGCCTGCGGACAGCACTCGCTCAGAGCCTCGAGGGGCCAGAGCCAACCTGGCGGCACGGAGCCCACACGGAGGGCGATTTGTCCAGACGGAGAGACACTCCTTCTTCTTGTATAGGATGAGTCTTATCATCAAGCTCTATTCTTCCCAGCTTAAATTCAACACAATTTCATTTAAAATTTAAAACTCCAGTGGGATATTTTGAAGGACTTGATAAGTGCATTCTAAAGATATATATAGAAGAATTAAGGTCCATGTATAGGTAAGTGAACATTAAAAAATAGAGAAAAGAAGGAAGATTTCTTGCCAGATATTAAGATGTTACAAAGAATAATATTCATGTAAAAGGGACAAATAATCCGATTGAACAGAATAAAAAATTCAGAGACAGATATGTATCTATGTATATATCATCTATATGTCTATATATGTATACATATCTATGTCTATGTCTATATATCTAAATCTATATCTATACCTATACATATCTACTTATCTATATCTATATCATCTATATCTAAAACATCTATATCTTTATTATCTATATGTATTATGGACGTATCTATTATCTATATGTGTGTGCATTATATGTGTATATCTATCTACATGTATATTTATATCTCCATCTGGGAACTTAATATTCAAGAAAACTGGCACAACAAATCAATGAAAGGATTGGGGAGAAATAAGTAGCTTAATAGTTGGGCCTGGGAAAACTGCTTCACAATATAAAGAAAAATAAACCTTATAACACAAAAGTGAATCTCAGATGGATTAAAGACTTGTTGAAGGAAATACTATAATGTTAGTTGAAGAAAATAAAGGAGAATACTTTAAAGGCCTAGGAGAGAGGAAGACACTTTTAAATAAAACCATTAAAATACAAGGCATGAGGCAGAACTGTTAATGAATTTGATCATGTCAAATTTAAGGACATTATGAATGAAGTTAGTAACGATTTGGGATAATATTGCAATGTCTAATATGGACAAGGCATTAATGGCTAGGACATAAACAGAATTTACAAATCAATATGGAAAAGAGAGGAACCCTTGTGGAAAAACAGGCCAAGGACGTGAGTGACCCATTCAACAGAGAAAATACCTAAGCGGCCTCAGTGCGCCCGGGCACAGCTGTTTTTGACGGATCTGCGCAGCAACAACAAAGGTCATAGCAGCTGAAAACCGGGTTTTACTTGTAGACAGATTCGATTCTCTAGTTCTCACTTTACTTGGAATTTGAAAGTTGGAGGAGCCCCTTTGGTTTGAGTAAACATTGGATTGATTCATTGACAATTCTAGGCAAAGGAAGTCCCCAGAAAGAGAAACTTATCCCAGAAACTTGGATATGATAGGGACTAAACTGGTCGATTTCAACGTTACGAAGAGAAGTGAGAGTGTTTTGGTGAAGTGAGTGGTACCGGTCACACACCCACTCCAGTGCCCTGCGGTAGGGAGTACCCATTGTGCGCACGCGTCACGCTGGAACACGAGACGGGGTCAGGTGACTAAGACGTGACTTTCTCCCAGGGATCACGATGAGAGGAGGATTTCATACAGGGAGTCAAGCGCTTGGGGCTCATTGCAATCTTATTTGTAAAGTGAGGGTAAGGACTGTGCTGCTCGGTTATTGACCTGGAGTGCGCCCTCGGTAAAGACCGGCACGCCAATTAATTCCGCTGTGGGTGTCCCGTAGGTGAGTCAAGGACCCTTTAGAAATAACACGACCATAGTTCCCAGGTCGTTCATTCCATTGACCCATTGTGGAGCTCCGAGCCTGATGCTCTCCGGTGCCTGGGAAGGTGGTGGTGGGCCCTGCACTGCTCGGGTCCTGCCGTGGCCCTGGGGCAGGACAATTGCAGGAAGAGCATCTCGGACACAACTGCCTGATCCTTCTGGGAAAGACAGGCCTCACCTTGCAGGGACCTCTCTGGCTCTCTCTCCCTCTGCTCTGTTTGTTCTCTCCTCGCCTGTCATAACCGTGTTTACAAACCACCCAACCCTTCCCATTAAAAAATGACAGAGATGATGGGGCCCAAATGAATCACTTTCTAAACATCGAAGTCACAATAGTCGTCTCTCTTCATAATTTCATTATAACGCGAGCACCAACGATATAAACAATAATAGTTCTACCGAAAGTACAGGTAAATAACTCACTGCTTTCAAATCGGGCTTGCCTATATGTATATCATGCTTGATAATGTAAATAAATATATGTAAAAAAAAATTGACAGAGATGATGGCGCCCAAATGAATCACTTTCTAAGCTTCTAAGTCACAATAATCCATTATAGCTCCCTGTCACTAGGACAATGATTTCTGGAGATTGGTGATCTGTATGTGAGCTTGTTAGGAGAGCCATTAGGAGGGGGTGTGGACTCCTTCTCTCCTTTGCTACGCTGTTCCAGCAAGAAGCCACATGCCTACCAGGCCCTTCACTCCCGGGGCTTGAAGGTCTGGGTGCGATCGCAGACTGGCAGTGTGGGAGTCACGAGGGCCTCTGGGAGCCGGCAAGCTCTGCTCGAAGAGGGTGTCAGACCGAGCTGAGGGGTGTTTCCTTCCTGCACCTTGTGGGGAAGGCTCGGTGTTTGGGGCTTTGCTTTCTTCCTCTCGCTGAAGAATCTGCCCTGTCATCTCCTCTCGGCTGATCTCTAATCGGGGATTAGATAGGCTGGCAGAGCTGCAGGGTGGACCGAGTCAGCTGGCTGCAGTGGTGGTAAACAGCCCAGGGCAAAGGAAAACTTGGAATCCCGCCTAAGTAAAGGGATCACGCTGGGGTTGAATATAGGAAGCAAGTTCTGTAAGAATCAGGTATGTGAATGGGGGCAGGCGGCTATTTTAATTTGGGAAGAAATAAGAGAACGCAGGACTTTGAACTTGAACAAGGAGAGATGCCCAGAACTTCCATCAGTGAAGTGGTGATTTCACGGTGCATGTGTGTTCGGGATGCAGGGCTGGGGTTCACACCTCCGGCCAGCATTGCCCTCCGCGCCCCCTTCCTGCGTGGTCTGCTGCCACCTGCCCTCGAGCACTGGGTAGGAGGGTGAATAGGGTGTGTCCTCTGCAGACGGCTGCATGCGGAGCAGCCTGGGAAGAGTGATCACTGGGCACAAACGTCCTGGTTCTCCTTGGACTTGCAGCGTTTACTGCGAGCATCTCCTGGTCTTTGTTACTCTCAGCCTCTCGCTCCTCAGGTGTTTCGTTTGGGCCCCATGTGGACTCTGTGTCAATTCCCATGGAGGCAGGAAGAACCACGGGAGCCCCTCTGTCCCTCCCCTCTGCCCTGATGAGGGCCTGCTCCTGAGCCCCCGCCCCCACCCCCTGCAAGCTTGGATCAGGCTCCCCAGAGATGACCACCAGGCCCCTGAGACCCTTCCCTCAGGCCATTGTTGCTCCACCCTGTTCCTAGTCGCCGAAGGGCCAGGCGTGTGCACACTGCACCTCATTTAATATTTGTAACAATCCAGTGAAAGAAATTAGCATCCTGATTTTATAGATAAGTATACTTGGGCTCAGAAATTTTAAACAATTTGCCCAAAGTCCCATAGCTAATAAATTATACATGTGGGGTTTCAACTGGACTCTGTGAGACTTGACATCTTTTGCTTCTTTCTATGACCTTTTTAAAGTATTTTATGATATGGACTTGGTAGCTGCTTCCTTCTTAAGCTGAGTTCTTGGGTTTTTCACCAGTTCCCTACCAGAGGCCTCTTTGGCGCCTACATTCACTTCGCACAGAAGGACTTTTAAGGCAGGCGACTGGTCCACGCTTCCAGCCCACGCCAGCCTATGAACTCAAGCGGCAAATGTTAGCAGATGATCTGGGCTGGGGATTTTTAAACCAAAGGTATCTCTTCTTTCGTCATTATGCAAATCTGATTTGTTCTTCAACATGTTTGCTCATTTTTTTAAAAAAAGGTTTCAGAATAAAGTTTTCTGTACCATTGCTGTCTCGTTGGAGATTATTTTCATCGAAACACAATTGGTTAAAAAGAACTACTGTTCTATGCAACAAATCCTGGTCTCTGTGACCACGATTCTTTTTTCCTTTTGAAACTATAAAACCAGGACAAAATACTGAGATAAATTGGATGCTGAGGGTGATATAAAATGGCAACTGTCATCCTCCATTTCAAATATTCATCTTAATGAAATAACTGTTGTTCTTATCAATTGTCTTTATAATTGGTAAATGTATTAATTTACTACTAACTGATTTTTAAAAACCTGTTTGTTAGGGTTGCATAGCTTTCATTTATAAAGGAATTCATCTACTAAAACTGTCTGAAATTCACTGTATCGGTCACTGTGAAAGCCTTCGTTTCCCCTCTCTTTCACTCCCCCCACCTTGTAGACCCCCTACCTGCTTGCTTGGGCTCCAGTCTCCATAACTGGACTTTGACCCCTGGATTTGGGGATTTCTTTAACTCCCTTCTTGCTATTTGGAACCTTGTGTGAGGCTTCCAGCTTTGCAGGTCCCAGCATCTGCCTTCTCCCAAGGTCAGGACTCACATCTCCAGTTCAGCCCTGCAGAAGTAACTAGTTCTGAGGCCGAGCCTGCAGATGGATCCCGGGCTGGATCCCCACTCGGGAGATGTGGGCTAGTCAACTCTCCGTGGGTCACCATCCGAGAGGGCATCTGGAGGACCCAGAGATGAGCACCGAAAGTTTACATGGCTCTTGCTCGCATGTGGCAACTCAGCCCATGTGCCGAGAAGCAGGCTTCTAGGCAATGGCACCCTTCGCCCACTGCCCAACCATTTTTGCAGCCATTTAAAACACAAAAGTTTGCACTCCTCAAATAAGGCAGCATCGGAGGAAGCACACAGCTCCCGACTCTAGGCCGTGCACTGTGCCAGGCGGTCCCTGCGCACTTTCTCTTGTTTGCTTCTGGCTTGAACTTAGTGGCGTGAGCAAAACAAAGACCCATTAGAGAGCACTTGTGAGACTGGGCTGGAGAACTGGCTTTTACGGGGGAAGAGGCAGAGGGAAGTGTTTGCCACGAGGGCAGGGATTTATTTATTCGGCTGGTGCTTCTCAGGTTACACCCGAGGACTCCGGGGCTTTCGGAGGCCCTGAAGGATTCTGGGTACACGGGTGGGATCGCTGGCGCTTTGAACAGGGCCAGGGGATGGTTCCTGTAAGTGTTCATTTGCCAAAGAACAAACAACGGGGGGAGGCGGCTCGATCTCTGTTTTCAAGGCACTCACGAGCCGGCTTGGAAGGGGAGCGAGGTCCGTACAGGATCCTTCAAGGCACTAGACGGCCCGTAGTCATGCGGCACAGGCCACAGGCCCAGACGACGGGTGGTTCCCACGCCGGGGGGCTGGTCATGGCCATGGTTAGTGGGCACTGGTGCATGTCGTCTCCTTACACGTTTTCCGTGTCTTGTGTTCAATCCTTGTCTCCATAGAATTTTCTGCTCCTGTAACTTACGAGGAGGAGGGGTTTGCCCCTTTACTTAGTAATGGGTGGTGAGCATGAGGAATAGCATGGGGGTTATTGTAATGAACTGAAGGGCAAGAAGGGCAACAGGGAGCTTATGGTATTTACCAACCCGTGACTCAATTTCTTCTAATGGGACTAATAATAGTGCCCACGCACAGAGGTTTTGAAAAAAGAAAATGAAAAAAAAAAAAAAAAAGATTATCCGTGTATTGCTCAGCTCTGTGAGTGGAGTGGGCACATAGTAGATCGTCAATACATGTAACTTTTATTTTTACTAATAATTTCTGGTTTCTCATAACTTCTACTTGCTGTGGGCTCCTGTGACTTGAACTCTAAACTCCTCAACGTCTCTCTCTTGACTTCAGGGCTTCCATACTCCTTTCGGTTCCACCTCTTGTTCCCCTCGCCTGATTGTCTTCCTGTCCCTAACAATGTTCTTAACAGAGAATCTGGTTTCTTGGCTCGTGGTTTTGGTTGGGCCATGTCCTATGTGACTGGCCTTGTTGTTAGCAGGCTTCTATTGGGTCTGTGCCCTTTCCCGATCCAATCATCAGGGACTATTGGCAGGATAAAAACATACTTACAAGGGAGCGTGGGCATGGCGTGTTAGATGGTGCGTCCTGGTGTTGTGCTGTTTACCTCTGGTAGCCAAACTTCATGCTGATATCTGCCTAGTTCATATCTATACACACTCACAGTCTCTCAGTGCTGAGAGGATACATAGGTAAAAAATATATAGTGTATATATATTGTGAGACCGCTCCATCAGGGAGTGTTTTGGGGTGAAGAAAACCAAGTGCCCAGAAGACTAGACTGTATGTTAGCTTCTGAGAGCGGAGTGAGGGGACAGGCTCTAGAGGTCAGTGGTGGGTCCCAATGTCTGGTGGATCCAGAACAGGCTCGTGGTCAAAGAGATCCTGGTGGAGGACCTTGCCATCTGCTGGGATTTGTGCTAAATGCTCTCATATTCCTCACAATAAGCCTAGAGGTAAGTACTTATCACTATCTAAATCACACACAGTAAGGGACAGATGCTCAGAAAGGTTAAGCGATTTGCCATAGGTCACCCAGTGCTAGGAAGTAGGAAAGAAGTGATTCAAACCCAGTGATGAAGGTTCCCACGACAAGAGCAAGGGCATGAAGGGAAGAAATAGTTTGAGCTCATTCCATCTGGAAAGGCTCTTCAGTCTTTTTGGCTGGAGCCCAACATGCCTACCGAGGGGTGTCGGGGGAGAGACTGGAGAGGTGTGCTGGGAAAAGACTGTGGAGGGTCCTGGATGCTGAGTAGTTTGGGGGCGGGACCAGAGGCTCAATTACAGCCCTTGGCACTGGGCCTTGCATGTTGTGAAAGTTCAGCAGATGCTTTTTGAAGTGAAAAGAGATTAAGCTGCCAGGCAGAACGTTTGAGGGGACGTTTCCTTGGCTGCCATCTTGGGTACCCAAGCCTTGTTCTCAGCCCATCTCTCCCTCCCTCTTTAGCTTTTGCTTCAGGTGGACAGCAGGGTGATCTTCTGAAAAATCTAGGCCTCTTCATGTCACTCTTCTGCTTCAAGTCCCCCGATAGCTTTCTCAGAACAAGTTCAAACTCCTTAGTGCAGCACTAAATAAACCTCCAGTCTGCATTCAACCCATTTTCGTGTCTCTCCTTCAGGCTCCTGAAGCTGCTGCACTGAGCTGCTCACCTTTCCCTAAGTCAGTCATCTATCTTGAGACTCCAGGTGATTGACAGGCTGTCACTGTGTTCTGCTTGCCTGGAATTTATTAGCTAACTTTGTTGATTAAGCCCCTTTTAGGAATTAAGTCATTAGCCTCCACAACAACCCTGTCAAGCAGACTCTTTTATGTCCATTTTATAGATGAGTAAACCAAGGTTCAGAGAGGTTAAAATGCTTGTCCACAGAACTAAGGATCAGAGGCAGGATTCCAACCCACATGGCTTGACTCCAAGGCCTATACCTGTCACCACCATTCTACGTAGCCTCCCTTTATTTTTTCATTGGGTGGGCATTTTCTAATTCTATATGGTCCTCTGAGATGCCCCTTTTATAGAATTTTCGTTGATTCCATTCTCACCCCAAGGTCCTCTGTCAGATGAATCATTCCACATCGCTTTGCTTAATTCTATAACAGAATTGATCATCTCTTATTAGAGTTGTTTTCTAGAGCTCTGTTATAGACTGAGTGTTTGTGTCCCTCCCCAAATCCCTATGTTGAATTGGAGGCCCAGTCCTCAATGTGACTGTATTTAGAGACAGGGCCTTTATGGAGTAATTCAGATTAAATGAGATCATAGGTTTGGGGCCCTGCTCCAATAGGATTAGTGTCCCTGTAAGAAGAGACACCAGAGAGAGCTCACTCTCTTTCTCTCTGCCACATGAGGACCCAGAAGAAGGCAGCAGCCCTGCAGGGCACTGCTATGACATTGTTAAATTACATTTGTTAAGAAGAGCACAGGGTGTGGATGGTGAGTCCAAGTTCAACAATGGGCTACAACAGAAACTGAAATAGAGACGGGCATTACTCAGAGGTTCTAGAGGAAGCACCCAGCATGCCTCAAGGGGCTACATGGGAAGATCAAGGCAGAGTTCAGGCAGAGAGGGAGGACCTTGTGCTCGTGCCTTTATTGGGGCATCCGTGGGTGGAGTGCTTTGGGGCTCCCAGGCTAAGGCCAGGTTGGTCAATTCAAACCGGAAGAGCAGGGTTGTGTAAGCCCCACGGGGGTCTTACTTGAGGGATGCATAAGACAGACAGGCACTGGGAGGCAGGGGACTATTGATCACAGGGCTGTAGGGCGGTCCTGTCAGGAGCTTACGCTCACCTGCGAGTCTGTGCTGCTTCGGGTTAAGGTCCCTGCAGGCTGCTGGGCCAAACGAAGTGGATGCCGAGGCCCAGTGTCACAGACTAGCTTAGCTCAACTCTCCACAAGGGCCCTGATCAGAAAGTGACTCTGTGGGATCTTGCTCTGGGACTTCCAGGCTCCAGAACTGTGAGAAAGTACATCTCTGTTGTTTAAGCCACCCAGTCTATGGTATTTTGTTAGGGCAGCTCGAGTGGACTGATAGAAAGAAGCTCTTTCTTTCCTGATGGGGTCTCCCTTTCAGGAATGTGAGCTACTGATTGGCAGAGATCCTCTCTGTTGGTGGCCCTGTATTCCCGGCATCCAGCGTGGTGCTTGCTGATTGAAAGGGAGGCTCTCGGAAGCGTGTGGAACGGTGCCTCACCGCACCCTCACTCCCTCTCGCCCCGGGATCCTACAGCTCCACGTCAACTCAGAGCACTGCCCTCTCGCCGGCTCACCTGTGCTCTGGGCCCCTGCCAGGCCCCGGGGGCGCTGTCTCCCTGCCGCGCTCCCTCCGACGGCTGATTTACTGGCTCCTCGCAGAGCCTGGGCGGCCCGCTGTCTCCGCTGGCCCTCGTAAAGTGCACCCCCAGCCCTCGCCCTGTGCCAGCAGCCGCCCTGCCGACAGCCCGGGCAGGATTTACGACGGGGGTTCATCAGATTAGGAAGATGACACCGTCCTTCCTCCGCTGTGTGCAGAATGCAGTCGGACAACATCGCAGGCCCCTCTGCCTGCTGAGCAAACCCACGCTGCTATGCCTGGCATTTTCCGACCTGGAGTCACTTGGAAACATTTTGAGTTCACAAGAAATAACTTTAGACATGGTCTGGAGCTGAACAGAAATTTAACTCTTTTGGGCCCCACTTGTGCTACCTCCTGCCAGGCTCTGGGACCTTCCAGGGGTCTGCTCATGGCAGTTTTGCTCTTTATTGAGACCCAAAGGCAGCCTTGGGCTTGAGCCCAACCTCCACTTCCTCTTCTAAGAATAGAATATTCTCTCCAAACCCTGAAAGCCACTCTCCCACCCTCTGCATGTTAGTGTCTGCGAGAGGGAGCTCACGGCCGCCCACCTGTCACTCCCTTTTGTTATTAGACTGTGCTGCTTAATGGAAAGTTCTTTAAAACTTAAAAAATGTCTTACCTCCCTCTTGCTTTTGTATCTACTGGCCTTACTTTTGCTCGGGCAAAAACAGAAACAATAAAAGTCTGCTCCGTCTTTCACACGGCAGTTTTTTTCATACGTTTGAACACAGCCGTGGGCCTCATTCACCAAAAGTCATCAAACGGCCCTTCTTGTGGGCCCAGCAGGTGGAGATGAGCACGGGGTGACTGCGTGTGATTTTGGGCTGCATGATGCCCATCTCGAGGGAGCTCCACTCACACAGACCGTCGCCTGTGCCATCTGGAAGAGCCCCAGGAAGAGCCATTTGCTAAGGTTTTGCCGTGGTGAGTGATTTCTAGAGATCCATAGACTTGGAGATGACTTGACATGGATGGTTAAGGGAAAGAGATGGCCACCCTCTGGTTACATCTGACATGGTCCGGCATCACCTAGCATCACATGTGCCCTTCAAGATTATGACTGTCCATTCATATATTTGTGTCCCTTATCAGCTCCTTTACAGGAGGCGCTGAGTTTTATTTTTATGCATCTTCACAGGCAGCAGAGTGCCCAGCCCAGGCAGCTGCTTGGTTGATATGAAACAAATGACGAGTACCATGGTCACGCCTCCCTCTAGGAGCGAGGGGTGGAGGCGCCGTAATGGAGAAAGCACGACACCTGCCCTCACAAAGACTGACCCGGGTTTCTCATGGCATGATCAGCGAATGACTACGTGTGAATTTGGAGAAGCTGATTTTGGGGAGGGAGCGCTCCTGAGAAGTGCTCATGATCTCATGGGCTTGGCTGTACCCCTGTGGTCCCACTAGCATCACGAGTGCCTCTTATGATCTCAGCAGTTGCGTGCAATCAGGGAAGATGGACTTGGAGCTGTTTCTGGAAAGTCTAGTTTTTTAGTGATCATTTGAGGCACGAAGAGGAAAAGGTTTTGCAGGACTTGGCTTCTGATTGAGTCTCAATATTCCCCGGGGGCACAATCATCATTTTTTTAAGGTTGTAAAGGCCTGTGGAGGGCAAGATAGAAGTGTTATTGGACTCTCTTTGAGGTCACAAAGCCATCACCAGGTCACCTGCTCAAAGGTGTGTATGTGGGCACCTATGTGAAAAAATCAGACACGTCAGAAGTATCAGAGTTAAATAATGAGACAGAAAAAACAAGGAGAGGGGGTGAACGCGGGAGGGTGAATAAGTTCTTGAGGGAAGTGGTGTCTTCTGTGCTTGCGAGCTGTCTTTGGGGAAGAGTGACAGGTCACTAGTTCTGCAAATGCTCTTGCGCTTTCTCAGTGTCTTACTTAAATTTTATAAGATTTAAGTAAGCTGTAATCGCTCTCCCACCTTCATGGCAGCCAGTCCCTTCTTGGTGCCCCAGAAATGGGCAGATCCAGGCCTTGACTTCAGCTCTCCTGACCCCAGGTCTGTATTTTTCCACAGACACACGTGGCTGCATTTTTCACTCATTCACTGGTATCTTCGCCATGATTTTACACAACTCTGGTCAGATGTCCCTCACCACTCGGCTGAGGGAGGGCCCCTAGACTCAACTGTAGCTCAAGACAACAAAGGAAGCACCCTCGGTTTCTGGTATACGGCGGCACCTCTCGTCCCCTGCCTCTCCGTTTTGTTCCAGAATGCCTGTAACTCATTTTTGTGGCATTTTGTAAATTCAGCTTGAGGTTCAATTCATGACAATATTTGGAAACCACCTTAATTTTATAAGATTTAAGTGACTCATCCAACCTTCTCTTTCTCTCCCCACAAATAATCTGGCCGTAAAACAAATCTCTGCTATTAAGTGTTATTTATTTAATTGTGATTTGCTGTAGAGCTGTTTAAGAGCGGGTCATTAGGTTAAAATCATTGCGCTTGTCCTGGGAGCAGAGGATGTCTCGTGCTGACTTACGTTGGGGTGTGCTTTCCCCGCGCTGAGCTAACACAGCCGTGTTTATATTACACACATTCTCTAGTTGCTGACATTTTTTTGTTCCAGAAGGAGAAAGACAACACAGACGAATGACCTACCCTATTTGATGTGATACGTCAGGTCAAGCAGGATCAATGGTTGACACTTTCCACTTGCATTAACTACATTTTCTCCCCTCTTTTCCAACCCAAGTCAATGTTGGAGAGGAGGCCAGTTCTTTCAGGTGGTCTGAGCCCTTTGTAGCTTGTTCTGAGAATCTCTGAAGCCAGAGTCTCAAAGGGCTAATGACCCCATGGGTTCCTTATGCATAGACCTACGGCCACCACCTGAGCCCCTGGCTGTCTGCATGTGGACGGGAGTTTGGGGGCCCAGGCAGAACCTGGTTTTGTGCCGTGTCAAAATGAGTCAGTTTACACACGATGTGAAAGGATGTGCGGGACAGGGAAAATCTCTCCACGAGATCCCCCCGGGTCCTTAAATAGCTCTTCCAAAGTCTCTCATCTCTGTCTAGAGCCCTCTCACTTTTCATTTTCTAGGCAGATGTGAGAAATGTCACGACGATTCCCAAGAGGAACTGGACAAGGCCGACGGGCCCTCCCCCGGCAGGACACCCGGATGGGGCGCTCTCTGGAGCCGAGATGGGGCCGCCTGTGCCCGCTCAGTCATTCTCCCCCGTCTGCAGACTGTCCCTGATTAATTGCTTTCTAGTAATCGAGGCTGCTAGTGAATGTCCCATCTGATTAAGCTGCAGTTTGGCCCCCGGTCCCAGAGGGTGGGCTGGCTGTCCCACCTGGGGAATGAAGGAGGTCGTTGGCCAGGGGCCCCCGGGGGGCCAGCTTTGGGCTCGTTTATTTGCTTTAAGCCTTGTTTGCTATTTCTGCTGCAGCGACTGGCGACAGCTCCCCCCAAGTCCCATCCAATCTAATTGGCCTGCTGAAACAGCAGTGAACACAAGATTTAAGAAATGTTTTCTTTGAAAACTTCTGGTCCGGCAGACACTTGGAGATCGTGTTTCACCCCGTCTCAGTTGCGCACCGTTCCCTGGGACTTTCGGGAGAAATAGCGGGAGCGAGGCCTACAGGGGCCCGGGGCCTTGCGGCCGGGGGTGGGGGGCCGGGGGGAGCGGGAGGGGGCGGGGAGCTGTGCTGAGCAGCCCGGCATCTTCAGAATCTAGGGACCCTGCCAACGTTAACACATCGAGGAGGTATTCGGTATCAAAGTCTCTCATATTTGGCTCCATAAACACGATACTGGTTGCAAAAACAAAGCTAAGGAGCTCATGCTGGTGACTTCAATAAAAGCTGTTTAATTATGAACGTTTGGGAAATGAAGTTACCAACAGGACCAGGAGAGCTCTGGCGTCCAGTGTCCCTGCTCCCAGCATCCACTGTTCAAGCAGATTGTCCACTCAGCTGAAAAGGCCGACACCGAGCGGGGCGCACCCTCAGCCCTGCGGGGTGCGACGCGCTTGCCAGGAACGCCCCCTCTCCGCACTGGCGAATCTGGGGAACTGAGTGGTGATTGAATTATCAAATGCTGTTAGTACCCTTTGCAGGTCACCCAAGGGTTACTTGGGGTGGCGGCCAAAGCTTCCAGAAGACCTGCGTGTGTTTTCAGGTAGCTGGCTGACTTCTTGTTTCTCCCCAGAAGCCAGGGTCGTAGGACTAGGCAACGTGGAGGTTAATTCTGAGCAGAGCGCCGGTGTTCTGGTGGTTACAACACATTCTGGAATACCCAAATGAGTTTCTCTTAATAAAACCTTAGGACACATGGTCTCATCCACCATGCTTCTGTGTAACGCTCCACTCTCTGTGGCTGGAACCAGTTGTATGTCAAATGGGGTAGGCAGAACTATCTGTGTAAAAACTTGATGAACGAAAGTAAGGTTGAATCTGTGTATGTGAGAAAAAAGACGTAAGGACATATGCGTGGCCAAGGAGTGAGCTCTTCCCCACAGCGATTCCCCCACATAGTGATGATTATTTCCCCACGGACCGAGGCTTTTTATATTTTAATTATTTTTAGTAGAAATCTTTAAAACTTGCTCTCATTTATCAGCAGATATGAATACAAATTAACACTCTGACATTCTGAAAAACTACTGGTCTGTGTGTTCGGATTTTGTGCCATGAGGATGTTCTACGCTCTTGTAGTGACAATATATTCTTGATTTTAATTTCTCTTTAAACAATGCAGTAATAAGACAAAATCAAGAAGAAATTCTGAGTGTTGGAGCAAAGTTCTTGCTTTAAGCCCCCATTGCCTGAAAGATGGCCTGGAGCTCACAGGTGGCTGGTGGGGTACAGTGGGGAGGGGACGGGACCTGGGGTTTACGCGAGAGGGCGAGGGGATAGAGAAAGGTGTTTGTTGGGGATCCTGGGGTTAAGCTCCAGGCCCTGGGGCATTCACCTGGAGAACATGTATCAAAAACTTTTCTCTTTTTCCAACTTATATTCAAAAATTCAAGTTAAAGGGCAACTTTTTATGCATGGTATACAAAGTTAAAATAACACCTTAAACTCCTCTGTGTCTGGGTTTGTTTTCTCTCTAAATGGTCAGAGTCACTGAAAGAAATTTAGAAAGGTTACTGAGGGTTCACAAGACCCTCTGGGAAGAACCTACTTAATCAGACCAGCCACTGGGACTTTGAGAAAAACCAGCGTAATGCTGTTACCTGACATTAGTGAGAGGGGACCCTGACTGGTTCCCAGGAGCTGGCAGTGCCATTATTAATGACAAGCACCAGAATTTGTGGGGCATGGAAAGGGGGCCCGGTCACACCGGCTACCCTAAAAACAGAGAAATCTCTCTCTTCTGGGTTTCTTCAAGCTTAGAACCAACCCCAGTCCCTGTGCCTTCAGACCTCAGCGCAAGGTCTTCACACTATAATCCTGAAGCCTCTCACAGGTAAAAGGGATGCATCCCCTCTCTTTTCTCAGGGAGCGTGTGGTGGTGCTAATGATCAGCATTTTGGCCAAATAAATCTTTTCTTCTGGATCTCTTTAACTTCACAGATTTTTAGAGTGGGTGTTGGACTAAGGATTGCAACTATGATTTCTGAAACATTTCCTTTGCAAGTCCTGCATTGGCGGGCAGCTCATTTTATAATGTGCTATTAGGAAGAATCCCATTGTAACTCCTCTCACCCTTCCATTTGAGGTGCAGACAAATTACACAGAGCCCGTCTTGTCTACCTAGCAAAATAGATGTTAGTGGATGTTATTTATTTCTTTCTTTATATTTTTTAAAAATATATTTATTGATTTCAGAGAGAGGAAGGGAGACAGAGAGAGAGAGAAACATCAATGATGAGAGTCATTGATCGGCTGCCTCCTACAGACCCCCGATTGGGGATCGAACCCACAACCCAGGCATATGCCCTGACCAGGAATTGAACTGCAATCTCCTGGATCCTAGGTTGACACTCAACCGCTGAGCCATGCCCAGCCAGGTCAATGTTAGTAGATTTTAAAAAGGGTCATGCAAGGAAAGAAGCTTTGCAAACTCCAGCATCCTATAGAAATATTGGGCTTTATTCCTAACATCATGTAAGTAAAAAACCTGAATGTATATATAAGTCAAGTTTCCATCCCTTAAAATAAATTTGCTGCATCTTTAGTGGTATCGATGGGCATTTTTGGTCATTGAGGCAATTCATTAGCAAACAGTAATTTCCAAGATCCACCACATTAAACACGTTCAAACCACATGTGTCTTTCTCTTTGAAAAAGAACCTTGACTTTTACTGATGCCTGATTGTCTTTATGTCAGTAAAGTGGTGGTCTTCGGTTACTCATAGACAGACCAAGGATGTCTCACCGTAGCCTTTGGAATCAACTCTTGGTACCCCCAAAAGAGGAAATATGTTTGTGCTGTTTAGAAAGGAATTCAAGACCTTTATGGTCACCAGGAACTCATAAAAGCACTTTCCCTTGACCTCTATCACGTGTATAATCTCTCAGGAGGAGGAACCAGAATCTTGGATGTTTCCTGACCTTTCTAAGTAATAATTTTCAGATAGAAAAACCGTATCTTTTATTTCTTTATTCTTTGTATGTAATAGCCTCAATAATCTGATGGTGTATGTGTTGTGTGTGTTGTGTGAGGGTGTGTGGATATTGAAGGACAGAGGGAGGGAATGGGGTGTGGGGTTAGTTCTGTTCAAATGTTGGTATACAGGATTTATTATGTGGCCCCCAATGTGGTAAAGTCTGACATTTAGTCTTTCAACAAATATTTATTGTCTGCCATGTTCCAAGAACTCTGATAGTTTCTGGGGCTACAGAGTTAATTAAACCCTGGTCCCTCAAGAGGCTTACATTGGAGTTGGATCTCTTTCACTGTTCCGTATGGAGCACAGAGCTTAAAAATCATTCACTGTGATACACATTCATTTTTTATTTGGTACCCAAACAATGAGACAATCCTTGTTTAAATATTTTTTAGAACTTTCATTTGAAAGTTCTTCTTCCATAAAACATTCCTGTGTATAGAGATCTTGGTTTTATGAGGAGTGGGGATTTTTTTATGCAGATTTTCTTTATAAATTTGGAGTCACTGATGAGGTGGCAAGGGTGGGAGATTTAGTGGGCAGCAGGAAGATATACAAAACATCTTTGGAAGTTGCCAAAATCAATGTGAACAAGATGTTCACTATCATAGCTTCCAGAATTTGGAACTATAAAAGTATTGTGGTTGTGTCTAGGACCAAGAGGCACTGATTTTTATTTTTCTGTAATATTGCAGATCATGCCATTGGCAACATGACTTATCATAGCATTCCTTTGGCAAGATGAAACAAACTAAGCCTGGTTCTACTTCATTCTGCAGTAGGGTTGTCTATGGGCCTGGGGCAGATTGACTCAATTGCTGGGAGTTTAGGGCCAATGGACTTAGTTGTATTTCTGATTTCCAATGAGACATCAGCCACTTTCACAGAAAAGAAAGGGGGGTTCTTTTTTTTTGGCCTGTGGATGCCACATAATGCCAGCTACCATGTCTAAAGCCTATGGCCCTCAGAAGACATAGGGAGGGTATGAGGACTTGGTTTCTCCAATCACCTCTCCCAAAGCAATAATTCAGCGTATGGTATGCAATGACTTTATTAGTCTAGTTGCCAGTTTTTTGTGTGTGACGTGAACCTTGGAAGCATTGTAGAGTAATACCAACCAAAATGGAACCAGGTTCAATAGGCAACTTTCATCAGCGAAGGAGAGTGAGTCCGGCCCCAAGGCCTGACTCTGCCTTGATATTTCCCCAAGGAGCCCTAGTGCTTATACTGCCAGAACTGATTCACTCCGCAGAATATGCTGCAGGTTGATATTCAGTCCCCTCATCCTAGGCATCCTGTGTGGACTAGACCTCTTTATATGAAGGACAGAAAGGAAGTCTGCCCAAGAAGCAGGCCCCTAGTGTCTGCTTTTCTAAATGTTACTCAGAGCTCTGGACATGCCCTTGAGCATCATTTTTCTTAAGACCTCACAGTTTTTGCAATTGTCTTGGGTCGAGAAAATGACATTAGTCAGCCACACCAGTTTCTTGCCAAGATGTTCCATAAAATGCATAATAAAGCAGCATTTTATTTCTATTGTTGACACTGTTACAGATGTCCCCTTCCTCCCCCTCCCTTTGCCCACCTCCACCCAGCCCTCACCCCCCTGCCCTCTGGCCATCACCACACTGTCGTCTGTGTCCATGGGTTATGCATGTATGTTCTTTGGCTAATCCCTTCACCTTCTTTCCTCCAGCCCCCTAACCCCCCTCCCCTCTGACAGCTGTCAGACTGTTCCAGGCATCCGTGCCTCTGTTTCTATTTTGTTCATCAGTTTATTTTGTTCATTAGATTCCACATATAAGTGAGATCATATGGTATTTGTCTTTCTCTGACTGGCTTTTTTCACTTAGCATAATACTCTCCAGGTCCATCCATCCATGCTGTCACAAGGGTAAGAGGTCCTTCTTTTTTATGGCCCCATAGTATTATATTGTGTAAATGTCCCACGGCTTTTTGATCCACTCATCTACTGATGGGCACTTGGGCTGTTTCCAGATCTTAGCTATTGTAAATTGCACTGCTCTGAACATAAGGGAGCATATACTCTTTCGAATTAGAGTTTCAGGATTCTTAGGATATATTCCTAGACGTGGGATCACTGGGTCAAAGGCAGCTCCATTTTTAATTTTTTGAGGAAACTCCACACTGTTTTCACAGTGGCTGCACCAGTCTGCATTCCCACCAGCAGCACAGGGTTCCCTTTTCTCCACACCCTTGCCAGCACCCTGAATTGCCACGTCTTGATTCCTTCAGGGTTTTCATTGACCTTGTAAATGACAAAATGGAATTTCTTGGAGGGGGAGTGGGGAGAATATTTTTAGAATGAAGGACATTTTTTAAAAAATGAGACAACTACTGCGAGATTTTGAAATTTGACAGGAGCAGACATTTTCCATCCCCATCATGAAACTTTGCCCAATTCCTTGGACCTTTAAATACCACAGATAAGCTTCAGTTTCTGGCCAGCGGGGAAAGGGGCTCATGCAGAGCTCTGCGGAGGCTCAAAGTGACACCTGTACAGGGGCTGCCAGTGGTTCTGCTGCTTCAGGCCCAGATTTCCTTCTCTGACCCTACTTAGCTGGGTGCTAACCATCTACTTGTAGGGTTTGGCTTTAGAAAACTTAGTTTTAAGTTCCAGCTTCAACCATTTACCAGCCGTGTGACCTTCTGTAAGAGAGTTCACCTCTCTGGGCCTCAACTCCCTCATTTGTGGAATCAGGATCTACACCACCTCAACGTTTGCGAAGGTCACGGTTTGTTGTGTCACAGAGTGTTTTGGGCCAAGTGCAGCAAGGGGATGCCAGACACATGAAGTGGGGGTTGTACCCAATCAGACAGATGATTGAAGCAATAGTTCTAATAGAATATGAGAGATGAGACTGAGTGTTAAAAAGAATTTAATGGCTGTACCCTGTGCAGGGTTCAGTGAGAGCTTCGAGAACAGTGCAGGGCAGCCAGAGGTAATGGATCAGGACAAACTTGGGTGAAGGGATGTTTGACCTGAGGACGGAAGGTGAGGGGCCACTGACAGGCAATCTAAAGAGACGATTCTGCTGAACAAAGGTGTAGAAGGTGGGAGACAACTCACAGGCTCATGAGGCTGCATGACTGTGTGACTGAAGCCTGTGGCGTGTGCATGTGAGGCAGGGCCTGGGTGAGAGGGGAGGGTGTGCAGACAAGAGTCACATCGTGGGGTGAGGCACGTCACTCTAAATGCGACAGGTTTCTCCGCAACATCCCTCCTGACCAGCTCTCCTGAAATAACACTGGTCTCCAGCCCTCAGTCACGCTCTGGCCCATTTCTCTCCTTTCTTTTCTTCAGGGCAGTTCTCCTGAAATTGCTCGTCTACTTTAAAATTTAACTCTTGATGTAAATTAAATACCTTCTTAATGACTGTGTCCTCAGGGTTCATGCATGCAGTTGGCATAATGTAGACACAACAGTATTTGTTCGATGGATGAATGAGCCGCGAAGGTTACACGCGCGCGGAGGCAGAGCTCTCGGCAGCCGCCTCGTGGGCCCTCTCGAGAGGCCCTGAGGGACGAGGCCAGCTTCCCGAGTCTGCTGGGGGTGGAAAGGGAAGCGCTCACCTTCTTTGCTGCAAAGCCCTCTGAGGTTGGGGGGCTGAACATGCTCCCCACGTATTGGGCATGAAGAGCGACCGCGCCTCTCAGGTCTCTGCAGAGAGCAGTGCTCAACTCGGAGAGCGTCAGGAGTACAAAGGGGGACACATCCCCTCCCTGTTTCTGCCACAGTCCTAGAAGTCTAAATAAACACATGTATTTATTCCGGAAACTGTATCAAGTGCCTTCTGTTGTTAAGTTCTATATTTAATGCTGTTGGATTTTACTTTGGGTTTTTAAAAAATGACCTACAGAGCCACCCTGGATAAATAATGTTGCACCTCTTGGGATTGCTTTCAGAAGGTCTGGCCCCAGCTCTGAGGCCCTTTTTAATGCCTTTGTGTGCCCAGCTCTGGCCAGGTCTGTGTGTTTTGGTGAGTGACGGAAGTCTTGCCACACCCACTGGGTCTTGAGAACTGCTCTGTTTGCACTTGACTGGGCCAGTCTCCGGCAATCTGCAGAGACCTGCAGAAACAACCTCAGTTCTCTAAGTGGGAAACCGTGAACAATTTCTGCGACGCAAAATTAGAGCATGGAGAGCTGGGGAAATGTTTGTTTCCCTGGCCAGAGTGTTCCTGAGCCCACCAGTGGCCGGGGGGGACCTGCCTGGCCAGTTCCAAGGGACTGACCGAGAATTTTAAAGATTCCATTTCCATCCAGTATTGTGAGTGTGCTTTGGGCCTCTGTCATTTTGTTTAATAATTTTGATGTAATTCCTAGGTATTTTACAGAAACTGCTTAACATCACTCAGTTGCTCTACATAAGTTTCTCTAGCGACTGGTTAGGATTTCTTCACATTGGGAAAAGAGTAGCAAGTAGAATAATTGAAGGGAAGGGGAGCCAGAGGAAATATAGGGATCATTTAGCCCACTTTCTCTTTTCACAGATGGAGGCCTCCGGAGGCCTGGGGATTTACACAGGGTCCACCGTGAGGTCACAGGCAGGGCCAGGGGCAGGCTGGCCATTGTCACAGGCTGGCAGCATGGTCTCGGTGCTTCTGCTCTCCCGGCTGCGTGTTCCCACTGGCGGGGGAGACTCCCCGAATGCAAGCACAGCTTCCTGTGCTCTCCTTTGCTGTACCCTTTCTGTGAACGCCCAAAGTACAACAGAAAGTTCCTGTCATGTGGTTTAGAAATTGACGTTGGAAAATTGATTTTTAAGACCCCTAAACTGTCAACTGCATAGAGAACCCGGGACACATGGGCCTGAGGTTCACGTCCAGCGACACGGGGGCTCTTCTCTTGCAGTAACGGGTGCCAGCTGGCATTTAGTAGGTGCCCACCATCCCCTGGGCCTTGTTGTGAGCTATTTACATTATTCATGTATTTCTTTTCCATGGACACCCTATGAGGTGGATATTGTTTTTACCCTTGTTTTATCAGTGACGAACCTGAGCTAAGATGTGTGTGACTCGCACATGATCGCAGAGTTCGTAAGTGGCCCTGCTGGCACTTCAATCTGCTTGAGGCCGCTCAGCCCGTGTCGTTGGTCAGGGAGCCCCGGTGCCTGTTTTGCAGTTGGTGAGGTGCGGCGTGTTTCCTAAGACCCTCCAGTGCATGGCCCACGTCGCCCTCTCTGCCTCGGAGAGAACAGGGATGTGTTGAGCTACTGTGACTGAGCCCTCTCCATGCCTCGCCCGTCTCCACCGCCAGCCTGCAGCTGGTCTCCGCGAGTTTTCACGAGCAGCTCTGTGCCGTGTGCGAATGGCAGGTCTGAGAGCCCCGTGCAGAGCGTACAAGGAGCTGGTTCAGTGCACGAGTAACCGGGACCCAGTGACCATATGTTCCCAAGGACTTTCCCATGAGTTTTCAGGAAGAACATTAGTTAGCTGTGATTAAAGTTTTGGGAAATGACATGTAATAATTATAGCAACGGTTTTTCTTACATAGCATTGATGTACAGTGTTGCAAGACCACAATATTACTCTCTCCATTTTATAGCTGGAGAAACAGAGACCAAGGCTTTTCCTATAAAATGAGAAGACAGAAATGAGCTGCCAGCCAGGAGCCCTGAGGTTGCATCCCGGCTCTGCCTCTAACTGGATGTGCGATTTGGGGCACACCCTGCTCTCTCTCTGGGTCTCCATCTGACCATTTATAACGTATGAGGTTGACTTTGATTTCGAAGTTCTTTTCCAGCCCTGAAATCTATGACTTACTAAGATGAAAGAAAGTTGCTTGATAATTGATGCGTTTTATAAATGACATGGTTCAAAAAAGGATTTGAGAGGGTTTATGGGATTAAAATGCACTGACATCAAGATGGTTAAAAGATAACAGAATTGTGACTAATGAAAGTGATGAAAAAGGGAGGCTTCAGGCACCAAGAGGGAGATGGTCATTTGTGTGTGGAGTCCCAGAACCTCAGGGTGTGGCAGCTGAAATGAACCCAAGGACGTGGCTTATCCATGCACCCCCCCCCGCTACTTAAGTTTGTCCGCCGCAGCGCTCAGCTAGGAAGAATATGTCATTTCCAATGAAGTGCACTTGGAAATATGTCTTTCTGACCCACAGGGTTCCTGAGTCCAGAGCACCCTGGCTGTTTCGTCGTGAAGAGATTTGGCAGCTCAGTCAGGAGTAGACACCAGATCTCCTGACATTTTTGCCCAGTGCTTTGTCCATGCCGCATGCCACCTCCTCCAGTGACAATTACTCTTCAGCATATGGTATACATGTAGGGGTTGTGGCTTATACAGTTTTTTCACAAATAGAATCTCTCTGCCTCTCAAAATCTCCTGAAAGGTAGGCAGGAAAGGTGCCATTATCCCCATAGTATATCGAGGGAACAGGCTCAGAAATGTTGAGGATTTTGCCCAAGAGCACGCTGCTGGTTAATGGAGAACTGCACCTGGAACCCAGTCTGTTGACTCTGGAGTTTCCAGTGATGGCCTTCTGCCTTCACTGTGTCCCCACACTCCTGTGGACTCCAGCATTCTTTGCTCATATGACAACAACCCATGTCTCAGGAGATAATGCCAAAGAAGCTTGTCCAAGGCAGCCCAGCCCACCCATGGCCAAGCAACTGCCAGAGATAACCTCGAGAGGCTGAGGGATGGTGGGCTCCCCAGCACTGGACCCTCGCCCAGATGCCAGGGCAGGAGCTTGAACGCTCTTGCCTAAGATTTTATTTTCAGGCTCTGCGAGTATATACATCTTCATGAGATATATTGCACAGGTCTTGGGCTTGAGACTGATGATATTGTGGCAGAGTTTGAAGCAGGTTAAACCACTCTGAGCTCAGCAGGGGCTTTTCATCAAATTCAGCTGTGGGAAACCCTTGTAACTGGACCACATTGCTACTGAAAATGTCGTCAATCAGTCAACAAGTACTTCTTGAGACAGCAATGCGAGAATTCAGCAAGATCACCTAAGTGACAAGTCAGGAAGGCAGCCTGGTGCAGAGAAAAGACTGGGCTTTAGAGACACTCAGAAGTACGCTTGAAGACTTGCCCTATTATTTATGAGCTGTGTGAGCCCCACCAAATCTTCCAGCATCCCTACGCCTCAGTTTATCCACCTATAAAATGGGAAAAATACCATCTCTGCAGGTTTTTGGAAAAGTACTTCTTTCCTATTCATTGTCTCACCTTTGTCCAACATTTAAAAATTATGAAGTGATAAATCATTGATAGTTGGACAGTTCCTGTACTTGGTACTATGCAAGACAATGGGAAGGTAGGGAAGAGAGACATGGCCCCTTTCTCCTGATAGACACAAGACTCTCCGACACAGCAGCATGTGGGCAGGGGAGGCGACTGAGGGCCTCGGGGCTTAGCAGCAGCCTCACTGCGGGAGGGAGATGGAGCTTGTCGGGTGGCTGAGAGCACGGAATATGGGGGAGAAAGGGCCCAGGTGAGAGGCAGAGTGGAGGGAAAGGCTGGGTTATTTGTAGGACAGCACAGAGGCCAGTCTGACCAGAGTGGACAGGAAATAAAGAGAAATAATGATATCTGATGCTTAATGGTGAGGGAGGGAGAGGAGTCTTTAAAGCTGGACTAACAGATTTAGATGTTTTACACTATTTCTTGCAGAAGGCTTTAGGCTTTTTCAGGAGAAGAGGAGAAGAGTGATGAAGCCCAGACTGGAGCCATGTCTTCAGTATTGTATCAAATTCCTGTACAGTTTTTATTGTAGAGTTTAATGTTTAAGGATGCGCAGTAGTTATGTATGAAGTAATAAGCAGATGTTTATAAAGAGCAAGTCTGGCAATTGGGTGTGTGATGTTGACAATTCTTATAAATGTGGACCTTCACACAAGGACTAGACAGTCCATGGATGCAATTAATAAGGCCAAGCTGGAGTGGATTTCCATATTGACTCGGGCCTACTGCACCTGGCTCCATTCATTTCATTTAGATGTTTAACTTGGGCTTTTTAAAATTTAAGAAGTGTACATGCTTTTTGAAAAAAATACTGACCCTACAGAAAGTTCTCTCTCACATCTCCTCTCCTAGGCTTCTGCCACTTTTAAAGGTCTGTTGTGTTTCCTTGCAGACCATTTTTGTAGGTTTGTAAACATGTACATAACATCCACTAACATCTACGCATACAATTCTTTTTTTTAAAAAAAAAATCTTTATTGATTTCAGAGAGAAGAAGGGAGAGAAAGAGAGAGAGATAGAAACATCAGTGACGAGAGAGTTGTCATTTTTCAGCTGCTTCCTGCACTCCCCCAACTGGGGATCAAGCCCACAACCCCGACATGAGCCCTGACTGGGAATCGAACCGCGATCTCTTGGATCCTAGGTCAATGCTCAACCGCTGAGCCACGCCTGGCCGGGCTACACATGCAGTTCTTTTAATCGATTTTATTGAAGTATAATTTCCTTAAAATAAAATACATTGATTTTGAGTTTAGTGTTTGATGAGTTTTAACAAATATCCACACCTCTGTCTGAAATGGTTTTAAAATATAGGAATGAGGTCATACTATGTTACTATTCCATAACTTGTTATGCATTCAGTGATGTGCCATGGACATTTTTTATGACACTAAATTTTCTAATTATTGCATAGTTCCCTGTTATGGATACGGCTAATTTATTAAACTGTTTCCTTATAGGTGCATGTTTAGATTCCCTTCATATTTCACAGTTCAAATGGAGTAATGAAGTGTCTTTGACACTTTAACAGTTATTTCTATAGACTGGAATTTCTATAGAAATGGAAATTTTTTGTCAAAATCTTTGAAACTTAAAAAGATAGGTGTTGAAAAATTGTCTTCCAAAGAGAGAATAACCATTTAAGCTTCCGAAGTGTAAGAAAATGCACTTTTCCCAATGTGGTTTCAATTAGAAAATTATCAGACTTTAAAAGTGTTGACAATCTGATTGGTAAAAATGGTAATACGTTGTTGTTTTAATTTGCATTTCCCAAATTGCTGGAGAAGATGAGCATTTTATGTTTATATTTATTGTCCATTTGCATGTCTTCCATGAGTTAGCTGTTCTTATATTTTGTCTGTTTTCTACCCATTTTTCTTATTGATTTATATAAGCTCTTTTTATATTAGGTCATTTCCCCTCTCCTGAGCATTTAAGTTCATGTACTAAAGGGTATCCTAGAGCAGTGTTGCTCAGACGTTAATGTGCCTGAGTACCTCTTGGGGATCTTGTTTGAACAGAGAACCGGGTTCAGTGGGTGGGTCGTGGAATCTGCATTTCTAATAAACTCCCAAGGGCATCCAGCACTGCTGGTCCACGCCCCATACTTGGAGTAACAAAGTTTAGGATTTATGAGTTTTGCTTGGCAGGATTCCATCATGTACAAGGAACAGTGTGTGGTAGATTTTTCTCTTGTTAAATACAAGCACTAGAAATGATCTGATGAAAATGATCTTTGTCGGTATAAGAAGCCAATGGTGCCTGTTGGGATGACTGGAGTCAGAGTCTTTCTAGGGAACTGATGGGGGCTGAGGTGAGGAGAGAATGGCCTTTGTGTTTTGAGTTTAAGTCCCACCTGTAATTTACCTTTAGGTCACTTAGGCTTTCAGTTTCCAGTCTTATAATAATAATAGTGATAATAAAATAAGACAGTAATCCCTACTCTGATTATTATAAAAGGTTTTTGGGTTTCTTTAGAACAAAGGAGAATTATTGATATGCTTTGCGGCCTATAACAAGCTGGAACACAGCAGCTATTTTCTTACTTAGACAATCTCTCTGCCTCAGAGTTTGATTGTCATATGTGTATCTGAGTCACTTTGGGCTTCAATTTTATAGTGAGACACCACTCCAGGATTATCTGTGGCAGGTGGCAGGTGGCAGGTATTGAACTGCGTCTGAGTCTGAAGCTAGGCCTTCATAGTCCAGCTCTCTCTCTCTCATACACACACACACACAGGGCCGAAACATGATTCCCCAATTACTATGGTGATTATAACACAAGCAGAATTTAGTGTACAGATTATTCCAGTTGGCCGTCTGTGACAGACAGCAGCTAGCTTTTCATGAAGCGTTCCCTCTCTTTTCAGAACCCACAGCTAGACGATATTCCTCAGCTTTCTTAGTAGCTAGGTAATTAAGTTCTAACCGATGAATCCCGAGTGAGAGTCCTGGGTATCATTCTCGGCTGGGGTTTTTAAGATATGAATTTAGCGTTTCCACTCCCTGATCCCCTGACTGCTGGCTAAATACGGTGGACTCCCTGGTCCCAGCGGAGGACCTAGCATTTGATAGAAAGATCATGGGCTCCCTAGTCCCATATGGAAAGCCCACCACCAGGCTCTGCGGCCTGTTGTGGACTTTATGTGAGCAAGTTATTTATGCTGCTGTGCTTGACACGTTGAATATTTGGGGGCTTGTTCATTGTAGCACTTAGCGTTACCTTAACTAATGCACTCTGATTTGTATGGGAATAGCACTGGAATACTTTCCAGCTGATGTCTAGCGTAAACACTGGAGTTCTCCGAGTAATCTATTAAAAGATCATATAGGGCACATAAGTAAAAGAGAAAGGTGAGTCAGCCCAGTCGGTGTGGCTCAGCGGTTAAGCATCCACCTAGGATCCAGGAGCTCATGGTTCAATTCCCGGTCAGGGCCATGCCTGGGTTGCGGGCTCGATCCCCCAGGGGCCATGCAGGAGGTGGCCAGCTGATCAATGGCTCTCTCATCATTGATGTTTCTACCTCTCTCTCCCCCTCCTTTCCTCTCTGTGAAATCAATAAAGACATTTAAAAAAAAGACATTGTTAAAAAAGAGAGAGAAAGCTGAGTCAGATACTATCTGATATACATGGTCAGAGTCTTTAGTAGGCTCTGGGGAAGCTTCTGGTTGTCCTTAATTGCAAAACTTGATTAACTTTTTATTCCTAACTGTGGAGCTTGGAAATCCGGCCGTGAGAATCAGGCCGATGCTCCGTGGGACCCCCACAGCCCATCTCCCTCTGACTCCCTCCCTCCTGCTCGGGCCCAGACCAGCCCGTCTTCGGAGAAGGAAAGCTCAGGGAATCCTGTAATGTTTCTGTTTGATGTCTTTGGCAGTGACGGCGAACTTTCTAGACCGAAATGATATTGTACGGAGCCTGGACCAATTGCCTTGTTAAAGGAGAGCGGACCCTCTCGCTTCGCCGTCTGGGTCGGCCCTGGAGGGGCGAGAGCATCGGTGTCCCGGCTGAAGCACCTATTGCGTGGACAGCACGACCGTCGGGCCGGACCCCGGCCTTTCCCGCGCGCTGCCCACGGGGCACGAGGGGGCTTTCGCAGAATATACGGAGCTTGCCAAGGCCTGCTAAGGAGGCTTCCAGAATCCACTGACCAAAAATGGAATGTTTAATACTCCATAGTAAAAAAACACACAAAAAAACCAAAGAAAAAACCCCCACAAAGTAAAAACCAGAACCATGGAATTCTGAGTCCCACCTGTTAAATTATTTGCCCTTCTAATAGGAGCGGGATTGAAAGGCGTATGTTCAACATCATCTTGGACCCATTTTCTGTGGCGGGAAACCAAGGTAAACACATTTTTCCTGATGTAATTGTTGATACTAGTTCAGCTCATATGATGCAGGCGTAGCTGTGTGAACCATTTTATTTGGACCCGTCCTCGGCTAGAGTTGGACATGCCAGTGGGAGAGCCTGAGCCTACGGAGCCAGCAGTCTGGGGGCCCTGCATCTTTTAGGGGAGCACCCGGTCCAAGCCCTGCCACTATGAAGGTGCCCGGGTTCCTGGCCTCGGTTCTCATTTCTCCGCATGTGTGTTTGGGAACATTTGTCTCAATTCCTTACCTGGGTTAGTTCTTATTTGGCTTCTACCAGAGAATTATCGCCCCCCCCCCCCATTTTACATGGATACACGTACATGGTTCTATTATAAATACTGGAGATTTTTTCTTTTAATTCTTTTTTTATCTTTGTCTCCCTTCTTTCTGGCACTCATTTTTTTGCCATTTATGTTAATAACTCAGTATGTTTTCCCCCCAGCTTTCTCTATGCTGTGTACTTACATACAAACACATATGCCCATATATATTTTTACTATTTTGTGCCATTTTAAACCCTTCTTTCTTTGTGCTTTAGTTTGATACTAACTCCCAGGGTAGCATATGAGGTTGGTTCTCAGGCTGGCCTCGCCAAACTCATTTAGTCCATGATGTGGTTTATTTCTTCATTTGTTTTTCCCACAAATATTTTGTTCCAGGTCTTGTACTAGCCATTGCGGGTATAAAGAGGAACTGGATACAGATCCTGATCTCAGGGAGTTTCAAGTGCGTGCGCTTGGTGCAGTGAGCAAGGGCTCCTGGCAGCCCAGACGGGGGGGGCATCTAGACCGGCCTGGAGGGGCGGGCCCTGTTAATACCACTGGGCTCATCGCCCATTTGGGATGGTTCAAAACCCACATGCCTGCCCCAGGCTCGGGTGGGGAGGGGCTCTGGCATGGAGGCAGGAACAGTGGGGGCAGGATAGGGGGCTCTGCTGGGGGGGGCAATGAGGGGGGGTCCCGCCCAGGAGTCCTGGACAGCTGAGCTGCTGAAAGAGGTCAGATGGGCAACGACTGCTGAATATGAATCGTTTCCAAGTCTGTGTTTGTAAATGAGGCACCAGCACTGAGGATGTCTGTCCAGCATTGCTTGTGTCATTACTTCACACGTGTGTCCTGGCCTCCCGATCAGACGGTACATGCGTGGAGGGCAGGACCTGTGTCTCACACTTGCGATGCTTTTCCTGAAGCACGGAACACGATGCATTACAGAGGCACCATCCAAGCGCAGGAGTAACAAGAAAACGGAGTGGACATTTACGCAGGAAGCTGCATTTCCAATAGGGCTTTTCATATGTTGTGTTTAGCCTCCTCGCATCCTAGAAATGCCTGCCTTTGCGGTATTTACAGTTCACGAAACATTTCCCAGGACTTCGCTGGGTCTTCACCATGACCCTCAGAGGCAGATGCCTTTGTTAGCGTCCCAGTTTTACGTTAGTGCAGACACGATTGAAGCTTAGGCGCTTAATCCTCCAAGACAGCAGAGCGGTCCCTGGGAACACCTGGGGCTCAAGCCTGCTTTGTCCTGTGTGACTTGCTGAATGACACAGAAGCGGTCCAGGGTACGAGGCAGCTGTCCTGGCCCTGTCCTGGGCAGGCCCTCTTCAATTTGCAGCAGCTCAGCCTGTGGGCTCAGGGGCCTAACTTTACTGTAGTTTGAGTGGAAAAGTCACAAATGTGGGTGATGAAGGGCACCCACTTGGGCTCTAGAGGGCCCTCGAGAGGACTGCATGCTGCCAAATACCAGTCAAAGATCTCAGTGCCAGAAATCCCGCTGTTGGCAAAGCCTCAGTCTTCTGGTTAGGCCAGAGATGCCTGTAGGAGAGGAAGACAGAATGGAAGCCAGCAACTAATGTCGCTGCAGTGTCGGCTGGGCGATCAGTTACTCTCCTTTGGGGTCTTAGGAAAGGATCCAGTCCTAAGGTGATGCAAGTTTGTTTCGTTTGCTTGTTTGCTCTAGAAGACCGATGCCTACTGTGGGATCCAGGAGAGTAGACCAATTGGCCACACTAGAGGGAGGAAGTGTAAGGGGCGCTGGGGGAGCATGGAGAAGCTTTGCCTCCAGATCCCTGTGCTCCTGTCTGGGAGGCTTTGAGGTCCGTCTGATCCTGGACAACTCAGATGTCACCTCCACACTTCTGAGGCTGCCTGGGAGGGAGCAAAGCAGAATGAGGCTTCCTTCCCATTGACCTTCCTGAGAAGTGGAGTGTCAGGCAGGCAGGAGAGAGTCCAGCCCAGGCATGTTCTGGAGGGTGTGCTGGGGGGCATGGTGTGTGGTTACCTTGGGGGAAGCAACCACTCTTGATTTTGTAAAAAGGGTGGCCTCCTGTGCTGAAGTGCCGGGTCCCCAGCATGCAGGGTCAGTCCGGAGCCAGCGTGATGGGTATGTCTGCTGCTTCGGGGGGGCATCTGCGATCCTCAGCCCACTCTGGACCCTGTGGATACTCACAGGCTGCTCTTCCATTCCTTGCTTGAAAAACAAATAGTCATCGGTGCTGAAGTTCAAAGCCGTGGTTCCTGTGTGTTCCTTAACATGGAGCAGGTGGGCCTTCATTGGAAACACCTTCTGCTCCTCCAGCTCAGTTCTCATGAAAACAAACAGTGGTGCCCTTTGCCCAAGTCGGAAGAGGTGGCCGTGAAATCGCCCCGAGCTTCCTGTGCACGCCACGACTTCAATCAGGTCCTCCTGCAGGGGTGAGGGCCTGCGCATCCGCCTGGGGCTCACCGCGGGCTACGAGGCGGTCCCGCGGGCGGCGTGCTTGCAGGGGCCTCCTGCCACAGCCCGGCGCTGTGCTCGCTTCCCTTGACTTGCATCACACATTGAGCTGCTGTTTACTAACGATGTCCATTTATTTTAAAATGACCTTGAAAAGCGAGTGGAAATGATTATCCCCATTGAACAGATGAGAAAGCCAAGGCCTAGAGAGTTAAATTAACACGTCAAGGTCTTGCCTAAATATCTGTGTTTGTAGACATGAGCCCACACTCAATAACTTGTCCTGAACCTCCGCTTTCCCAGGCAAGTCCTTCCTAATGTGATATATCCTGAAGGACAGCCCCTGGGCTGAAGTAACCTGATAGCAGGTGGCAGCCTTCCAAGGAGTTGCTGGTTTCCTTAGGTCTCAAGTTCCCTGCCTGTGTGAATGCAAAGGCAAATGGGGTGGGATATGGCGACACTGGGTTGCCACTCACATGGTAACTTGCATGGGAAAATGTCTCCCCTACACACTTTAATTAAGAGCCGGTCCTTTGGAATTTTGTGCCGTGGAGTGAATTAGGGGTGTCTTCTGAGAAGTTTTTTGTAGTTGCTGACTGGAAACTGCAGAGGAGTGAAGTGGGTGGTGCAGCTGCATTGTGAAAATGCAGGTTGTTTTTAATTAATGCCACATGAAGCATCCAACCAAGTATTTCCCTCCGGTTTGATGATGTCCGTAGCCACTGTAACCTAGAACTCTCTAAATCTCTCCCATGTCATGCTAGAAGCAGCAATGACTGAGTGCTGTGGCTGGGACAGTGGGGATAATAGAAACCTCAAGGTCTGTGGAGGAGGCCTGGACAGCAGATTGGCGGTAAAAAGGTAAAATCAGACTCCAGGCTGGTTCCAGAGCCAGTTATGTTCACCTGGCGGTAACCAGGGAGTAAGAATTTATTCTTTGCAACTCAGCTAACCAGTCCTCATTGCTTGGACAAAGGGAGATGCTTCTGGGTTCGCATGGCCAGGCCCTGCTGGAGCCTAGACACCAGGGCACCAGTCACTGTTGTCCTTTTCAGAGGAGGAGCCCACAAGGCAGAGGACATCCAGGTGTCCAAAGCATAGGGGCGCAAGATGGTGCAGCTGCTGGTCTCGCCTCCAGGAGGACACCTCAGGCTTGCAGTGATAATTGTACATGAATTTGAAGTAGGAAAGGGTAGTCAGTTTTGATGTCATGCAGAGGAGACTCTCTTTGCATTTATCACTGAAAAGTAGGACGAGTCTCACTGATTTGAGTCATTGAAGTGGGATTGGTCTGATTATAAAATATTAAACAAGAAATGCATCCTGATAAATTTAAGATGCATTCAGGGTTAGATAGATATAAGAAAATATATATTAAAAAGCATACTAATTGAGTATAAAAAGTCCTTCTCAATGCATGAAACTGTTCATTTTTGGGTGAAGCATATGCCATGCTAGCTAACTTACATGATTAATTTACTTTTCAAGTAGCTATGACAAAGATAAAATCTAGCCTGACTTACGGCCAAATTATCAGAAATTCCAAGTAAGGGAATCTGCATCAGGTACAAAATAGTATATGAAGAAAGAAAGGCTTCATTTGAGTGGAGTCCAGACATAGGGCTCCAGAATCAAGAATGTGAGATTCAGTTCATAAATATGTAATGGCACCTACCGTGTGCTCAGTGCAAGGCTGTGAGGGGTGCAGAGAGGGGGTGCAGAGAGGAGCACTATAGACTATACTATGTAGACTATACATGTAACTGTAGCGTAAAGCACGTGTGCTTGGTGTGCACGGAGTTTTGGGTGGAGATTAGGATGATCGGCTAGCCTTGGACAGAGAGAGAATGGGAGCCATGGAAGGTGGTTGAGCCGGGGAACAACGTGGCCAGAGCTGTGTCTTAAGGGGAGCCACACATGCGGTCCTTTGAAGGGGTAGGTAGGGAACTGCTGCAAGGTTGGAATGAAAAGCATGGTCCAAGAATTATGACCCAGCGCAATCAGTTGGATGCGAAGAAGAAAAACCTCTCGAAAGGGGCTTTGCGACATCCCTCCCGGGAGAGATGGCCTGATGGTAATGGGGCCAGGCTAGTGTAGGGGCTACTTTGAAGTCTGAGTTCTGGACAGTGGCCTTGGGCATTTGATTGTGAGTCCTTGTGGATTATGCAGCTGGAGGTGCTGAGTTGGTATATGGTCCTAAACTCAATGAGGCTTGATTTCAGTTATAAATCTGAGAGCCACCCGCACAGAGGTAAGATCTAAATGGGGAGACTGGATAGAGGTAGGGTGACTGCAAGCGAAGAACTGATGTCTGGGCCTTGGGAAGTGACTTCTTTGATTGGGAAACGGCACTGTGGTCAGTGTATTCCACATACCTCGAGCGCCAGGGCGATGAGCCCTGCTGAAGTGGCTGAGCATAAAGATGGGACAACTGCGTTTTCTCATAAAGAATTACACCATGGCACGGTGCAGCCAATGACTAGATTTCTGCTATGCTGACAGACTATCTTTAAACGAGCATAAAAATGATCTTACTGGTCATTCCCAGTCTTCACTTTCCTTTTCTTTGGCTCTGTCATAAATGCACTTTTGCTTCTTGATTTACTGTTAGAAATTTCCTGTGTAGTTTGGTGCTGAGCGTCAGGGGGTCAGGTTTTGGGATTTGAAACCCAAACAAACCTTTCGCTGCTTCCTACAGTACACTTAAATTAATTTAGGGGTCAGAGGATATCCTGTGAAAATACTGAGAGCAACCTAGCCTTTATTTCTACATAGATCCAAAAGGAAATCACATTTGCATGGCGTGAAGCTCATTTTAGAGTATCCAAATTATATTATTGATTGAGACCATTAATGTACTGGTCTCAGAATCAGTTTCTGAAATAAATATTTGAAAAGATAAGCATGCTTAACTTCACAAAGGAGGTTATAGGGTACGTGATGCAGTACAGCGAAACTAAGAACCCAGATCAAGAATTAAAACATGGACAAAATAAGGTAATCTCACTGGTAATGTATTTCGACTAGTGTTTACCAAGCGCCTATTAAGGGAAAGAGTAACGCATGACCGAGATGCGGGTGGACATTCCAAAAATCAGACAGGATTCCTGTTCTCAGGGAGAGCAGACGTTGATGGGTGAGCTTATTTATAAAAATAACAGCAGTAGCAGTGACAGTGTAGGCTGACTAGAAGGCAAAGTAAAGTGAAATAAGTGATGAGCTCAGACAAGAAGCACCGAGTATGAAGAGGTGGTTTCCTTCTGAAAGGAAGATCAGAAACGTGTTTTTCAGACGAGGTGGCATTTGAGCTGCATCTTTGAGGATAATAACTGCAAGCATGGTGGTGGGTAGTTGTGACGACGATGACAATGATGACGATGATGATGATGATAATGACGATCACAACGATGACAACGATGATGATGGTGACAATGATGATGATGACAATGACAATGATGACAATGATGATGACAATGACAATGATGATGACAATGATGGTTGTGATGATGACGATGATGACAATGATGACGATGATGATGGTAGCGACGATGACAACGATGACAGTGACAATGATGACAACGATGATGGTAGCGACGATGACGACAGTGACAGTGATGACGACGATGATGGTAGCAACGATGATGACGATGACAATGACAGTGATGACGACGATGATGGTAGCGACAATGATGATGATGACAATGACAATGATGATGACAATGACGACGACGATGATGGTAGCGACGATGACGACGATGACAATGACAATGATGATGACGATGACAATGATGACGAGACAATGATGATGGTAGCGATGATGACGACGATGACAGTGACAATGATGATGACGATGACAATGATGATGATGATGATGGTAGCGATGATGACGATGACAATGATGATGATGATGACGATGACAATGATGACGAGGCGATGATGATGGTAGCGATGATGACGACGATGACAGTGACAATGATGACGACGATGATGGTGGCGATGATGATGACCATGACAATGATGATGATGATGACGATGACAATGATGATGAGACGATGATGATGGTAGCGATGATGACGACGATGACAATGACAGTGATGACGATGATGGTAGCGACGATGACAGTGACAATGATGATGATGATGATGATGACGACGATGACGACGATAAAGAAGAACAGTTGCCGGTCACTGAATGCCAGTGACTTACCTGGCTCTCCATCACCTGCCAAGCAGACTCTGCTGATGTTCCAGCAGGTAACGCGGAAGGAGGGCATTTCAGATGGCAGAGAGCATGAGAGGGACAGGCTGTGCGTTTGTGTGCGCAGAACGGAGGGTGGTTTGGTGCTTCCGTGGCCCCGGGCACAGGGAGGGCCCCGGGCACAGTGAGGGGAGCAGGGACAGGGACAGGAGCCCGATCAGCACAGAGCTCGCACGCTCTCCGAGGGGCCCCTGGAGCTCTCCAGGCACTCGTGTGGGAAGCTGACGCCATGAGGTTTAGCAGGACAGGCCTGTCCTCCAAAGGCCCGGAACGTGCTCTCTGGGATGCACGGTCAGCAGCAAAGCTTTCTCCTGACGTTTGGGAAGGGACGGCCTTGAACCTGGGCTTTCGATGACGCCAGGAAAGATGAATCTGGTGAGGGCCCAGCAGGCATCATTAACAAAGGAAGAGTGGCCAGTGCACTGTGGACGAAGGAAGAGCTGGGTGATGCTTCCTCAGACGTGGGATTCTTTCCCACTCTGCCCCACTGCTCCCCAGGGCATCTGGGCTTCCTCTATTTTAAGTAGAAATTCCACAATCTGCCTCAAATAACCTATAAGCACCCCAAGGATTGGCTGACAAAGAATACTTTTTATTACTTTAAAACTTGACTGATTCTACAGTTTATGGCCCAGTGTGTGTGTGCTGGGGGAGGCGGCTTTTCATGCCGGAGGTGTCTTTATGGGAAAAAATTCAGAGAATTCTGATAGCCCTGAAAGAGACAGAGGAACAGAAAAACAATGACTCTAGGGAAGGATATGATCGTTTTTAAACGAGTTGAAATATCTCAGTGGTATCAGTTGTGGTCTTTTTTCTTGAAAGTATGGTCATTTGGGGACCGAGGTGGGAGCACGTGTGTGGCAGGAGGGTTCAATCGGCCTGATGAGCTCACTGCTTCCGTCCAGTTGGGCTGAGTCCAGTTGAGATTAGGAAGGAGCAGAAAGGTGTGTCTGTAGGACAATTAGTGGGTTGTGAGGAATATTTAGCCCTGGTTCTCAGTTTTGGTAAATCTTAAGCAAAATCATGAACCAACAATGACAAAAGAAACACAACAAACCCTTAAAAGACCCCTATCTGTGTTTTTACCAAACTTTAGAGGCAGCAACATCAAGCGTTTGGGACTCATCTGGCTCCTGATGCAGAGAACACTTGCTCTCGAATGTGGAGTTTCTTCTTCTCCCTGGTGTCCCTGGGCGTCCTGGGAGCAGAGACGCCTTCAGCTGCGGGGACCACGCCAGTTTCCTGAGTTTCCAGGCTTCCATGAGGTTTGGTTTTTAATGAAAAAGGTTATCTTAAAAATTCCAGGGATTTCCAGGCAAGCTGTTAACGTGAGAGCTGAAACAATCAGCAGAAACCTTCATCGACAGCGCGAGCCGTGAAGGGTCTCAGCACGTGCTGGACGCTTGGGGGAGTTAGTTGGAGGCCGTGTCCGTGGGACCGTATGCAGCCTGTGTGCGGTGGGACGACCAATCCAACTGTGAAAACGTTGAAATGCTTTCATATGGACCGGCAGGCGCCCACTTCCCGCCGCCTCTCGAGTTCTCACGCGGTCCTTGCCGTGCAGGTGGGTCCCCCCGGGAACCCTTCTGTTCCCCGACAGTTCAGCAAATAATAGGATGATTCTCGGCACTAAGGGAGGCTCCGATCTGGCGTCGGGGGCTCTGTGAGAGCCCAGGCTGCCTTGCTTGTTGAACATTCAGGACGTCCACACGGTCGGTCCGCCAGCTGAGACGGTGTGGGAGGGAAGTGTTACGCTCCGTTAGTGTTTGTCTTCTCAAAATCGCGTTTCTTTCCTTCCTTTGTGGGACCCGCTTCTTTCCTACAACGAGCACGTGGTTCTGGGGGGATGACAGAGCACCCCGTTGCCTTGGCTGCAGTGATGGTTCGGGGGTGAACAGGTCCCAAGCCAGGTCAACCAGGTCATTAGCTTATTGTTTTTTAACAGGAGTTGCCACCCTTAAGTTACAACCTAGAGGAAGCCTCCACACCCTTCCCCTCCACGCCGGGCAGCTTGTCAAAGAAAATGAGTGCACACGGGGGAGCAGAGACAGAGGGAGACCCTATGGAGGTCCCCGGGGTGTCCAGTCCCTGGTCTAATTCCTTTTGAAATTCCCTGTATCCCCACCTTTTTGCTCTTTCCTATGCCCTCGATAGGGTGTGATTGGGTTATTGTTGCTGTGCTTTCAACCAGAGTCTCGATCTGCCGCAGGAAGTACGCGGGAGCTGGTCCCGCAGAGCCGTGCGGCCCGGGGGGAGGGCCCGGCGGCGAGCCCTCCCTGGCGGGCGGCACTGGCTCCAGGCAGCAGGGCTGCCTCAGTCCCTGGCGCAGGGGGTCGCGCGTGCGGGCCCGGGCTCGGCTCCAGATCCGAGGGACCGCGACGGGCTCGCCTCGCAGAGCCGGCCGGCTGCTCCCCGGGCCTCCTCGGCAGCCGGTCTCCGCGCCTCTTGAGAGGGGAGCCTGCGCAATGTGGTTGTCATTACCCAGATCACAGGCCCTCCACCCCTGCCAGGTAACCTGTGAAACCACCCCTGACATCATTAAACGCAGAAATCGCTAAACTGTAAACGTGTGTTGGGGGTTTTCTGGAACGCTCTCCTGACCTCTTTTTGTCGAGGCTCATTTTGGGTGTTTTTTTTCCTCCAGGATCTGACTGGTCTCCTCCCGTTTTCCTCTGTCGCAGGTGCCCAGGATGGTCGCACCCTCCACCTCCCCTCTCTGGGTGGCGTTTCTAAGTCACACCAGGTGGGCAGCTGATTTTGCACATCCCCGGGCCAACCTGCGTCTTCTCACCTGTCGCCCGGCCGCCTGCAGTTGGAGACCAGGTCTCACTGGCAGAGCGGAGGAGGCAGAGCCGTGAAGGCTGGGCTGGCCCTTCCCCACGGCCGAGCGAGCTAACTGCCTCGGGGCCGGGGGCCTTGCTTCCAGCCATGAACTTACGATCCGAGGGTTTTATGAAACCCAACCCTCATTGTTACTATAGCAGAATCCTCTTCAGTCATCCGGCCGACAGATCCCTACCAGTTTCACTTCCCCCTCCCTTCCCCTGGCAGGGGCTCTGGGCATCAAGGCCTGGGCATCTCATCTCCTGATCGATGCCGGGGGTTGGGGAAAGCCAGCTCGGCCTCTGAACTCTGTCATGACTGGGGCAGGAGGTAATTGCAGAGCCCTGTGGGGTGGAGGTAGGAGGATGTCTCCTGAAATAACGTCCTCTCAACTTACCACACCTTAGTTTGGGGAATTTCAGATGATGACTTTGTGCTGAGAAGCAATGAAAAGCAACGGATTTTAAGACAAGAAGAGATCTTAGCCACCGCCCACTCCCGACTCCCTATTTCAGTTTTTCTGTTGCTCCATAACGCATCTCCCCAAAATGCACTGGCTAAAACACCGCCAGCATTGCTTGGCTCATGACTGTGTGATGGGGGTGGACGTGGTGAGATGTTGCTCTCTGTGCCAGGCGGGTTTGGCTGGGAGCCTCGGTTGCCCTCGATGTGGCCATTCTCTCCCCATGTGGCGGCTCACCTTTCTGTTGAACCCAAGCATCTTTGCAGGGAGGCTGGCTTCTGAGAGACAGAAAGCAGAAGCTGCCTGGCCTCCTAAGGCCTGGCCTAGAACCAGCTTCCACCACGTTCTCTTGGTTCAAGCAAGTCGCAGCTCTCCCACATTGGATCACATCAAGTTTCCGCCCCATTATACTCTTATTCACGCAATTGATCCTCAGACCTTGAAAACAAGAGCTAGACGGACTCCTACGGTCTAATATTGTTCAGTGCAGTACCGTTAGGGATTATTTATTTGGGGCATTATAAAGTAAGTGTAAGAATTTATTTAGTTTATATTGAATATTTAACAAAGGACTTTTTATCATCACCATATTATTTCAATCTTTGAGTACACGAGGATCTGCTATGAGGCAATGCTTGTGAAATTCTTAAGGTGGTATGCCCACAGTAAAAGTTTTATAATGGTTCTCCAGCTGAAAAGTTGGGGAGGTGACGATCGTAAATGAGGCAGACGAAGTAATGATGGCGAACGCTGGCCTTGCCGCGGTGGCCTTGCTGTTTGCATTAGCGCCACTGCTGCTGTAACTCGGTATCATGAACGTGGCGGCTTACGGCAGCGCGACCTTCCTCTCAGTTCCGGGGTCAGGGGTGCAGAGTGGGTCGGGGGCTGTGTTCCTCCGGAGGCCCTGGCGGAGCAGCCATCTCTGACTTTTCGAGCTGGCCGAGGCTGCCTGCATTCCTTGGTTGGTGGTCGCACATCACTCCAGCCTCTGCCGCTGTCATCACGTCTCCCTCTCAGGACGGCCCTTGTTATTACTGTGGGCAGACGGAGATAATCCAAGACAATCTCCCCATTATGAGATCATCAGCTTAATTACACCTTGTGGAGTCAGGTCTCTTGCTATTTAAGGGATGTTATTTTCACAATAGTATTTAGTTGCAAATGTGTATAGTCTGTTGTTACAACATGTATCTTTCAATAGGAAGAATGGTAATTAGTATAATGGTGATTTTTAACTGAACATTTCAGTGTTTTTAAAAAAGGGACAAACTTGTTCTCAAAGAGAAAGCCTTTGTGATATATTTAAAAAGCTGAAAATCCCGCAGAATGCTTTATTTTGGAGCAAAAGGTGACTGTTATGAGGGCTGTAAGTACCAGTACACTTTCTTTTGTTTCAAGTTGTTTGGGAAAGCTGTAAGGTCAAGTAGAGAACCTACAAACAGATTTCCCCTAGTGTTAAAATATATATATATTAACGATTAAGAGGGTTTACGCCTTGGATTATGAATTTCATTTTGATGAAACTGATCTCCATTTAGATACAAATGCCCTTCAAGACCTATGTCTCAAAAGCAGAAATTAAAAGACTAAGTTAAAAATTAAAGATGGAAAGGATAGAATGCTTTCATGCCAGCAGCAAATACCAGTGGCAATTTAAGGACTCTATTTAATTTGTATAATAGTAACAAATTGCTACTATTTGTGTAACAGTAATTCGTTGTTACTATTTTTGTCAGTGCTCTGGTTGAAAGTTCAAGTGTTTTGAGTGGTCTGCCTTTAACCTTATTTTCCCTAAAGCCCTGCTTTTAATGTGTGGTTTTACAAAATGTGAGGTCTAACAGGAACACATATATAACATAATAACAGAAATAGTTTCATTTGAATTTCAAAGCCACAGTTAATTCACCTCACGGTAATAAACAGATACCGGTTCAGCAACGATTGCTAGTTTTGTTTTTCCTGAAAATCCCCATCAGAGGATACTAACCCCAAGCAGAAAGGGGGAGCATTTGGGAAACCTGGGAGGATTTGGAAGAGTTTTGGTGTAGATAGCATTTGAGCTAATTGTCAGAAATGAACAGGCGCTACTTGGGTAAGAAAGGATGGAAAGAAGGTCCAGAAAGAGGGCCAAACACTCAACAGATATTTGTTGCATTGGTGCATGTTTCTTAGGAAGCATGTTTGTCTACTCACAGCCGAGTGACTCTGATGCCACCCTTGTTTGTTGTATTCTAATCAGCACGTTGTGGAAAGGGAGCACTAGAGATCTCCAGGATGACAGCAACTGTTTCCTTGGGGAAATTAGGCACCAGGATTCTGACTAGGCCAGTGTTTCCCCATCCCTGCTTGGCTCCCTGGCACTCACCTGCTAGGTGATCGAAACTGATTTAGAAAAAGCCACCTTCAGCACAAATGAGGTAGATCATTTAGCCTCTCTACATGAGACAAGCCCTGGTAGGGAGTTTAGGCTCTTTCCATTTGTGCAAGAGCAGCTTCCTTTTAAGTTCAGGACTGTTTATTCATAAACCAAGACAGAGGCAGGGAGAGAGACTCAGACTTTGCTTGCAGCCCTTGGGATTTATTTGGGGTGAGTTAGCACGAAGGCCATTTTCCCTTTCTTTCCTTTCTTTCCTTTCTTTCCTTTCTTTCCTTCTTTCCTTCTTTCCTTCTTTCTCTTTCCTTTCTTTCTTTCTCTTTCTTTCTTTCTTTCTTTCTTTCTTTCTTTCTTTCTTTCTTTCTTTCTTTCTTTCTTTCTTTCTCCTTCCTTCCTTCCTTCCTTCCTTCCTTCCTTCCTTCCTTCCTTCCTTCCTTCCTTCCTTCCTTCCTTCCTTCCTTCCTTCCTCCCTCCCTCCCTCCCTCTCTCTCTCTCTCTTTCTTTTCTCTCTCTCTCTCTCTCTCTCTCTCTCTCTCTCTCTCTCTCTTTCTTTTTTAACTGTGCGAGCTCAGCAGGCCTGGGCATGGGAAGTGATGCCAGGCACACAGACCCTTGCACCTCAAGGTGGGAGCAGGCATGACAGTTCCTCCTGTCTGCCTTAGTTTAGAAGAGGAGCTAAGAGGGCGAAAGGAGGTGAACCTTTGCTATGCAGAGAGACAAGTCAGACAACGGTGAGTTTTAATTGAAATCATATCCCCAGCATTTTACTTTTCAAAAGCTGTTAGCATGATAGAGGTTGCATTTTCTTGTGACTACTATTATTACTGTCATGCTGACTGCTCTGGGCAGGGGCTGAAGGTTACATGTGGGCCGGGAACGCTGGGCTGCATGGGAGGGGCTGGCAGATTGAGCCCCAGCCTCGGAATGCTCCTCAGAGCCAACTTCTGGAGCCTCGCCTCTGGCTTGCGATCCCTAATTCTGGACCTTGGATCGTCCTCTCCAGCACGTGGTGATCCTGCTGTCTCCTCTCTTCTGGCTCAGACCTCCTGGATCATCAGTGTCTTTGTCTGTTATACGGGCCTGGATTGAGCTGTGCGTCTGTGGGTCACACAGACAACTCTGCTTGGAGATCTTCTCTGCCAGAGCTAGAAAATCCTCAGGGCACTGCAGGGTCTCATTGTGAGATGGGTCAAAGCTTAAGGGCTTCCTACCTTTACTATGCATTTGAATGTCCTGGGGAATCTGAAAATTCAAGGTGCTGATTGAGTGGGTTTAGTATGGGGCTTAAGCATCTGTGTTTTTAACCAGCTCGCAGGTGATGCCAATGCTGCTGGCCCAGGGGCCACACTTTGATTAGTGAGCCCTCAGAGTCTAGCCGGAAACCGAGCTGGATGAGGCCCCTGCGCTGTGTATTTTTTTAGAAAGAAAATCCAAGGAGACTAAACTCTAAGGGGCCCTCTCTGTACGCTGAGTGCCTGGGCCCTGGCGCTGCGAGGGACAAACCTGAGCGAGGTGAGAAACAGGAGGCTGCTTCCGCCCCGGGAGCTCTGGCGGCCGGGGGTTTGGGGGGAAGACTGCAGGGCGCAGAGTTCATCCTGCTCAAGTGCGGAGTAGGGGTGCGGGCCTCAGAGCTGTGATGCGGGAAAGGGCGGCCTGTCTGAGGGGTGCAGGCCCTGGAGCTGTGATGCAGGAAGAGGCGGCCTGTCCGAGGGGTGCAGGCCCCGGAGCTGTGATGCAGGAAGGGGCGGGCTGTCCGAGGGGTGCAGGCCCCAGGCGCGGTGATGCGAGAAGGGGCGGCCTGTCCGAGGGGTGCAGGCCCCAGGCGCGGTGATGCGAGAAGGGGCGGCCTGTCCGAGGGGTGCAGGCCCCGGAGCTGTGATGCGGGAAGGGACGGCCTGTCCGAGGGGTGCAGGCCCCAGGCGCGGTGATGCGGGAAGGGGCGGCCTGTCCGAGGCCATTTGTAATTCCTGGTGCAAAGTGAGGCTTGTTCAAAGGCAACGGGTTAACTCAGGAGGCCGTGCCTCCTTCCTGGGACACCTCGTACTCTCTGTGTCCTGGTCGCCCACGTTTCCAGCGGTTCCTTTCGCAGACTCAGCGACCAGGAGAGGGAAAGGGCTTCCTCTGTTTACTTGGAGCGCGCTCGGCCAGGCGTGCGTGGTGCATCCTGGGAAATGACCCTTCACCCAGGAATTAATTCTGCCTATCTCCCCCAGGCCCACCGCACTTCCGGCACCCGCACTTCCGGCGGGGTCTCCACAGGGTCCTGTGTCCTCCGCGAGGAGCGACGGGGTGTCCAACCTGTGAGCGCGCAGGTGGGTGGAAATGAAATTACACGGCGTCTCCGGTTGTAGGGAAAGTATTTCGTGTGAAGAACACTGAACTCAGGGGTGTCTGCCGACGACAAATTCTTTAACTGTCACCCTAGGCAGCAGTAGGGTTTCTTCAGCGCCAGTTGAGGAAAAGAAATTCTGTCAGGGCTGGACCTGGGTGGTTCTGACGCGCTCTCCCGCGTCCTAGTCTAACCACCGTGCTGTACACCCGAAACTAACACACGGTCATGTTGACCGTAAACTGTAATTGCCACAAACTTAAAAATTAAGCAAAATAGCATGTATATGCGCCTCATGTATAGAGACAGACCGCAGTGTGGAGGGCGGGGGCGGGCGAAGGGGGAAACGGGGGCGGAGAGACTGTGCTTGGGCGATGGGCGACCGTGCAGCGTGCAGGTGACGGTCTGTTGCGTTGTGCGCTTGAAGCCTGTATGGTTTGGGGAACCAATGTCACCCCAATAAATTCAATTAAAAAAAAAAAAAGAAGTGATTGGGAAAAAAACATACTTCCTGCACTAACCTTAGCAAAAAGAAAAAAAGAAAAAAAAGCTCTGCGGCCGTCTCGCGTTTCTCCGCGGCAGGCCCTGCGCAGCCCCGCTGTAGGCCCGCGCCCGGGCCGGGGGGAAACCAGGCCTCTGTGGTTTCCGAGTGTCTCCGTTCCTGAGGAGCTTTGCGCTGAGGTGGAGAGAGTAGGTGGGATGGGATTATTTTCTCATTTCAGGCATCCCCGCGGCCCTGGGGCATCCTGGAGATTATCCCCCGAGAAGCCACCTCTGACGTGTCCCGAAGCCCAGGGATCAGCGTGAGTCATGGTGCTCGCTGGGTGCTCTGGGGTGGGGAAGGAGTCTGCCCTAACTGTCCCTGGCAGGGGGAAAAAATCCTGTTTTGTCATACTTGTCTTGTAAATATTTTAGTGCTGAAATGACTTTGAATACAGTTACTAAGAGCTGCACAGCGTGTAATGTCATGGGCTCTGTGGCGGCCAGGCTAACACGCCTGTCACCTTGTCTCTCTAATATGCCCCGAACATTCCTGCCTGGAGTGAGAAGCGTGAATGTTATTTTTTCGGCTTGGATCTTGGCAGGTGTGTAACGTGACTCCTGATAGCAGGACAGCCGATTACATTCGTCTATAAAACCATTTCTAAGGCTCTTGGCACCCAAACTGTTATTGCATGTCTGCAGGTGTTTAGTAATTGGATTAATGCAGAGCCGGAGGAATGTCTGCTCCCCGGCTCCGAGAAACATCGAGGAAAGACAAATTCATTTCGGAGAGTGACCTGGAATGCACGATGACAGGCCTGCGCTCACACATGAAGCCGGCTCTAAGCCTGCACGTTTAAAATGAACTGCTGTGAGCAATCACCTTCCATAGGAAAGTTTATCCAAAGCTAAACACAATAACAATGGCCCTGTGAGCCAGGCGGGAAGGAGCTTCAGCCTGGGTTTTGATCAACTTCCAAAAGCAACTCAGACAACTTGAGCTTAAGCCTTCCTATCATACAGCTCATGAACCCTACAATCCTAGGTGTTTAATAATAATAATTTTTAAAAGGCCTTAGTAAACAGAAGAGGAGGATAAGCCTCCCAGTGGAAGTGCGGAGACCACAAGAGGATCCTGGATCATCGCAGTCTTGCCAGTTAGTTCCCCCTTCATTGTAAAGACACAGTCCTCCCTGCGACAGACCTAGAACATGCTCATAAAGTGATGGGCGGTGTTCACACCCCATTGCAACAGTGACCAGTGCCTAGACGTGGCTGCTCTTGGGGCGATTTTGTCATTCTTGCTAAATTGAAACTTACAGTACCCTCCGGGAGCAAGAAGCCAAACTCTTGGGCTCCCATCTGAGCAGATAAAACCTAATGGTTTGGCCTTTAAACCTAACTTCTTTCCCAGCTTTACAACTCAGAAGGGAGGCGGACCATTTGGAGAGAGTCCAAATAGACGGAAGATAATGGTGAAAAAGGCAAGTTTTGTGAAGAAAGGCAAAAGAATTGGTACTGCTTAGTTTAAATCCTAGAGGGGTAACTTGTAGTTCACAAATATTATCACAGTGGCAGTGAGAACAGAATGGGGAGGGGGAGGACAGGGCAGCCATAGCTTGCAGAGCATGAGCCTGAAGAGCTCATAAGGCAGAGTATGTAAGAAATCTGTGTGAGGGAGGAGTGGGGCCCAAGTGGCTACTCATTCGACAGCATTTGCTGGTCACAGCTACGTGCTAGGCCTGAGTGTGTGGGGATTGCAGAGTGACCGAGATATATATTCAGTTTTTTGAGAGTTACCGTCTAGGGAGCTGGGATATGGAATCGGAACACTCTGGATTTGGTAACACAGATGTTCTGAGAGCTCATGGGAGCATTTCAGTGGCCTGGGGTAGAAGCAGGGCAGGTGGTCTGGGCAGGTGTGCCTCCCCTTTGGAGGACACCAGGCCTTCTTGGCTAGGTTGATGGGGTTCAGGTTGACGTGCCAGCTGATTTTACAGCTCTCTGTTGGATAGAAGTTATACGGGAGATGGAGGATGCTATTCTGATTGCACATTTGATTGTTTGGGGTTGTAGGTGGGTGGAAAGCAGAAGCCTGGAGAGCTGCTGTGGTCACTTTGACATGTTCTTCCAAGATCTGGAGAAGAGGAGGACTCTGTGGGACACATCGGGGAAAGCAGGATATGGGTAGATAGTGTGTGGAGAGGAAAGTAAGAGAAGCCTACAGATAGAAAACAAACAGAAACAAATAACAACAACAATAAAACATTCAAATGGAAGGTGGCAGTTGGAGGGGTTTGAGCAGCCGGATCTGTCTGGGAGGCAAAGTGTTCAGAGCCTTCCTCATTCAGCTGTCAGTGCGGTGGGCAAGCACTTAGGGCCATGGAAAGCCAAGTAGAGTTAAAATTTCCTTCAGTTGAGGAGGCAGAAAACCTGAATTTCCCCTTTATCACTAAGTTTCTGTTGGTCTCATCAGTGAACTGGGGTGTCTTGTTAGGTAGATATTTCTGTTTAAGCTGATTGTAATGCTATTGCTCAGGTAACATCTGGAGACCCTTTTAGCTCTGAGGCCAGATTTATTTTCTAAGGGGAGTCAGGGTGCCCACAGATGGTTGGCAGGATCCTGTGGGCCAGGAAGGAACAGGGCCCTCAGCAGACTCCTTCTGCTCTTTGTCAGCTGCTTCCCTCAGCTCTGCCTTACCCTGGAAGCCCCTGAAAGCACAGAGTCCCTCTGCACTGGAAATCCCTCCTTGTTTACAAGATATCTGGGCACAGATTGAATTCTTACATCACGGGCCAATTTCTTCACCTCTTTTACACATCTTATCACCTAAAGCAGCATGCTGAAAGGTCTCAGTGCTACCAAGGATCGCAGAACCCAAGAGTAGCTTCATCTGGCTTTGGAAATCTGTCCAAAGACGTTTCTATATATATTCCACTTCCTCTGTCAGTCCACAGTTACCGCCCCTTACACCCGAGCAGCCAGGCAGCTTCATCACCCTTCTCAGGCCATTGTTGGTTCTAACACGAAACTCACCAGCAGGGTAACTGTCTCCAGCCCTTCCTGGGAGACATCTTCCAGTGAAATCTCACTGACCTGGACACTGCCTGGCAAGAGGGACTAACTCTGAATTGTCAAAAGTAATGAGAACCAAGGGAGCCATTTATACACCCAAACTGGACTAACAAATGTTTCCTAATTAGTAGAGGGCCTTGTGGGATATATTTTCAATAAGAAGATTGAATTGGATCACAATTAACATTACTTAAACATACAGTCAATGCAAAAGATTACTTCATTAAATCAGACAGAAATCCTGCTTTATCATCCTGTCTGCTTTGCTGATTTTGTTTAATCAAAACCCTTTTTATTCGGAGATGTGGCACAGGTAAATTTTAATCCAGACATTCAATTATCCAAATCACTGACATTTTCCTGTTCTCAGAAAAATGCTCCAGGAACACAGGCGGCTTGTTCCCCCCCTGCCTTGGCTGGCAGAGCAGGGCAGGGTAAAATATAGAAAGCTGGCAAAGCTCCATTTTCAGTCCATGCTAAAAACTGGGACCAGTCCTGCTTCTCTTCCTGAAATAGAAAGAAGAAATGAATGAAGCCCTTCTTTATGTAAAATTGGATCTTACCCTCCTAAGGGGTGGAAGCCCCTGGATTGCAGATGAAAAGGGCCCAGTTTTCTCTGAGAATAATCTGGGACAGGGAAGTGGAGGTGAATGGCAGCCTCTGTAACTGCAAGAACTTCTCCCTGGTGACCTCCAAGAGGACAGAGGGAGGCACCTGGGGGTCAGGGATCTGAGTCAACACAAAGCAGGGAGACATGGCCAGCAGAGAGCTGGGAGTAGAAGCTTGTACTTCATGGCCCCTTTTACTCACGCCTTACCTGGCCTGGGGCTCAGCAGGGCTGCCTGCCTTCCTTCCATCTTCTCCAAATGGTAGGAACAAGTCAAAAGGGGAAGCACTAGGGCAGGAAGGGACCGAAGAGCTCCATGCTCAGAAGGGCTTGCTGACTGACCTATCCATTCATCATTCAGGAAGCGTTAAGTATTCACTGTGCCTCAAGCCCAAGTCCAAGGCTGGAGGTGCAGAGATGAGTGATTCACAGTTGCTGTCTCCAAGGAGCTCCCAGTCTGAGGGCCCAAGAGGAAACTGCATCTGGCCAAGAGTCTTGGAATTCTGGCTGCATTTGTATTCGGGCTTCCTTACTCACTGTTGATTTATTGTGCCAACCTTTTGTAATTAATTGGGAACATCAGTATTTTGTAAGATGATGAAAATTGATAAAACCTGCATAAGCAAGAGAATTGAATTCAGGGAGAGGCTCAGCCTCAGGTGGGGTCTAAGGTGAGGCAAGCAAGCACCTGTGGCACAAATTTATGGAGGCATCACTCTCAGGGCCACACTAGTGTGGGGTCTGCCCAACACTAGCTGGTTGACAGACTTTGTACAAGCCAGTTAAACTCTTTGAGGATGTGCCTACAGCATAGAGTTGTGGAAAAATTAATAGTACAGTCTTTGTAAAAGTACATTGTAAACTGTAAACGACATAAATACATGTCGTTTTAACAATAGTAATAATTGTTTATGATGTTTTTCATTAATCACGGTGATATTAATAACCATAACCAAAACATCCCTTGTGGTAAGTAACATTATATTAGAAAATGCAATATAGAAATCTCAGGATCTGGCTCTATACTTTATAAGAGGCAGTTGTTAAATATAATACAGTAGTCAAGTGTAGAAAGATTTTGAATGATGGATTCAAACAGACTTGAATTTTAATTCACAGTCTGTCACCTACAAATGATTAGCCTCTAAAGTCTCAGTTTTCTTACTTGTAGAAAGGGAGTAGTAATAACAGACTCATAGGGCTGTTACTGAGGGTTAAATGAGATAATGTGTGTAGTGCTCATCATAGCGGAGGCCCCTACAGAGCACAGTGTGGATGTGAGCTGCTGCTGCTGCTGGGTAGGGACTGCAGCAAAACCCGTTCATACCACAGACCAGATGTCTCCTGAGATACTGGGCTTTTCCTGGTTTCCTTAGCTGAGACCATATTGCACAGCTCTACATCACAGTGATGTTTTCCCTATAGGCCTGATTTTAGGAATAATTATACTAAAAGTTATTCCCTCTTTCTTAAATTTTTCCAGAATTGTAGTTGTGGTGGAAGTACCCAAACTAAAGGTTGAACTTTTTCTTTAAAAATAGGAGACTAAAAACTACATTAAAGGAATTAGGTTTTTATGTCATTATTGTTGTAGGGGTTTTTGTATGTATCTTAAATATTATTTTAAATTGGCAATTTCAATAATTATTTTGAAAAGCACTGAGCATCTCGCATCATTGTGACCAACTCCTGACTGCCACAAGCCAGCTCTCTGCTTCATCCAACTGAGACCAGGGATAGTCCTTGTAACTATTGTGAAGCTAAAAGTAACAAAAGAAAGACATACTTTGCTGCCTATCTCTTACTTCTGTTGCCAGAAGCTTGAGGCATGAACAGGGCTGGTCTGGGCCCTCTGGTGCAGGGCATGGCTGGTACACAGAGATGGGAAAGCCACAGGGGTCCTCAGAGTCAGGCTTGAAAAAGAAGTGTTGTCTTAGCAGCACTGGGGGGACCAGGTTTGGAACCAAGAGAAGGACCACATCCCAGGCCCCAGAAGGAGTCAGACAGAACACCTGCAGGTGTCCAAGGAAGGACTTAATGGCTCAGGAGAGGATGTGAGCCCCTCTATCAGCACGTAATTGTTGAAAACCCAGTGGCACCATCAAAATTGCAGGTAACACAGACACAACATTCAGCTCCCAGCCTTAACAAGCTTCTGGCACCACACACAGTATAGAAGAACTCTCATAACTCAGAGTTGCTTCTTGGCATGCAGAGATTCACAGTGAAAATGATCGTGTCTCATCAGTTTCCCTCTTCCTGGCAGTAGTTTCTCAGTCTCTTATCTGGTGTCTGTTAGTTCCTATTGGCCAATGCCTAACCCAACTTCTGGCATTGCACAGGCCCTTAGAAAAACTGGTGAATGAATGAATGGGTGAGTATAATGGGCCTTGAGGCGTGTCCTAGTCATCGTGTCTTAGGAAAGGGATTCTTAGTGATGACGGGCCACAGGATTCTCCTTCACCAGGAAGAAGGGGCTGTGGGCACCGGGGATCTTTGCTTATCATTGAAAACTGGTTAATTAGGTCAGTGGAGGGATGTTCTCTCCATTTCATAGATGCGTTTTATTGCTTGAAGGGGATCAAAGTTGAAGACTGGGTTGTGTGCTATCAAGATTTGTGTGATAATTTTTTCCTTGAACTTAAGTTTAGAAATAATTGTGTCTCTAATGATGGATTTAAATGCTTTGGACTTGTAGCTAATAACCACATTAAACCAATGTGCTTCCCCGTTGTTTTTAGCAATCAGCGAACTTACATTAGAACCCAGCTATGTGCTAAGCCTACCTTAGTGCCTGATAAGTCCACCCTTGTTTTAACTTTATGTCATGTTTTTATCTTGGGATCATAGGATGGTTTTTCATATATTTGCAAGAATTTCTTTGAATTTCAATTTTTGGGTAGAGAGGACAGAGATTTTTTCCTCAGAGGAATTATGATTGTTCACACAGTTCAAGAACCCCTGGTTCAGTCAGTCTTCATTTTTAATGGTGATTCCCAGGACGTACGAGCCTATAGTGACCACTAAAGTTGAAAGAATAGATGACCAAGAGTGACTGTCTAGCTCATGCCCACCATTTATTACTGGAACCCCAGCTCTCTTCCCATCCCTGTCTTGGTTCAAGGCTAGGGCCCACAAAATGTAATTCTAGCCAGTGGCGGGGTTGAGATGGTATCCCTCTTGCCCCGGGGGAGATGTCACACTCTCCCACTCTTTTTCATCAGACCTTCGCAGGTCAAATACCTCACATTCTTCCATGCTGAAAGTTCTGGGGAATGCAATTTACTTTCCTTGTTTCCCTCTGTTGCCTCAGAGAGCTATAGAATACTGGTGAGGGAGGCAGTGAGATACACGCTCGAGTACAAGGACTTGCAGTAGAGCCTGGACAACAGAGCTGACCCTCACCTATCCTCTCTTGCCTTCCCTAATTTCAAGACCCCATGAGAGGGGGGTCTAGTTGATCCCTAAGGTACTTTCTAGAACTCCCCTTGACTCTTAATTGCTCTCTCACTTGCTAACTCCCAGCAAATTCTGATACAGTAATTTTTTCTCATATCTTTTAACTAAATCATAACATAAGACAGTCATCATTAACTATGAATTCAGGGCAGGCTGGAGATGGTTGTGAGCGGAGTGTCGGAGCAGTAACAGTAAGTCTAAAAGGAAACAAAGAGGTTAAGTAATCTTCTCCAGGTTGAAAAATAAGAAGAGAAGCAAAAACCCAAAACCAGGCCTTCCTGGCCCCCAAATCCATGCTTTGAAACACTTCACAAACTCATGAAGGTCAGTTATCGGATAACTGACCTGAGGGCTGCCATTGGAACACAGCAGATGGAGTAACGTCCAATCTCCATGGAGCCAAGGGCATCAACCAGGCAACCCAGAATGGGTTTTTCAGTCACTTCAAAATTAGAGTAGATAACAGAAATCTTGAAAATAGGAAATGCAAGCCCTTCGTTCTAGTGGTTGTATTAAAAACTTTATCCTAGGGATGTAATCAGAGTGGTACACAAAGTTGTGCATAGAAGAGGTTCACTTCTGTGTTATGACCTCAAAAAAGATGGAACTGAACCAATGGTGAGCAAGAAGTGTGAGTAAATTAGGGCAGATAGGCACAGTGGGACCTTAGGCACTAAGTCTTTTCTTTTAAATACTTTTTTCAAGTACAGATACTTTTTTTTAAATCCTCTCCTGAGGATTTTTTTTATTGATTTTTAGAGAGAGAGAAACAGAGAAACATTAATGTGAGAGAGAAACGTTGATTGGTTGCCTCTTGTACGTGTCCCAACCAGGGACCGAACCTGCGACCTAGGTGTGTGCCCTGACCGGGAATTGAACCTGCAGCCTTTTGGTGCACAGGGTGACCCTCCAACCAGCTGAGCCCTTCGGCCAAGGCTGCCACTAAATCTTTATTGTGGAACAGTATATACTGAGGGGGGACAGTTTCTTGCAATATTGCTAAGGGAAAAGAGGTTACAAAGCACTATTAATTTTTGTTTTTAAAAAGCATACTCACTGTTTTTAAAAAAAGGCTTGGGTAAGCAAAATGCTCCTTTTGCCTTGGGTGGTGGGACTGCAAGGTGACTTTTGTTTTCCTCTTTGTGTTTTTCCATTTTCCTCCAATCTTTCTGTAATGAGCATATATTACTTTTGCAATCAGAAAAAAAGTCAGATAAATGCCATTTATTGAAAATAAGCCAAACCTTGCCCTCCAGCACTCAGCCCAGGACATCCATGAGGTATGCTGCTGAGCACCCTCAGTCTCATATGGGAACTCTGACCATATAGCTGTTTAGAGACCCACTCTCCCAACCCCTCTCCTGAGGACTCCAGGGCCGCCCAGAGAGATGGGCTGGAAGACATTTGAGTGTCCCCTTGCCAGGTACATGCCATTACTCTTCCCTGCAAGGCTGAGTAACTCGCCTGATCTCAGACTCCACACCCATTTCTCCTGAAGAAAGTTCCTCCCCCACACAGAGTACCGCCTCATGGAGAGGGGCCCCGTTTCCCACAGGCTGTAGGATGTGGTGATTGTCAGCATTGACCTTTCCAGGGGCTTCCTGGAGACCTTATGCTGGAGAATTTCTGGCAGGCTATGCTTGTGTTTGTCTGAATTTGCACTGGGTGACACCCAGACTTCACTCTGCTGCATCTTTATGGATAAATAGCAGGTAATCCTTTTGGAAATAGGTAGGATTTAAATGACATGTCAATGACCACATACCCAGAGTGTACTATTGGCTATACTCACCTCTCTATGTCCTACTGTGCTCAGGATGTTAAAGGTATTACTTAGACAGGCTCAGGGTTGTAACTAGCAGGGTGTGGGTTGTAACTAGCAGACTATGTGTTGTAACTAGCAGGCAGCGTGTGGTAACTTGCAGTGTTGTAACTAGCAGGCTGTGTGTTGTAACTAGCAGTGTTGTAACTAGTAGGGTGTATGTTGTAACTAGCAGGCTGTGCGTTGTAACTGGCCACATTTATGGCCAGGCTAGGAGTGATGCCCTGCGCTAGAGAGAGGCATTGTTCACATGACTGTGAGGGACAAAGTCTGGGATGCCCCGAAGCCCGACTGCTTTTGCTCTTCTGGACGTGTGACCTGAGCTTGGAGAAGTGCCCTGTGAGCACTCGGGGAGAATGTTCAGGCCTCCTCTGTGCTTGGTTTCCTTGCTTTTCTTTTGCCCTCTTTGAAATGAAAGATAAAGCCACCTGTCAAAGCTGCTGATGCGTTCAGACCTGTAACCCACACAGACTCGGGAAGACTTCAAAGTGGAAACTCCTCGGATCTGGTTACATTTCCTCGCAGATGGTGAATTTACACCCTGAGCTTCCACCTTTGCTCTGACTCCTGTTCTCCGAGCTGGCGAAGAGAGTGTGCAGTGGTGCTGTTTGCATACTAATGAAGTAAATGCTGCTTATGTCTCCAGCTCCATAGACTATCTGCATTTCAGCATAGGTGTGTTGAGACCTAACTTTTTTATGGACTCTGGGCCCTGAAAGGCATGTGCCTATTAGAAGATAAAACACCCTTTGGAACTCCGGCTTCCCTACCAGGGTGTCTGTCACTGTCATAGTGCTTTGGCTAGTAACAATGGGGATAAAAACAGTGTATGATTCCTAGGGTGGCTGTGAGCAGTAATTGAGTTACTTAGGCAAAGCACTAGAAGACTGCCTGAGACATATGTGTGAGCTATTGTTTCCCTGAGGAATCATTACAGAGGAGGCTGGAGGAAGGAAGGTGAACTATATGCTGACGATTTATTCTATGACTGTCCATACGCATCACCCAGTGTAAATGCCTCTGGCAGCCATTCAAGGCCTGCCATGATCAGGCCCCAGCTTAGCAAAAGGAGACAAAGAACCACATATCCCAGGGTTCTCTTCCTTGACCATTTCACTCTGGGAAAGACTGGCACGGCCCCTCTTCAGAGAAGATTTACCTACCCTTTGCTTCCTCTGTTACCTATGAAATTCTGTGATGCATGTTTTCTGGGCCATAAAGTTTGGTCCTGGGATTGGACTGACTACAAAGGTGGTGTATTTTTGACTTATCCTGTGAGGCTTGCTTTACTGCTCCCCACATGGCCTCTCTGTTGTTGAGCACATGTGTCAACCACTGGTTTATGTTCACAGTCTCAGCTAAGAAGCGTTTGTCAAGAAAAGAGTAGCCATGGCTTGAAAGAGATGTTGAGTTTATTCTGGGGTAGTTCGCCCAGACTTTCGATAGTGCCTTCCAGGTGAGAAGAACTCTGACCAGGTGACTAAAACAGTGGACCTGGGGAGAGCTTCCCCGTGCTGGCAAGGGACAGTCTGTTGTCCCGTGTGGATAGAACACTCATTTGCTTTCCAGATTAGGGACAGCTGTCTCAGTAGGAGAGCAAATTCCCCACAGCCCATGGGTGCTGAGTTGTCTACTGCTTGGTGAGCTGTAAGGCTCAGGCAGAGATCAAGTGTCTGCATATTCTCAGGGCACAGGGCTCCTGGGTGGGGTGCGCAAGACCATTTGCCTCTTGCTCATGACCGGGTCCTGTCTGGTGCCTCTTCTGGAAGAGAAGGAATCCAGATGGAGTCTGGTTTAATTCTGAGTAGGTCACCATGGCCAGTTGGCTGCTAGTTTGAAAGTGTCCCTAGAGAGAGCATTTCTAGGTTATTATACTCATAGACTAAGGAGGTGTGGGGTAGTTCTTCCATTCAGTGTCCCAAGTGGGTTCCACGACTCCCTTTCCACCCTCTGTGTTCTCCTCATTGCACATGGCACTCTCTGTACAGAACAGAGTCTTGTAAACACCTTATTTTGACAACTGCGATTACCACTGGCCTTCTAGCCAAGACAGACCATTTAGCAGACATCTCCAGACTATGCACTCTGTCCACAATCAAGGGGAAACCAAGAGAAAATAGTCCCTGTCCTCAAGGTACTCACAGTCCTGTGGCATCCGGTGGGTGGATAGAGAGTTGCCAGGAGTTCAGAACCTGTTGCTGGGGTCGATGCATGAGGTATGGGTCGGGGGGCTGTGATCTTGAAAGGCTGCTCTGCACCGGCTCCCCCAGGGCTGGTGTCCTCACTCATGGAAAACAGCCGCAGTCCGAACCATGTGTGAAAGTCCCATCCAGACACTAATCAGAGGTAGAGCATCTTGGCCTTTAGGGACTGACATTCATGTTAACCTCAGCCTTCCCTCTGCCATTCAGAGAGTTTGGGAGAGGCCTTCTGTCTCTAAACAGAAACTGAGCCTGGTCCTTAGTTTCTCAGATCCATTCTTCTGGCATCACGGGCTCATTCCTCAGCCTGTTCAGTAGCACAGATTACCCATGAATTCAGATATCAGCTGCTCCTTACTGTCCTTCTCCTGGACTCCCCCCACTTTCTCAAGCCCAGCTTGTATCACATCTTCATGGCCTGCTCATCTGTTCTCAACCTCCTCTCAACTTTCAGGAGTCACTGTCCACACTGTTCATGTGGAAACCACACCTGACACCTCATGTATACTTCTGGGTCATAGTCTCATATCCCTTCTATTTAAAATGCTGTCAAAAGTTTCAACACTGTGTGGAGCTCCCTCATAGAGCATAAACACTTTGAAATGTAGCTGCTCCTCTCATATATTTTGTTGTCTCTTACAAATCCACTAGAATAGTGGATTACACATGGTAGCTACTCAGCGTGTTCCTGTTTCCTAATAATTTCATACCTTTTACTTTAAAATCTATCAATAAATACCACTAGACCGTACTGTTCTTTCAATTAAAATGCACTTCTCACACACCTGCACACATGCTAATTATAATAGCTCCTGTTTGTTGAATGCCAGTTATTGCCAGGCTGTAGGTGACTTGGATGCATTGTTCATTTTAATCCTTGCGATAACTTTGCAAAGAAGGTGCTGTTATACTTATATTAGAAATGAGGAAACCCTGATGCTGTTGTAAGAATCTCGGTGGAAAAAGGGTCTAGATGCTAATGCTCCGCTCAATGCTGATCTCTAGCCATTGTCTGGTGCACGCGCCTCTGGCAAGGGAGCAAAGGATGGGAGAGGAGGGGCTGGGATTGAGAAGATGGAAATCTTAGGTGTCACGAATCCCCTCAATTGTAGAATTGTCTTTTCCTCTTTGTCGTTGTTAAGCTTTAGACAAAACTTACTTCAAATAAAGTGATGACAAAAAAAAGGTCATTTGCCCTTTTTTGCTGTCACGTGACTCAGGCCCTCCGTGTGGATGTAACACAGCTGTGTTTTCAGTAATCTAAGGCAGATTAAAGGAGTCCATGTTTGAAGTGTGTGTTTTATTTAACAGCGTGTTACTTGTAGCACTTCAGACACACGTGGGCTTCTAAATTCCTCTCAAGGAAGCGATGTGATGGTCCAGGGAGCTGTAGTTTTCACAAGATTTGCCTCTTCCAAATTGATAAAAAGTAAGCTTTAGGAGCTCCCACACCCCTCAAATAAACGAACACTAATCAGTTCACACAGTTCAGTTCATTTAATTTTTAAAATAGCTCCATGCTATTTTACTCTAAAAATCTTGAGATTTCCTGAATAGATCATTACCACCAAGTTGGTACTGACTTGTGGAGGCAATAAAACAAATAAAGTCATTAAAAATAATTCGAACAAAAGGAGTAACTTGATATTATGCCATCTACATTTGGTTAAAATGACATTTTAAAGTTCTCTTTCATCTTACCAAACAGATCTCTAAGAGGAAAAAAAATGTGATTAATAAATTATCCTCCATAAATCTTATGATAACTGTTATAGTCTTTGGAGAATTATGAATCCACATCTGGAAAAAGTATTTTATATGCTACTGCCTGTAAAACAGCATGCCATGCATTTTACAAGTGCACGTTAGTAAGTAAAAATACGGTATGTTTTTTGTGTGCATCATTTCCCCCTCCAAAAGAAGTGTCAGCCTAGTTTATTTCACAATAAAGAGCGCTAATAAAGTTTATACGACGCTTGTTTTCCTCCCTCACTTTGGTGCTGATGCAGTTTTACTGGGTTATTTAGAATGAGCTCTCTGTCAAAACCCAAGGAGGCTGCGTTACATGCCCAGTCGGCCTGTCCCCTTAGAATCGCCACATGGGTGGAAGCAGCTGCTCCAAGGGGGTGGCAGAGCCATCGCAGGAGCAGGCTGAAGCCGTAGGAGCCACACACTTCACTTTTTTTTACTTATTTAATTTTTTGGCTCTTGAATTTGATTTCTTTTGTACTATTTTCAATGCACAGGTCTCATGAGCTAGTGGTTCAAAATGCAAGATTGGCTCATTTTTGGAATTAGAAATTTGATTAAACTTAAACATTTGTTACATAAAATGAGCGAAGTACTTGGAGAGCCAGCAGTGTCCCTTGGAAATAGAAAATGTTTTTTTGTTTCCAAGCAGCTGTTTGCAATAAGAAGTGGCTGGTGAGTGAAAGGGAAGGACGCCATTAAGCGAAGGTAACCCCTCCAGAGTTTTATGGGGCTCTGCAGTCATGTGAGCGCCATCGGTGATAAATATCACAATTGAGGTTGCAATGCGCCTGGTTTTATTTTCATGTGGATCCTTGAATACACTTTAACTCAAGTCATAGAGTATATTTAATGACTGTGCAAAAGCAGTCACTGTGCAGAAAAGCAACCTCAGAAAAAAAAGAAGATGAAGTAGGATTCTTATTTTTGTAAGAATAACATAATAATCCACAATAATAACACCTGTAAACAAATTTTCCATTGTTTGGATTTTGGAAAAGCAACAGACTAGATTCTACTAAAGTAGATACTAATTTTCAGTCTCCAGAGAGTTTAAATGCACTTATCTTTTGGGCCTTGTTTCCAAGCACTGAGTGACCAGATTAAGGGCTTGAGCTGCTGTTGGAATGGTGAGGACTCTAAACGTCACTGCATCCAGCCCCTTACCTCACAGATGGGGAATGAATCTGAAGAGCAGAGTGGGAAAGGAACTTGTCCAGGGGCCAGCAGCCAGCACAGAGAGGACTAGGACCCATGTTTCCTGATAGAGGTCTCTCAACTCCTAACTTCTCAAGTAGACTGACAAGCACTGAAAATCCTTCTAACTTAAAATGAGGTCAGCTCGGCCTGTGAGGGGTGAGGTTTCTGTCCCTTTAATCGGATCATCAAAAAAAACCTTCAGGAGTCTCAGTTATTCGACAGAGGATTGATAGTGTAACTCATAGTGTCATAAAAACACGAATTAATCTCTGTGAAATATATAAACAAAGGCAGTTTCGGTGCACTCAGAGCATAAAAAGAAATCATTCTATCGTCCTAGGTTTCTAGCTTCTTTCTACCAATAGTTGTGTGAGCTTGCATGATTTTCACAATAGCTCTGCACCTAAATCTCTTCAACTTTTAACATAAGACCAGGAAAGGCGATTGCCGAGCTATCTTTTAGATAAAGGTATATGTTAAGAAATTATTCCAAGATTGGTTTCAGAGCTTTGAATGACAAGATTTTCTAATGTCTGTTCCAATTTCTGGGCAATGCGTGTAGACATGACTATACCAGGCTTTTGGTGTAATAACCCATACCCAAACTCAGAGGCTTAGAGTAATAGCCGTTTATTCAACACTTGACTCTGTAGTTGGCGACTTGGGCTTGGCTCACTTGTGTGTGTACTGGATGATTCTGCTTCTGGGATTCAGCTGGCTGCTGGCTGTTGGGGTGATGGGGACATCTGAGCACAAGGTTTCTGTTCTCCTGAGGCTAGCCTGGACTTGTTCATATGGTGGTTGCAAATTCCAAGAAACAGAGTAGAAGTGACCAAGGCCTAGACTTGGAACTGGGACACCATTTCCATGGTATTCTGTTGCCAGGTCACAAGACCAGGCGGATTCCCAGGGGAGAGGAGTAGCCTGTGCCCCTTTGTGGGAGGAGTTGTGAAGTCAGGGGGACATGGATGCCGGGAAGATGGAGAATGTTAGCCATTTTTGCGCTCTGCCATAGTGCCTAACTTGTTATTGAAAATACTGTGTGCTTCACAAATCAGTGGCACTGAGACTTCTAAATTTCATGAAAAAGTAAAAATTAAAACAAAATAGTGTGGGGAGTGCACATAAGTATTCAAAAATTGGCAATTTTCTGTTGTAATAGGTAAGAACATTTAAAACCAAATGCCAAAAAACCCCCAAAAAACAACAAATGCTAGTCATCCTCCTTTCCCACTATATATATGTGATTTACCACCAAAATGTATTGGAAGAATATAATTTCAGACTAAAGGAATGGCAATCTAACACTGATATTTATATGCCTAATTTATTGTCCTTTTTAATTTTTACTTTTTGGTTACATCTGACTGGTAAAAACGTCAAGAGTGGCCAACCCATGTGGAGCTGTCCTTGACGCTACACCTTTCTTACTGGAGTTTTCATTGAACTGTTCCATAGCAGCTGTTACTAAGACAGGAGTCCACGCAGACCTGCCCCTTGGTTGCACATTGGAGTTACACAAATTTCAATATGCTAGAAATAACAAGGCATTAGAATTAAGACACAGTGATTTTTCAACGAGTCCATTTACATCATCGCCTGTCCCCAACTTTCCTCCACTGCTCTTTTTACCCAGTGGCGTCCCTAGTCTGCGTCGGAGTGGTTTCCATTGGAGAGAGAGAGACAATGAATGAGGACCAGCAGCGTCACTGCTTGTCACTGCTGCAGATGGTCAGCGTGGGGCCTTTACACTGGGGACTCAACACAGTGCCTTTCACCACACGGATGGTCCCCTCCACCTCCTGACCCTCTGTCCTTAGTTCTGTGGTGTGCCGTGGCAGTCCACCGCTCAGAGAGCGCTGCCTGAGCAGTGGAGAGGCCATGCTTTCTGTGGCCATCTAACTGTTTTGTGTATGTGTGTGTGTTTAGCATCCCTAAAGACGTAATTCTTGCCCCAAAATTAATCTCAAACTTGGCTGGAGCCAGAGAGACCACCTCAGCAGCACCCTCAACTCTGCCAGTGTTCGTGAGCCTTGTCACTCCTCCATTCAGACCTGTAACTCGCGCTGGAGAACTGAGTAGGTGAGCACACTGCTCTTTTGCTTGGAAGCTGATGGCCAAGCCTGTTATTTAAAGTGATCGCTAATGTTATTTTTTGTAACCACTGTTAATCTGGAAAAATGAAGTAACAGTAGACCAATAGATAAACCTGAGAAAAGCAAAGGGAAGGAGGATGTTATGAATAATAGTGATACAATTAACTTAATAGGAATAAAATTACCTTTCCCATATTATACTGGCAATTTCCTGAACCAAATCTAAAATCCTGTGTTTGGGAATGTGGAAATTTACTCTCTCTGTGCCTCACTGTCTTTATTGAATTGAAAGAAACCTGTGGATTATAGCAACCACGTATGTCTGACCCTTCATTGGGTTTTTAAGCTTTCTTTGGCAAGCGTACCTTGGTATCATTTTATTTTTTACTTTACTCAAAAAGATAAATAGCTTTGTGATGAGGTGGCATGCAAATCCCTTACCATGCAGAAAAACAGCCTTAACTACTATTCTCTTTGAAATGGAACTGCCCTCTGTGGAATAGAAGGAAGGCAGTTAGAAAACAAGAATGCCTCCCCGAAACAGAACCCAGAATCTAAACCCAGTCATTCTCAGGAGGGTTGACAGTGTTTCCCTTCAAATTAAGTTAGACTTGTGTTTCTACCATTATGGTTTTAGAAATGGAAATTTAATAAGGATGGCCATTTCTCTCTGTTTCCAGATGGGCCAGGAGGTCTGGATGCTCCCCAAGCAAACGGCCCGTGTTCCTGAGCAGCAATTCTCTAATACAATAGATGCATTTCTCCTGGTGGCACTACAGAACACAACTTGGCATATATATATTTTTATTTATATATGTGTGTGTTTAGATGTATGATATATGTGTTTACATGTATTATATATACATATATATGTATATGTGTGTCTCTATATGTGTTTACATGCATGAGGTAACTGGCAACTTTCGAAATACATATCCAGACTTGTGGGTAGGAGCAGGCTGGCAAAGGTACGAGCATGTTGGGTACCAGCACAGAGTTCTTAGGGCTATGCTGATTGCTCCTGTGGACAAACAGAGAAGGCAGGTTGGATGGGTGGAGTCGGCAGCTCAACTATGCAGACAAGCCCAGGGACCTCATCCCAGCAGCAGGATGGGGAGCTTGGGTGTGTAGGGGAGGGGAACGTGGTGCCATGGAGCAAGCTGCGGGATTGCAGCACATACGGGAGAGCACTTGTGCCCCAGGCAGTGGGCACTCCATGCATGTGTCCAGCTGCAGCTTTAGTTGAGATTAATGTGCTTTGATGACCAGCCCTATCCTAAAATTTCCAAGAGAAATCAGATTCTGATGCCAAGTTTCCCTAAAACAGATGGGCAAGACTTTTCTCTGGAGAAGGGGCACCGAGGTGAACTGCCACATGTCAGGAGGAGGCATTTCAAACTTAATTTGCAACAGGCAGAAACAACGTAGAAGAATACAGTGGGCCTCAGAAATTCTGATGTGAACATGGAGAAGGAGCCCAAGCTCTCTTCTTAGGACGACTGCCTTCTCCTGCTGCCCTGTCTGCTTCCAAAGTCCACCTGTTGTGAAATGCTAGCATTTGCTGCTGAACAAGGACACCAAATAATATGTTTTCACCCTCTGCAAGAAATCTCTGTTTTCATGAATTCCGATTGAGACCGAATATGTCATCACTTTTCCTCACTGCTACAGAAGGGGGAATTCTTTCGTGTCTTTATTGGAACAGAGCTTGTTTTCTCACCACTTTGTGTCAATGTCTCCCATTTTAAGCTCTTGTTTTTATTGGACACTTTGGGTTTTTCAGCCCAAACTGCACATACCCCAAACCCACTAGGTTGCAGGCCAGATGATTGGGCCAGGGACTAGCCACTTTTATTCCCAGATTTATGTCAAAACGGATTGAAGGAGAGATCCACACATCCCACCTGCATAACCTCCAGCCTCAGCTCCTGGACACTTGCTCTTTCCCAGGATGGTGAGTGTTGGTTGTGACCATGGCTCCCTGTTGACTAAGTCCCGAGTCAGTGTTATTTAGGACTTAAAAAACACCGTATCCCACTGAACCCCTAATATGTGTGAACTACCACCATGGAGGCTATAGACCTGCCCTGCGGGGTGCAGTTTGAGAAGGAAATAGTAGGGTTCATACCCACTGTGGGAGGAGTGCAAATTAGATGGAAAACATAAAAAGTACTTCATTGCAGATGTCTAAAGAATTAATGTTAGAAATGTCGCTGATACAGATGGATAACTGCAAAATTAGCAATGGAAACAACAGTAAAGTTCCATATTTACATTAAACACTAAAATAATTACAGATATATTAATAAATTAAATGTAATGCATAAAACTATATGTCTTCCCTACCATGGAATTTATAAGCAGTAGTATACACTTGTTAAAGGCAAGTGTGGTATAATGCAAAGGGCGCTGGTCTTTGCTTCAGAAACTGTGAATTCCAATCTAACTTTATTATTATTAGCTGTGTGACCTTGGGAAAGTAACTCAACTTCTCTGCAGTTAAATTTCCCCAGTAGTAACATAACGATAACAATAGTAATTTTATAATCATTGATACAGTGGCTAAATGATATAAAATATAAGACAGCATTTAGTACTATGCCAGGCACATAGAGGCACTTAATAAAGAATTGTTACGACAAAGAACAAAACCATGAACCTGGCATTTATGTGAGGTCCATTTGGGCTGCCTACACACCAGTGGGGAAAGAGCGGATTTGAAGAGGCATATTGAGGTGGGATGTAGGCATGATGATGGTGAAAGGGAAGCAGGGCACTTGTCTTCTCAGAATGGCCGTAGCTTTGGAGTTTATCCCCACTGGATGCGTCTTCCTGTCCTTAAGGGCTGTTCCTCCGTCCCAATCCCAGTGTGATAGGTAAACAAATGAATCATCCACCTCTCTGGTTAGGAGTCTTCCGATGCCAACACATAACTGAACTCCAGCAAAATGAGTTTTCAGGAGGGCAGGAGCCAGTTGTTGGGGAAGCACTCCCCTGGGAATGTCCGGGCGTAGGCAGAGGGAAGGTGGAAGGTGGTGCGGGAAGGACGGTCAGCTGGGCTAACTTCTCTTTCATTAGCCACCTTCCTCACCTGCGTGGCCAGCACAACCCAGGGGCCGCCTTCGTCGGGGACTTCGGGGGAGAGTGGCAGCCACTCTGCATGGCACTGTAAGTGAAGGCCAGTATTTCAGGGCAGGGGCTCTGTCTAGGGTGATACTTTCGCATTGTCAGTAACTGCCTCCCTCCCCACTTTTCCACTGGGGTGTTCCATATTATTCCGTCTGCCTTGACCTCTAGACTTTATTCAACAGATGCATATTGAGCACCTTTTATGTGCAAGACCCACTGTTGTGACTGAGGGAAGTCTGGGGGCAGCTCTTCCCAGCCCCGGTCGATCCTCATGCACAGCACTCACTGCTCCTTTCACTGGCTGTTTTGCCACAACCTTCAAAGACAGACTGAGCTTACCAGCCCTTCCTAAGTGACCGGTTTGTGGACGGCTCTGCTGTAGGTGTGGTGGGAAATTAAAGAGGAGAACAGAGCTGGGCCTCCACGCCTTCTTTGGGAGCATGTCCCTCGCTGCTCTCTGAGCCCACTGGGTGGGGAAGCCCCTACGAGGTGGTGTACGGGCAGAGGGACTGCCGTGGGAAAGCCGGGGAAGAACACGAGCGGAGGTGGCCATGGCCAGAAAAAGGGGGCTGGCCATTGGTCCTTTCAGACACAGAAGCAGGACCGAGAGTCGAGGGGCAAGTGAGGCACTTGGGGGTTCAAAGTGAGAGCAGGATGGGCTAGGAATCCCTTTTGTAGAATTGACATGTGTTGCAGGGGGATGATAGGTGGCTGAGTGGGGAACGTGATATATTTTACCTGTAAAATGTTCAATATCCTTATTTTAAGATAGTAATAGGTAAATTGTCCAGAAGTCACATTTTCACTTGTAACTACAGTGTACTGTATAAAGACCAAAATTCTGACAGATTTTAGAAGGGGGTGGGTTCCTTGGAGCTCTGGAGTTGAGGGGAAGCCTCTGGGAAAGGTAAATTTGAGGTTGGACTTGAAAGAGAAGTGAGACTCGGAGGATGGGAGATAACCTAAAACTGACTGCAAAGCGCTGTATCCTGTCCTTGGACAACCCCTCCCTGCCTTGTTTTTCCTTAGCACTGGGGCTTCAGGGGACACTCCCTCAGCTGAGAAACCTCCTGGCGGGGTTCATGCCTGTGCCCTTGCCCAGCCTGGCCCCTGTCCGCCCACCATCCCTTCAGCACACCAGGCCCTTCTTTACTCACCTCCCCCTGAAGCTCCTTTGATCAGCATTACGGAGACAACCACAAAGCACCTTCCGGAGCCCAGGGATCTGCTTTTTCATCACTCCTGTTCCTCTGGTTCTTTCACAACAGGTGACACCCAAATCCTTCCCTGCCTCCCAGCTCTTTCTCTGGCAGCCCAAACACACACCTCTGCTCCCTTGCACTTGATCCTTGCAGACAGCCTGCCAAGTGGGAAACCTCCTCTAAAGTCCCTTCCCTTCCCTTCCGGGCCCACAGGTCCTCATCTTTCACCCAGGAAGACAGATGGAACTTCATCAACAGACTTTTATTGAGCACTAACTGTTTGCCTGCACTGGGGCTGGGCCGTAGACCCACGGGTACCCAGATGTGCGAATCCCATGTTTGCATTTGATTTCCAAAGCAGGACTAGTGACATTTTAGAAAAGGCAGGAGTGAGTTGCAGGAAGGTTAAGTGAATTATATGAGCCACACAACCTACCTTGGCAAAGCTAGGACAAGACACCATGCGCTCCCTCTCGGCCATGGGGCCCAGCCAGTGCTGTCTCCTGAAGACAGACCAGTCTTGTGGGCTGGGTCCTGCTCTTTCTCCTTGCCGATGAATCGAGGGTTGGAAAACTTAGGTAACTTGCCCAAAGTGAGTGAGTGGCAGAGCTGGGGCTTGAACTCAGGACAGAAGGAGGGCAAAACCCATGCTGGGAACATCACATGCTCCAGCCATGGTTAAAGGAAGGGATTCATTCATTGTGGCATGGAAGCATAATTGACACTCGTCGATGGAAGACAGGGGGGTCTTGAGCTTGGTCTCAGTGGAAGGAGGAACTTGGTCGGAGAGGTGTGTGGAGTAAGGAAATGGGTGCCCTGTGAGACAGTGAGCACCCTGCCCTGTTAGCGGGGTGCCTGTGCCGCGGGAGGCGCTGGAGAGCAGAGACCTGCATTATACAGGAAGCTGGCGTCGGTGTTTTTTCTAGTCCTGTCATTCTAACCTTCCACGGGGTCTACCATGGGATTGGCTATAAGTAAAAAAGCCAGTGGTACCTTGGTTTTCGAATGTCCCCGTTGACAAACATTTTGGGTTACAAACACCATAAAGCCGGAAGGAAATACTTTGGTTTTTGAACATGCCTGGGAAGTCGAACGTGCCATGTGGCTTCTGCTAAGGGCAAGACCCTGAAGCCCAGCTGTCAGCTGTGGATCCCTCAGTTTTCGAACATTTCAGAACTCGAACAGTCTTCCGGAACAGATTACATTCGAAAAACTCCTTTCATGTGAAAGGAGATAGAGGTGGGAGATAGAGGTGATCTTCACTTTCAGGACATTTCCTTGAAGGTTTTAGGAGTTGTGACAAGTCCCTTATCCCACAAATGCCATCGGTCTCACTGATGATACCCATTGTGTCCTCTGTTCTTGCTCTTTGCCCTTGCACCCCCTCCAAGACTCATGCAAAAGTTACACACTTTCCTCCTGTCCCCACACTAGCCTCTGTGAAAACTCATTTAGAAAAGAACAAGGAAGGAGCGAATTTGACTCTGTTGTGTCCTTCATCCCAGGCCACCTGAGCTGAGGCTCATTCTCATGTCTGATTTCAGATCTGATCCAAGATGATTTTTAATCTCTGTATCGCAGGAATTTAGTTCCTTCTATGTCAGCTCCATCCCGCTGAGTGTTCCATCAACACCCTGAGCCCAGTTATCTGCAGGGATGTTGACCCCAGACGGGGAGTCCCAGATGGAAGCCAGGACATTGCTTCAGGATGGACCATGAAAAATGCATGTAGGATAGAAAAATGTGAATTATGTGTGAAACAAACAAAAGCACCAGGCAACATGGAATTTGTGTCAACAAAAGCTTGCTGCAAGCTGCTGCTTGCTTCCAAGCGGGGAGCGGGCTCTGGCGCCTGTGGAGCAGTAGCAGGGAGGGACGTTTTGCAGAAACAAAAGGGGTGACCTGTTTTGACTGCAGTTGCCTTCAAGCTCTTAAGCTCTCCCCGTTCCTGCATCTACCTCCCCCCTCACTTGTTGTGCAGTTCGGGAAGTTGCTGATTATTGAGCCAGTTATGAGCCATGAGAATGAGTAACTGACCTGTTCAAGAGACAAGCAAAACAGTCCAAAGGGTGGGGTCTCCAGTTGACTTTCTTGTTGATTATAAGCCACCTCCATGACCAGATTGCTTGGTGAAGGAGCGGATGTCGGGGTTCTCAGGAGGATTCATGCACTGGAATGTCTCGCTCGCGTTCCAATTAAAATATCCATTCTGGTGATATTAAGCTAGATAGACGTTCAGTGCTACCAACTGAAAATGTTGTAAGTGCTAGTTTCCAAGCAAGCTGCAGAAATCCAAAATGATCATTCTCTCACTGAGAGACATTTCTAGGTAGGAGACAACCAATATATACATTTTTTAAAGCAAATTATTTTCAGTTATTTAAAATGATTACCCTGTTCCTCTCTGGGTCCCTGCTGGAGACCCAGCCATCCAAGTGCCACAGACAGCTGTGTCAAATATAATAAATGACATTCTGATTATGTTCTGAGGGCAGGGGCATGCACACTGCTCTCAGCTGGCTCACAGCCACTCTTGCTACCACCAGAACTGCCTTCCTAAGGTGCTTTGGGAGGAGACCCCTGCGCAGTCCTACTGGCAAGTCTTTTGCATAAATACATCTCTCTTTACATGGCTGGTGAGACTTTGTGGCCCACAGGCCGCAGCCTCAGCCCAAATTCATGACCACCGCACACTTTCACTAATGTGGGAGGTACCACTTCTTGCTCTTGCTTCTCCAGATGGCTCCCGGGGCTCATTGCAGCCTTTTACAGAGAGATTGGGGGTGGCAGTCTGCCAGGCCTGTGAAATGAGGCACCCTCATAGAACCTGACTTTGTGAAGAGAGGATATTCAGTTTCATTCCATTTCATTTAATTCAATGCATATTTATTGAGTGCCAGTTATATAGCGGGTTCTGTGGACCTGCCTGTAGCCTGGGCTCATTTCAAAATACCTTATCTCATCCCCTTTTCAAGTCTTGGTTTCTTCATTTATTAAAGTTTTGTAAATGATAATACAATCTGCTCAGGGTTTCTGTGGGCTTAAATGAGGATATGTGTGTAGCGCACCCAGCCCATTGCCTGGGACATGTGCCACTCAGTGAACGGCAGTGTCTCCTGTCCCCCTCTCCTCCAAATGCTCAGGAGCATGAACCCATCAGTCACCCCAGGCACAGGCAGGAGATCTGTAGAGGGTGTCTCTGACGAAGATTTCCTCCTCAGCACCACATTTCTACATGGAAGTAGCTGGGTTGTATTGCCAACTTCATAGGGTAGGAGATTAAATGAGATAATATCTGTAACATGCATAGCACATATTTAGTGCTCATATAGTGAACCATATATTACATGCAGTGTTATGACTAGTATCTAATGCACCTATCTGTACCTGTGTATTTGTATCTGTCTGTATATGTATCTATCTATGTATGTACCCATTTATCTACACATTTACTTTATTATTATTGCTTATTTTCTCGGCTTGAAACCTCTTGGATTCTGGAGGTCCGGTTGCCCCTCTAGTCCTCTGTTGTGACTTCCTGGCTCCTTAAAGAGTTTGGTATTCCGTCATTCATTCCACAGACACTTACTGAGCACTGACTAACTGCCTGCCCACTGTCACAAAGACAGGTCGGGTCACCAAAACTGGTCACACAGGTGGGATCCCTGACATCTGGCAGCTTATTTGTTTTTGAGGAAGCCAGAGAAGTAAACACATAATTTCAATACCATGTAATAAATTCAGGGGCAGAGGTCAACATGGGTGACATAGGAGTTGAGGTTAGGGACAGGCACCCTGTTCTGGGGCTGGTGGAAGGGTGGCCAAGGATGGCTGGCTCCTGGCATGGAGGTCTCAGCAACTGCATATTGAAGGGCAGCTCTCGAGTCTACCAGAGAATTTCCATGTGCACTTGTGTCCCTGAAGCATCATGGGCCATAACAAGCCAGGGGAAAGCCTAAGTTCTGCCTCCAGTCTGTGCTTGGGCACTAGGGGAGTTTCATCCCCATGGTCACAAACAGAACTTTTTCTTCTCCTGGACTTCAGAGCAGCACTTTCTGAGCCCTCGGGCCTGTGCTGCAGCTTCTCCCCAGGTTTTTTCACAGTTCACCCCTGCAGGTCACCATACACAGCTGTGGCCCAGAGTACCTCTGAGGAAAAGCTAGTCAGGACAGTGGCTAGGAAGCACCCTGGTAAATCTAGAGACAGTGTCCATAGGAAGACTCACAGGGAACAAGAGCCCCAAGACCACCCCCTCCCTAATGTCCACCTGCTGCTCTTGGTCTGCCCATGAAGGGACAAAATGCAATGCTGATGCCACAGTAATGAGGGCTGTAATTGGTGAAGCTCTGCAGGAAGTAACATGAGGACACAGAAGGCTTGGCCCCCATTTCTGGCGTCTGGTGTAACAAACCGTGCTCTGAAACACCAGGGTTGGCTTCTTAGCTCATGCCATGGCCCACAGGGCAAGAAACGTTGCATTGCTCCTGCAGCATTTTCAGGAACCCTGACTCAGAAGCCTCAAGCCTCCATCTAGGCCCGCGCCTGAGCTGGCATCTGGACGTGCCCTGCTCTGTGTTTCTCCTGTCCACTTCCTCCTGCTGTGTTTGCCTCTGGTCCTTAACAGCCCTGCTAACTTCCTGTCCTCTGCTGTGCCTCAGGAAGCCTGGAAAATGGTCCCAAGTCCCATGAGAAGCCAAACAGCCAGATCAGCTTTCAGGATTCCAAAAAAGAGAATTAGCCTCTGTTATGAGGAACACATCCTCCCCTCCCCTCCCCCTTTTTTAAGACTTATGATTTTTAGAGTAGTTGTAGTTTCATGCAAAATTGAGGGGAGGGTATGGAGATTTTCCATTTACCTCCTGCCCCAACACATGCATTCCCTTCCCGGTTATCAGCAACCCTCAATAGATGCACCTACATCGTTACAATAGATGAACCTACATTGTTACAATTTTTTTTATATCTTTATTGATTTCAGAGAGAGGAAGGGAGAGGGAGAGAGAGAGAGAAACATCAATGATGAGAGAGTCATTGATCGGCTGCCTCCTGCACACCCCCAGCTGGGAATCGAACCCCTATCTCCTGGATCCTAAGCCAATGCTCTGAGCTACGCCCCACCGGGCTACATTGTTACAATTGATGCACCTACATTGACACATCATTATCACCCCAAGTTCAGAGTCTAGGTTCCAGTTCACTCTTAGTGGTGTACATTCTGTGGGTTTGGACATATGAACAGTGACTTGTCTCCATCCTTAAGGTGTCATGTAGAGTATTCTCACTGCCCTAAAATTCTTTGGTGCAATGCGTAGTCATCCCTCCCTACTTCCACAACCCCTGGCAACCTCTGCTCTTTTTATTGTCTCTATACTTTTGCCTTTCCCAGAATGTCATGTAGTTGGAATAATATAGTATGTAGTCCTTCAGATTGGCGTATTTTACTTAGTAATAATATGCACTTATTTATTTTAATTTTAATTTTTTAAATTGAACTTATTGGGGTGACATTGGTTAAAATTATATATGTTTCGGTGGTACAGCTCTTTATACATCATCTGTGTACTGCATTGTGTGTTCACCACCCCCGATTAAGTCTCCCTCCATCACCACTTATCCCTCTTTCCCCTTTTCTACCTCCCCTCCCCCCCTTTCCCTCTGGCAATTGCTGTGCTGTTGTCTGTGAGTTTGTTTGTTTTGCTTAATCCCCTCACCTTTTCCACCCAGCTTTAGATTTCCTCCATGTCTTCTCGTGGCGCATTCACTTTGTAAACTTGCACGCATACAGTGTTAGATCCAGGACGATGGTCTCTGCCCACTTTGAGTCCAGGGACTCTTGAGGCTATGAGAGCACCCAGATCAGGCCTGTGGGCCAGTACACTTGGACGGGGGGAGGGAGAATTGGCCCAATCTCCATGATTTCAGAGCTGAGGGACCTCCTGTCCCCGCTCCGCTCTGTGCTGAAACTGACCCTAAGAAGAGGAGAAGAGAAACTAACTCCTGGAGGAGATCACTGAGTAATTGAACTGGGCTTCCTCAGGCGGGCCGTCCTCCCAGTGTGCGTGACGAACCGTCATGAAACTGGAGTAGTAACAACGGAAGTAGCAAAGGCACAGCAATCACACTGTCATTTTACTTGTGAACTTGCTGTACGACTGACGTAGCCCTTTAACACCTGGCTTCTCATTGGATCCCACAAGAGTGAAGGTGTAGATGGCAGGAATGATACCAAAGTTTTTATTTTTCATGTAAGGAAGCCACATTTTTATGTGTCCATGGGACGTGGTCAGGGTCACACAGCTGCTGTGCATAGCAGAGCCAGGATTCATTTAGGTCCCTGACACCAAGCCCATCAAGATTTCTGTTATATACTTGATCCGTGCTAGATCTTGCCCAGCCATGGGGCCCAGAGGCAGCAATGACCACCTTAACTTGGGGATCAGGGTAGGCTCCAAGGGAGAGGTGTCCCTTGACCTGGGCCCTGAGGATTCAGGAGTTAGAGTTTAGGGCAGTGATTGTACCAGCAGGACATTTAGCCAGCTTGTTGCTACAGGGGATCTTTCATGTGACATTGTACAGTGTCAGAATGTTAGGGTGTTCAGATGGACTCTAAGAGGCTCAAGAGAGAGCTGCGGTCATGAGGCTCTAGTGCAAGTCTCTTTATTGCATGTCCCTAGCTGCCTCCTCAGCCTTGGCCTCTCGGTGTCTGGGTCAGGGTGGTTGGAGCTGCAGAGACGGGGTACACTTTCCATGCCAGAGGGGGTGGGCACGAGCACGAGAGGTAGCTGCTCTTCCAGGGCTCTCGGCCTCCCTCCCTTTCACATCTAGCTAGTACCTTGGGAGGAGATCATTGGCCAGGTCCTGGTCCTTACTGCAATCGTCGAGAGGAGCACCAACTCTGGAGCAGCTTGCACAGGCCGCCTTTCATCTGCTGTTCTCAGATGTGAAGGACACAGAGCAGAAATTGTCTGAAGGCCTGCTTAGTGGGGGGTGAGGGGAGCAGGAGGGGGGATTGAAATTCAAAGCCAAGGCCCCCATCCACCCCGCTCTGTGGCAGCTCATCAGTTTTCCCGCTCCTCCCCGCGTGGGAGCCCGTGTGCTCCTGCTCTTGTCTGGCTGCAGCCTGCGCAGCATCTGTTAGCAATGAATAAAGACGGGGTGGGGGGCGGAGGCGGGGCCAGGGGTGGGGGCAGGAGGAAGGTCTATTTAAACAGAATGTTTGCTCACACACATAAAACCACAGGCCTCCTGGAGGCGAGCACCCCCATCGGGCCCCTCATTCTTGAATCCGTAATCAGGAGCATGTGATTGAAAGACCGAAGCCTCCACGTGGACTTGGGGCCTCAGTGCCCTCATTTCTTCCACATGATGGGCTTGGGCAAGGAGAGCTCTCAGGGCCTTTCCAGTGCGGATGTCCTGTGTCCCTCGGGGAGAGACTGGCTGGTCTAGAGTTGAGAACCCTCTAGATCTTACACAAGGCATGGAGTGCTGCAGGGCTCACAGTGCCTCTGGCCCATGAAGGAAGGAGGCTGGGCCTTCTCCAGCTTCCAAAGGGTCCAGTAGGCACTTTGGAAAGGGCTCCTTGCAGCCCCCAAGGCAGCCTCTGATTCTCTACCTTAGCACTTGAGGCCTGTAGGACCTGATGTCTGCTTTTCCATTTCCCCATCAGTCTGTGGTATGTTTACTCCAAAGTCATGGCCTTCAAGGAAACAGAAGGTAAGAAACGTGCCAGCAAGGCCAAAGCCAGAATTCAGAGGCACTAGAATATTTCTGGAAGGCTTGGGGGTGAAGGTGGTCTTGTCTATAGAAGGAAAAGGTTTCAGTTTTGTTCTTGAGCAAGGAATCCTCTTAGGAAGTTATTGGGAGTAGGCAAGGAGCTGGGAGCTCTTCCCAAGGCCCTTAAGAAGACAGATGGGGACCTAGAACAGGGCACCATGCCCTTCCCTTCATCCTGTGGCCCGAGGAGGTGGGGCCATGTGTGGGCTGGTGCAGCTTCTGTTCCTCCGCGTCCATGGCCGGTCCTGGAACCCGCCACTGCCTCCTACCAATAAGGAGAGTTGAGAAACCACCTCACCTTGGACTCCTCTCTGAGAGATTCTAGCCAGTGTGTATATTTTTAAGACCCTCCATTGTCAGGAGGGCTGGGTGGGTGGGAGGTAGGGGAAGGAGAAGAGGCGCAGAGATTAGTTGTCTGGAAGTCTCCCTCACCCGCTTCAGAATGGGGGATAAATACCCGAGGAGGGAGATTTCACTCAGGCAGGGGCTGCAGCAGGGCACAGGATAGGTGTCCCTGATGTAAAGGAGGCCCCAGAGGACTGTGAAGGGATGTGTCTGTGTCCCCTTTTCTCTCTGGGGCAGCCTTGACTGTGTACTCTAGGTACAGCTGAAGGGTCATCTTTGGTGAGCAAACTAGATGTCTTGTACCCCTGTTATAAACTCTGTAAGCATGGCCATCCCTGCCCCACTATATGACCCTGGAAATTAGCCTGTTAGTTCCCTGCATATCTGTAAATTGGGAATTCCATTGCCCAGACCCCTCAGCAGCCTCGGGGATTAATGAAAGCCTTGTTCACAAATGTCTCAGACTGCATAAAGGTTTAGATCGATAATTAACAAGAAAGAGAAGGCATAAACATTTCAAATATATATCAACTCCCAGATCTGTAACAGCCAATAAGTCTAAAAACTGAGTGGCCACAATTTCCCTCAGTGACAGGCAGCCCATGCAGTTTCAAAAGTAATTCTTCAATAAGCATAAATTACCACTTGGGTAAACCTTCCATGAATGCCATGGCTATGGATTTATTAAGTGAAAATGAAACTTTTAAATAAATATCTGAGACAAAAAATGTATTTCCCATCTAATCGGGCCACAGAGGCAAGAGTTTTTAGAGTGCTGTGTAGCCTGGACTCTGAGAGTATAAAGCTGACCACATTTTCTTAGAAGTCGTTTTGCTGAGTTAGTCACTGCCACAAAATCTCCCTCCCCAGCTCTCCAAATACCCGGATCTTCCCCATATTACCCAAGAGCAATTAGGGCACAAAAGTCGCCCAGATTTCCCGCCATCCTCTGGGGGAACCTGACGGATTCGGAGGCATCTTGTCTCCCTAAGACCTTGATTTGGAATCCTCTCTCAGACTCTGAACCGGCAGCCTCCCAACCAAGTGTTCCTGCCACGCTGTCTTCCCTGTAAGGGCAGAATAGGTCCGTGCTTCAGCTTTTCACTAGTTCTATTGATACTAAAAAACCTTTGCAAGAGACCAGCGGGTCACAAAATATAAAATGAAAAGAACACATCAGAAATCTAAGCAGCCTGCACATGCCTGATGGCATTCCCTGTGGCACAGACAGCAACACTCAGTGAGCACTGCTGGTTCCCCCAGCGGTCGTTGCAGCCCTTCTCTCTCCGGGGCTTCCCAGCTCCAGGTTTGGGCCCTTGATTACATTGAATCTGTCAGGGTCATTCCTGTTCTTGCCAAAGAAGGGGGTGAAAGCTCAGGCCTAAGCTGCTCTCCACGTGGCACGCCCGGTTGGTAAGAATTTGTTTATCAATGGGCAGGAAACATACTTTCAAGCAGTGAGATGTACGAGGATATATTTTAGTGGATTTTGGTAAAATTTTCATTGACATAAGAAAAACCTCAGGAAGGTATGGTCTCTCACTTCCATTCGTGAGAAGGAGGAGGTGTGGCTATTGGTGGGCAGGGTATTATGGCAAAGGGCCCCGGCTTGGATAAAGTGGAGTCTATAGAAGAGAGGACAGTGATGGGGGAAAAAGGACCTTTTAGGGGACTCAGATAACTTTTTTTTCCCTTTGGAAGTTCAAGTTCTAACATGAGTCTTTCAAGTACTGTGAGAGTCGGGGTACCTCGTAGATTGTTAACTCTTCCAGTTCCTGGAAAGAGATGCTGGAGTTGGAAACAGTAATTACACTATACTGCCTCAAAGAATTGCTACAGTTAATGTGCTTGTATTTTGTTAAGTATTTTTCATTAGTATTCCTGAGGAATATCGATTTATGATTGTAATTTTTGTAATGTCTTTGTAAGTTTTGGTATTAGGATTAGACTGGCATTATAAAGTGATAAGAGATATGTTTGGTCACTGTATTTTTTTAAAGTTTGTGTAAAATTAGTGCTATTTTTTCCTTAAATGTTTGATAGAATTCATCAGTGAAATCATGGGTCCTGTATTTCATTAGAGAGTTTTTATAAATTTCTTTATAAATTGCTATTCAGATTTTATTTCATCTTGTGCCATTTTGATAAGTTATATTTTAAAGAAATGCATCTGTTTCACCAAGATGCTTAACTTGTTGGCATATATAAAGTTCTTCATATTATTTTAATATACATTTAATATCTGTAGCTATGGTATCTTACACACTTAATATCAACAGATATAACATCTTTCAGTCACAATAGTGTTGATTTGTACTGCCCTTCATTCTTTTCTACTTGATCAGTCTAGGTGTTTCTTAATTTTGTTGAAATTTTATCTTCAAAGAACCGAACTTGGGCTCTCTTAGTTTGATAATTTTTTACTGTTTTAAATTTAATTGGTATTTTTTTCTTTTATCTCTATATATTTCTTCCTTCTACATACTCTGGATTTACTTTGCTTTTATGTTTTTAGCTCCTTAAAGAGGAACCTTAGGTCATTGATTTCAGATCTTTTTTTAGATCTATGTATGGGCATTAAAGCTACACATTTTTTCCTAAGCACTGACTTAGCTGAATCCCACAAATTTTGACATACTGTGTTTTTATTATTGCGTTTAAAATATTTGTTATTTCCATTGTCATATTTTTTTGACCAACAGATTATATTAAATATGTGTTGTTTACTTTCCAAAAAGTTGGGCCTTTTAAAAGATTTTCTTCATAGTGGACTAATGTAATTCTATCATGGTCAGAGAACATACTTGGTATAGTTCTATCCTTTTGAATATGTAGGGTCTTTCTATGGCCCAGCCTAAGATCTACCTTGATGAACATCTCATATACATTTGAAAAGGGTTTGTATTCTGCTGCTGTTGGCAGTAATGCTCTACAAACAATAATCACATCAATGACCTGAGCAATGTTATTTATGTCTAGATATTGTATTATTTTCGGACAGGGGTGTTTTAAAATTGTGATTGCCAAGTTGCCTCTCTTTTTAATTTTGCCAGTTTTGCTTTATGTATTTTGAAGCTCTGATTAGACACATACATATTTGTGGTTGTTGTGAGTTCCTGAAGATTTGACTCTGTCTATGTGTCCCCTTAGTCTATAAAGCTTATAGATGTCTCCTCATAACTTTCTGGACCCACAGGCCAGCCCCACATATTCTAGTGACATTTAAGCAGTTTGTGGAAATGACAAGTCTGCCACTGAACCAGCAGGGAACTTGATTCTGTGTCTAGTCTGTGCTCACCTGCATCCCTGTGACCACAATTTCCTATAAGCATAAGCCCTCCGTGGAATCAACAAGAACTTCTTTTGTGTCAGGGTTGGGAATCCCCGCTGCAGTACTCACTGCAGGTGCTGAACCTGACTTTCATCTCCTGTTTGCATGGAGCACGTTTAGTCCATTTGCCCCATGGGAACTGGGCTCCCGGCTACCGGTGCTTTGGTTTGGATTGTGACCTGGGAGACTTGTGGCTTCAGCTGTGCTCATGGCTTTGTATTTAGGTTTATTTCAGTCCATGGTGATGTTTGTTATACTTTTGAGCCCGGCTCTGTCTTTTTGGATTTCTGGTTTTATATTTAATTTATCATTGCCGTGTTTAAAGCTGACAGTGTACTAGACATAAACTTAATATATCACCTTTGCCAGAGCTCTTTGTCTCGTTTTACACATGGAGAACTGTGGCTCGGAAAGGGGAGATGCCTTGTTTAGGGTTGCACAGTAAGCTTGTAGCAGAGCCTGAGCAGATACTCAGGTCTCCTGAATCTGAGCTCTGGGACTTCTCACTGTCCCCAGAGGCTCAGAAACTGACTCGGCACTGAGCTGCTTCCTGCCTTCTTTCAGGGATGCAGTAGGAGAGAGAGAGACAGCTGCTGGGGAGAATCACCTGATGTTTCCTGATAAGGTAGAGAAGATGTTTAACAGATTTCATCACCACCAAATGCATGTCTGACTCAAGCCCTTTCTTTCAGCAAGCTGTCACAGTCCGAGCGAGTGCCTCGCCCCACAGCATTCAGTGCCACATGCAGCCAGTGACCTTTGCACTCACTGCAACAGCCGGGCTCTAGAAATGGCATTTTCCCTCTGGAGGTTTCTTTATAAAGAAGAGGTAAAGGAAGACAGTGGACTTTTAACTTGAAACAGGCCAACATTTCATTGTGTTTTGTACAAATAAATCGAATACAATTGTGAGTTGAAAAATGTCACTTGGCTTAAGAAAAAAATGTTCCCTGTGGTATGTGTACGTGTGGGAAAACAGTTTTTAAAGCCTTGTTGCTGGATCCTGTCACCCGATCAGATATCCATTCCTCCTAATGCTGCATAGCTATGTGACGAAGGGCTGTCAGACTACGCTCTTCTATTACTTAAAAGTTTGTAAGTTGAGATATTTTCAATAGAATGTGAAGGTAGATATTTTCCCTCCTTTTGGCTACTTCAAATAAAGCTAGCTAAAACTACTTTTGGTGTCTACAGCCATAGTAGACACTGCAGGCTGAATGTGATATTGGATTTTCTTGCAGCTCCAGGCAGACTGCCCTCGTGCACTCAGATGTCTTATTTCTGAAGCTGTGTGGCTTGTTCCATGTCCTTGTGACCACTTGCTCCCCAGTCTCTCTAATTCCAAGTCCCAGCTGAACCCTACATGCTCAGAAAGCAACTTTTAGCTGCAAGATGTGCATTGGAAGGTGGTGTGCTGAGATCTGTGCTTCGCAGCCGTTAGCATCTCTCAGCACCCAGCAGTGGTCTTGATAGGTGTTCAGTCAGCCGAGTGCCGGAAGGAAGGTGGCTGCTGGTGAAGGGCAGCCACAGCCTCAGAGGACTGTCATTACTGAGTGTAGCTACAGGAAGGGGGTATTTCCCTGGCTGTGTTCTAAGATTAGCATGTGCAGCAGTTGACCGATGTGAATTGGCCATGCAGATGGTGTTTAAAGGATCAAGTTGGTGTTGATCTAATGCTTTGAAGATAGAGGTGGAGGTAATGAGCAAATTCCTTTGAGTGCAAATGATCTAATAATTACTGTAATAATTATCCCCATCTAACCATAGTACATATATTCAGGGACATTGAGTTCCATTCTTCAGCTGCCAGAGGGCTCACTGGGAATGATGATACGGGTCAGATAACCGTGGTCAGTCGCAAAGGGAGCTGCCTCTCTCACACGCAAACAAGCAACGTGGCACAGCCTCTGTGCTAGAGCTGGTTGGAAGGAGTCCAGGGAGGGGAGAGGGTGGTCCAGTGCCCAGTATTTCTGACTCCCCAATGTCAAACAGCAAGTGTGTATCTCCAGTGAACCAGCTGACATCTTTGCCTTGAACTGACAGGCTGTTTTGACATCATTAGACACAGCCGAACAGAGAATGAACACAAAGTGGTAGCCACGTTTCTCGGTTCCTGATTGTGGGCACCAAGCAGTCCAACACACCTGCAGGGAATCCTGAAACACAAGCCTTGTCTGGGCTTTATTCAAGGTTGCTACCAACCCTCCCCTTCTTCATGAATTTTTTTCCAGCTGAAATAACCGTGGGATGTGTCCTGACCCAGTTCAGATCACAGAGTGAGACTTATCTCTTAGCCTTATCCTCATGAGCAGATGCTCAGCTGCAGCTGGGATGCTCCATGCCAGTCAGGCAGGTAGGAGAGGCTGGTGGGGGCATCTCCAGGCAGAGAGCCTCTAGGCTTGGAGACCAGGCTGCAGGTGGGATGAGACGGCCAAATCATCAGGAGGTTCGATGTCTGCATTCAACATAGTTTCCACATCCCAGAGCCTGAAAACCTTGACATTTGAAGGTTGAAGAGAATTTTACAACAGAACACGAGGTTTGCCTGAAGCCTCACATGGCTCATACAATGGGGAGTACATTTGGAAAACATGATTTTATAGAAATGAATCTGAAAGAGTTTTGAATCAATTCAGAGGCAATGTTTCCATTAGGAAGGAAGCTGTTCTATTCAGGTATCTGCTCTTAATCCAGTTCTCCTCCAGTGGACCTCTTGGTGTCCTGATTAGAGGCAAAGAATCCAGGACTGGAGGATGCTGTCCTAGTGGTAGGAGTCTCTTCTCTGATGTGGTCAGAAAACTCAGGGTTGGCGTGTGTCAGTCCAGTCTGAGATGCAAGGACACTCTCAACTCTGCCCTCCCTCCCTCCCTCCCTCCCTCCCTCCCTCCCTCCCTCCCTCCCTCCCTCCCTTCCTCCCTCCCTTCCTTCATTCCTTTCTACCTTCTTTCTGTTATTTAAAATAATTACTTTATAGATTTGTCAATAATCTCTATAATTTTCTTTTATTTAATAAATTTTTCTCTTTTGTTATTGACTTCCCAATAATATCTCTGGATTGACTACTTTCTCTTTAAGCTTAAAACCAGTTTTTATTAATTTTGATCTTTACTTTTTACTAATATGTAAATGCAAGGCTTTAACTTTTCCTCTGAGAACTCCTTAGATGCCAGGTGTCCAATAGAAATAGTCCTATAAACACGACCACAACCGTAACCATCATGTGTAGTACATATTGCTTTCATTGTAACTCAGTTCTAAATATTTAAATTTCTCTTTTGGTGTTTTTCAGCAATACTGTGTTTTCAGCTTGGCATGGTGTTCTCTCCTCTCCTGCTTTTATTGGATAGGTTATTTCCTTTTTTCCTATTTCTTCCTCTAGTTGGCTGAAAATGATACATTTTATTGCTCTTCTTTCAGGGTTTACTCTAAAATTGTTCAGTTTATACTTCAGTTAATGTCCAAATTTAATCCATACTCTTACCTTCCTTCTGAACATTTTTCTTTTATTGGCATTTAGTAATTCAGTCAACTTGGATTTTAAACTCCCTCAAATAGATGATTATTACTGGCATTGTTGGCAGTTAATGCTGTTTTAAACGTCTACGAAACAAGGTTATGGGTGAGCTTCCGGGGCTCGGCTGTGTCTCACACTTGCCCTGCTGGGCCTTTAAAGCACTTGCTTCCAGGGAATGCAGGGTGGCCGGTTGGCTTTCAGCGTAATGTGTGTTTGTCTTACATCTGCTCAGCCAAGGTCAGACCTCAAAAGTCCTGAGTAACCAGGAAAAGGTCCGCCGGAATTATATGACACTTAGGAAAGCGATGCCATTCCCTTACCTTTCAGGTCCCACTCCCGTCTTTGCTCTGCCTCAGGATCCAACAGGACTAAAAAGGGTGAAGGAAAGTACCTTACACTTGGAGCAAACGTGATGCTTCCTAGTTGTCGTTTTCCGTGATGACACTGGCCACAGGCATTGGGTCCTTCGCTTCTCAGGATCAGAGTCAACGTGGGGTCTACATGGGGGATAAACTTGAGGATTTCCATAGTCTTCTAAACTTAAATCTAGCACCTCAGGCATTAACAAAACTTTCTCTTTTGCATTTGGAATCTGTGTCTCATATATTAGGACATTTTAAACTATACTGTCCTTCAGATATGTTGTACCTCTGATTTGAAGAGAAACATTTTGAAGTTTGATTTTTACAACAATGTGTTCTACTGACATTTCAATATCTGAATAATTTGGGAAGTTATTGTGGTCTTATAATTCCATACATTTCCAAACCTAAATATAGATGCCAGTGTATAGGACTATGCATTTAATGCCAGCTCTGTACACATGAGCTAACACATAAAGCATTGTGTTTCTTGTAAAAGGTTCTAGAAATAATAGTTATGATGATCTGAGTATGTACAATCACATGGCAATGTTTATGGTGGACATCAGGCAAAATATCTGGCCTAAACTTTCAACTTTTTATTCAAGTTGCCAGTTGTATATAATTGCTGAAGTCATATAATAATTATTATGTCTACTCTTTAAGAAATGAACCACTGATAATGCATTTACTACAGATTACATGATACACAGTGGGTTCTTTTGATGACCCTGACTCGTCTTTGCCCTCTGTTTTTCATCCCTTTATCTGATGTTAGAATAATATGTGTCCTCCCTTAGACCTTGAGCTCCCTAGAGCAGGATTGATTTTATTAATTTCTGTGTTTCTTATAGGACCCTGCACGGGGCTCATAGGCAATGGGAATGCTGCTAATGCTGTTTAAGGGAGCAAATGAATGAGTGAATGAATGAACAAGTGAGTGAGTGAGTGAGTGAACGGATATTCTTGTCCTTTGTAGTTGGTACTGTGGCTCAGGATCTGGGGGTGATGGAAGATGTGCTTACAGGGTCATCACTGCAAGTGATCCCAGCATCCCTGGTGGCCGGGAGCAGACCTCTGAAGACCTGCTTTCCCTCCGTCTCTCCATCCTTGCCAGCATCGGTGAAGGAAAGGAAGACTGGTGGCAGATTTGCATGTTGAATGAATTTATAAAGAGGTCATACATAAAACACTCGTTCTGTGTCTAGGCATCATGTGCCTTCCCGCGCCGTGCCCCCCATCACACGGAATAAATCTGTGGATGAAAACAAAAATTGAATGGATCTTTAGTTTCTCCAATTCCGAATATTTAGTCACCACTGTTTTTTGTGTCAGCCACACTCTTTTTCTTGGCCGAGTCTACATTTCTGTGCTTGCCGTCTGGGCGACCCCCGAGCCTTTAAACAGAGGCCGAACTAGGCACGTGTGCAGACGCTGTCTTTGCCAGGAAGGCAGGAGCCCTTTACAGCGGGCACTCAGTGGGTGACAGGGAAACGCGGTCATCTCCGCTTTAGCTCTGTGTTCACAGTGAAACAGGAGCTGAGGGTCGGGGCAGCGCCAAGGTGGAGAAGCAGGTGAACTAGACCCACTCCCAGACCTGCCTCTGCCGTGCACCCCGTAACTGATAATTCGGGCTAGAATTTCCCAGCCAGCAACTGGAAAAGACGTGGGTTTTTCAGCAAATTGAGGTGGGCTGACAGCTCCCAATAAACAGAACATAGGTCTTCTGTGTAATCTGGACAGGAAGCTGCTGTCTGCCTCCCATATCTCGTCTCTAACACAGAGCCCCTTCTAGTATGTCAGATGGTGACCCAGACTGCAGAGAAAATAATAATGATAAACTTAATGGAGAGGTCCCATTTATTCAACTCTTTCCAGGTGCCAGCAACTGTGCTAAGTGTTTTATAAATATGATCTTATTTAATCTTCTGAAAAAGTCCATTATAACTATGTTGATTTCACAGGTAAAGCTAAAAGCTCAGATAGGTTAAGTGATTTTTCTAACATCTCACAGCTAGTAAGGGGCAGGGCCAGGGCTATGACTCAAGCTTAGCTGCCTCATGACAATGCCTGCTCTCCACTGTTCTGCCCTCCCGCAGTCCTCCTGTCCTCCCAACCCTAATGCAGACCATCCCCCAGATCCCTTTACGGGCGGCAAGCATTGGTCTCCAACACTGTCACGCACTTCCTTCTCGCTTAGGTGTCCGTCACCCCACTGGGCTATGAGTTTCTTGGAAGCAGGAGCCTACTCCTCTCTGCACCCCTGGGGCCTCGCTTGGTATCTGGTGCAAAGTAACACAGGAAACGTGTGGTGCGTGAATGAATAAGTAAGTGGAACAGACATTTGGCAACAAGCTGCTTTGTTCGAGACCCTTTATTGTTACTTTACTGGTAATCTTTGCCCCAGTAAGGAAAACCATGTCACATAATAGGATTGGGATTTATTTTCAGATGTAGATGTCAAATCAGTTTTCTTAGTAAAACAGTCAAGAATGAAAAGAATCAGCAGAAGGAAATAAAAGGTTCTCTGCAGGAATAGGTGACACAGAAGAAAGCTACAAGTTCAAGGTTAAGGATCTTACAGAACAGGTAGTCTGCCTGCTAGAGTCCAGCCGAAGAAGGCTGGCTTCTCCCGTGTCTCAGAACCTAGAATGATCTCCTTCAGTGCGCAAGGCAGCTGCCCACCGGCTAGACTAGGGCTGTCTCCACACCCACGTCTCATTCTTTCTGGGAGAGGACCAGACCACAGATCCAAATACAGCCACCACTTTGCAGAACACGTTGGAGGAAAGCTATACCCCTATGGAGTCAACAGATGCAGTGTGAGTTTTCAAACACTGAGCTCAGAGGAAGGAGCAGATGACTCCAGGCTGACTCCATGGAGCTCCAACGTGGACCACACATGAGCAGAGACCCACACACCTGGATCCCCAGCCACACTGGCCAAGGGTTCCCACCAGCTCCTTAGGGGGGCCCACTAGGGGCTGAGGCCAGTCTGCACAGCGTGCTTTTCACCCTCTGTCATCCATAAGGACCCAGGGTAAGTTCTGTCAAGTTCTCATGTGGGGGTATGGGCCCAATTATTCTCAACTAAGCCTTGAATTAAAGAGCTAAAAGCTTTTCCAGATACAGACTGGATCATGTCCATCCGTTTATTGGAGGAGCCAAACCAAGTAAGCAGCTTTCTTTGCAGGATGCTGCCTGAATATTTACATAGTGGTCAAAGATTTTGGAATATATAGAAGTTTTTGTCCCTTGCCCCCTTCCCCAATTGCTAAGAGGCCTGGTATTTTAGGAGTATGGGGGCTTGTGTAGAAATACTGGGAGACAGGGCTGCAGAAAGAGGCATGCAAAGGTCTAGCCCTCCCCAGTCAAGTCATTCATCTGGGTGGGCCTCTTTCTGGGCTGCCCTGAGTGAGTGCATTTTAGTGCCTGACCCCAGAGTGCAGGAAGATGTTCCCTCTGTGTATCTCCTAGTGGTTTCCGTGCTTAGAACTTGCACATGATGTTGAATAATAGAAAGTACTGATTTCACTAATTTACAAGGGATGTGGTAGAACACATAGGGTGGACTAGGTGCCTGGGAAGGTATCATATACCTGCCTTATTTGCTGGCTGATGTCGAAATCCTCCATGGGAGCTTGATACTCTCATCTCTTTTTATATGGAAAATTTCTTAAAAGGCATCTACTGTTTCAGGGAAGCCTCCTTTGCTGCTATGGAATGCTATAAAAGTGTGAGGTTTTATGATAGCATCAGTCACGGGCAGGCACAGATTGACTTTAGGGAAGGTGAGGCATTATTATATTAAATCACTAAAGAAGTATATGCTTTGAGTACGGCCAAGGATGGAAGTAAGGAATCTGCTGGGTTTTTTTCCTGGTGAATACATAGTAGTCATTCATCACCATCCTTCCCCTCCTTCTGTTCCCCTCCACATGCACATGTGCACACACACTGCTGTGCACACTCAGGCCCACGCCTGGTGCAGACATCATTTCCCTGTGTTTAGCCCAGAGGTTTCCCACAGCTGGAGTGGGGAGCACCTGCGTGGCTCTGCTTTGTGTCTGCCGCACTCATTCACAGGCAGGCCTGGTTACCATCTGCATAGGTAAGGCCCAGGCCTGGTCTCTAACCACCAGCCCAGCTCCTCCAGGCAGAGTAAACCTGGACATAAAGCAGGTATCCTGCCATACCTGAGAGGGCCTGCTTCGTGTCCCTGGTTCCTTCGCACAAAGAACCTTATTTATGCCTCCCTGTCTATTTCTTGATATTCCTGTCTCCTCCCTGATTTCAGTAGCTGAGTCATTCTAAGAGCTGGAGAGATGTACTTAAGAGGATTCAGAATTATGTGGCTCTGTCACTGACTTCATTCATCCATTCATTCATTCTGTCATTCAAGAAACTCCGGTGTGCCAGGCTCTGTGGAGACCAACCTGCATAACATTTCCCTGCTGCACTTGAGGACCTGAGCCTAGCAGGGGAGGAAAACTTACAAACTTGTAATTGCTGCCCAGTGTGACAGGAACTCTTGAACGAGTGAATGGAAGGGGCTTTGCAGGCACAAAAGAGAGCCACACACTTCACGTGGCAGAGCTTGGGAGAGCTGGGCAGAGGACATTGTGTCTGAGTTGGGCATCGTATTACAAGTAAGAAATCACAATTTTTTTTTTTTTTTTTTTTTTAGAAATAGCAGATTGGGGAATAAAAACAAGAGTAAAGGATTCCACACTGGAAGTAAATTAAAAATCAATAATGAAAATATCTCAGGAATAGTCCCAAGTACTTGAAACTTAAGCAACAGATTTATGGATAACTTGCGAATCAAAGAAGCAACCAAAAGGGGAAAGGAAGTATTTGAACTGAACCGAGGCATATGTACAACATATTAGAATTTGTGGGAGGCAGTAATTAGAGGGAAATTTATAGCATTAAATGCCTTTATCAAAAGAGAAGAGAAGTCTCAAATGAGTGACCTCCATTTCCACCCTAAGAAACTAGAGAAAGACGGAGAAATTAAACGTGAGTAGGTAGAACAAAGGAAATAGTAAAGATCAGAGCAGAAGTTGATGAAATTAATATCAGAAAAACAACAGAGAAAAACCAATGAGACCCACAGTGGACTCTGAGAAGAGTCATGAAATAAAAATCAGTCACCCTCTATCTAGGCAGATGAGCGCGGGGGAGAAAGAAGACACAACCTGCAAATACAGAAAGCGAGAAAGGTGGCATCATCACAAATCCTGTGGGTATTAAAAAGGTAATTAGAGAGTTAACACGAAGAGGGTTATGTCAGTACATTCAACAACTTTGATGCAAGGAACACATTTTTATAAAGACACAAACTACCAAAGCTCACTCAGGAAAGATTAGGTAACCTAAATAGCCCTGTATCTATTTTAAAAATTGAACTAATAGTTAAAAACCTCCCTTAGGGAAAAGTCTAGGATGAGTTGGTTTTACTGGTGAATTCTACCACACGTTTAAGAAAGAGAAGTTCTGCATGCACTGTTAGAAAATTTTAAAAAAGGGTATAATGCCCAACTCATTTTATGAGGCCAGCGTTATGTTGATATTACAGCTCAACAGAGACATTATGAGAAACCATAGACCAATACTGTTTATGAACATGTGTAAAAGTTTTAAACAAAGTGTAGATTGAATATATCATAACTAAATTAATGAATAAATGTAGGGTTGGCTTAACATTAAAACAAAACAAAACAACCATTCATTCATCATATTAACAAACTGAAAAAGAAAATATATGATGGCCTCTATAAAAATGAAAGTATTTAAAAAAACACCCAGCATCTATTCCTGATAAAATCTCAGTAAACTAGAAACAGAAGGACACTTCTTCAGGTTGATAAAGGGCATTAATGAAATAACCCTTGGCTAGCATCATGCTGGCGAAAGACTGAACACTTTCTGTTTAAAGTTAGGAAGAACATAAGGATAACCGCTCTACCCACTTCTGTTAAACTCTGTACTAGGGATTCCAGCCAGTGCACTAAGGCATAAATAAATAAATGAACAAACAGCATCCACATTAGACAGGAAAAATCAGTTCTGTCATCCTCAGAAGACATGATCATCTATGTAGAAAATTTGATGTAATCTGCAAAAAGAGCTAATAGAACTAATTCAGTTTACAAAATTTGCAGGAGAAAAGATTAATATTAAAAAAAATAATGCCCTGGGTGATGTGGCTCAGTTGGTTGGAGCGTCATCCCATATACTGCAAGGTTGTGGGTCCGATTCAGTTGAAACACTTGCTGGAGACAACCTGTCAATGTTTGGCTCTCATATTGATCTCCCTCCTCTCCCTCCCTCCTCCCTGCCTCCCTCCTCCCTCCCCCTCCCTCCCTCCCTCTCCCTCCCTCTCTCTGTTCGTCTCCCTTTCTTTCTCTTAAAGTCAGTACGGAGCATGTCCTAGGTTGAGGATTAACAAAAATCAGTTGTATTTCTACATACAAGGGACAAATGATCAGAAATTTAAATTTTAAAAAAACCACTTGTAAGAGCATAAAAATATGAAATGAATTGGGATAAATCTGACAAAAGATGTGCAAGACCTATGCACTGAAAAATGCAAAGCTGCTGGAAGAAGCTAAGAAAGACCTAAATAAATGGAGGGAAATATGTGTCGATCAGAAGACTCACTCTTGTTAAGATACAAAGATATCAATTATCTGTAAGTTGAAGCATCAGGACATGTTTTTGAAAATATTAAAAAGCCCATTCTAAAATTTATATGATAATGTGAAGGGCTTGTAAAAAGCCAAAACAGGTTTTAAAAAAGAAAATAAAAGGAGAAAGCATTTGTGTAGAAAATTCTGGAGATATTTGTTGGTGCCAGACACAACCAGCGAGACTCAGAAACAGCCATCTGCCTGCTTGCGTGGGCCCCTGCTCGGCTCCCAGACACTCCGCCTCAGCCTGTGCCCTGCAGCATCACCATGGAGCCTGGCACCCTCTGTCTGGCACGCAGTCTTCCACGTAAGGACTCGGCCCCGCGTTGCTGATGCCTGTCTCGTTTTCTCAGCAGCAGGGGTTCCCTTCCCGTGAGCACACCCTCCAGCGCAGAGACGGAACGCGGGGTGGCGGTAGTCATGGGGATGGAGTGGCTGCAGAGGCCAGAGTGAGCTGATGCAGACAAGGCATGCCTTTGAAGTTTCCTGTTATATATTAAATATTCACGCACGTTTTACATTCTATCCCATACATGCCTGCACACGCACATCTTAAATCACCATCTAGTAAAACTGTTACCCCAGGAGGGTGTTTTCCTGATTTTACCATGGATTCTCACACCCCTGGCACCCCACCAAGCACTCCTAAGGGTCAATATTCCTCAGTTTAAGAAAAAAATATGCAACAGGAACATTCTCCTTCAGCCAGCTCAGATTCTTCAGTTAGGAACTATTTCCCAAGTGTCTCTGGCCCCTGGGAACTACTTGGCTTCTCTCAAGGTTCTATATATTTGAAGGCCTTGTACTTATTGCAGTTGTAAAGAACTCCTGGCTTTCCAAACTATCCAGTTGGCTGGCAAGTTTCTATAAAATTGTCCATCTTATAATAAAGGAACGGAGGTCTCAGAATGAGGCAGATCTAGATTCAAGTGCCAGACCCAGCGCTTACTAGTCCTGTGAACTTGGATAACTCAGTTGCCTCACCTGTAAAATGTGGAACTTCATAACTACTATGTAGGCTTGGCATGAACTTCAGAGGAAATGGATGCAAAATATCCAGCACGTAGTCAGAACTCAAGAGCTAGTAGCTGTTACTATCTAGTTTCCAGAACAGTGCTCAGCGGAGTAAATGTGCAAGAAATATTTGTTGAATTTGCTGTCTCCCTGAACTCATCTTTAGATGTTAAGGGACAAATGTAGTAAAAATCTGAGGAGAAGGTCTTCTCTTGATAAGCAGTCCCCAGTTTGAAAACTGATCTTGTTAACTAACTCTCACTAACAGATTTTAGAGCGACAAATAGGACTACAGTGAGTCAAGTAGGCACCCACTGACACTTGGAACTCTAAGTCGCACTGTTCCTATGAGATGCTTCCTTGTTCCAACCTAGAGCTCAGGAGGCGAAATATGCCTCACTGTCCTCCCAGTGAGTGTAGTAGCTGTTAGCTTAGGTCAACTGTCTTGCTCCTCAGGGTTTGGGAGAAACATCTCTAGCCTCGGCATGAGACAAGTCAGAATTTCATATACACAAGACACTTGCGTGTTAGGTGCGCATACTCCAGCTGAGGTCCTCTGCAGCTAGTGGTGTGGCACTTGGAAGTTGGACATGGAATACAAGAGAGGACTCGGGGTGAAGAATTTGGGGTGAAGATAGAAATGCACCCTGTCTGCCCTTGACCAGAAGGGATGACCTTGAATATATACTTAGTATTTATTTGATTATATATTGTATTAATTAAACCTTGTATAATCTCATTTAATTAGTGTTCATGATTAAGTGACAGAACATTGACTGATATCCTGTAGGTTATGTGTTGAAGGTAGTTTGTGAAGTTAGGTTTGTAGCTGGATGTGAGGGGGCTTTGGGCAGAGAGGAGACACACAGGAAAAATCCTAGACCTAGTTCTTACAGATTGAACTGAAAATGAGGCTCCCGGCGGAAGAAATGTGTTTCTAAATTAGCTGCGTGATCTGGATTCTTCTTACTCTACAATGACAAATGGAAACGTTATTCAAACTATTGATGTAGATTCCCAAGTAGTTAGTTATTAGATTTATTTTCAGAGAAAGGAAACATTTACAAGTCTCATTACTTTCCAACTTCCTATCCTAACCGGTTATAGTTTGGTTTTTAAGAGGCCTTTTAAGAATTAATCTAGAATTATTTCTCCTGCCGATGTAACCACCATCCCACATGGAAACTAGAATATTGACAAGCATGCTGTGTGATCCCCCTGTCACATCTCCTTTTCTCTCCCTGGGTAAGATAGCAGCCATCTTTAATACTGTGTTCATTATACCTTTATTTTTAAAAAAAATAATCACACCTGCAAAGTAACTCTTTTAACTTATACAAAGAGGTTAGGAACTCTGTCTTTATTTCCTAGGAACATGTGATTCTTTCAGAAACAATGCAGTTAAAACAACTCTCTGACTGGAGATGCTGGTACTTGTTTTCTATTTAAATATTGCCATTTAGTGCTTGACAAGGAATGGAACAAATTAAATTTTATGACACTCTAGAAGCAGTTCTATATCTTACATGGGGAGTCTGCTGTCACTGTCAGTTAGCAGCTAGAACTAGGGTCGCTAGCCAGTGTTAGAGAGTACAGAGTAACAACGAGTTTTATCTGCACTGTCTTCCCACTTGTGCTGCCCGTGGAGAAGTGATGCCGCTTTTGAGAGGCAGACACGGGTTCTTGTTTCCCCGTTATGAGCGATCGTCAGGAGGCGATGACTGGTGCTTCGCTCGTGCACGGACACTTCTTAGGACAGAGCCTCACGACGTGGGTATGGGCGCTCTCTCACCAGTTTTTGTTACAGTTGCTAATGGAACTTTTCTGTACTTGTTACCGTCTTGGTTAATGACCTAGAATGCAACGGGAAGTTCACCAATTTAATTCATAAGCATTTGTCAAGTTTTCAACTCCTAAAAGCTCTTATTCTCATGCTCACCTTTGGAGAACTACCTGGGACTTAGGTTGGTAAATGGGACAATTACTACTATGAATGAAGCTATTTTGGCTACTCAAGAAAATGAGCTACTTTGATTTTCAAGCAGAAGTCTATCAGCAACAAATTGCTCTAATTTCTTTAAAACCTTCTTATATATCATCAGATCACGAGCAAAACAGCTCTAGCATCATATGTAACTACCTCATTTCCCAGTGTCCTCTGCATTATCCTGGGAGGGTCACTGGAACGAGAAGTGGCTGCCACACGGGTCGCTCAGAGGCAGCGTTTCGGAAGGTGCACATTTTACAAGGCCAGCAGGGGTCGGCTGGATGAAGAGGACAGTAGAACGTGCGGCAGCGACCGGGGACACAGTCCACGGGCCTCTAAAAGATGGCTCATTTCCTTTTGCGGCTTAGGAGCTATTAATACCGTTTCTCAATAAAATCCTTGGTGTGGCAGCATGGGGATCCCGCCACCGTCACCGTCCTCAGCGCTGGGAGCCACGCCGGTGGTTAGCATATGTAAATATGATCCCACGTACATTCATCCAAAGTGACATTCGTATCAAAATAGAGCACTTCACTCAAGGGATAAAGGGCAACACTTAGCCACAAAGTGTGTGCCAAGAGGGTGGTTTTCCTAAAAAACTCCCCAAGGTCTCCTTCCTTACCAAGGGCAAGTGTTCAGCTGCAGGATCGTGCCGCTGCTTTCCCCCAAGCAGATGGCAGAAAGGTTCGTCTGCAATGTGGAACTCGTTAAGGGGGAGCCCTCCTGACGCAGGACTAGAAGGCCGCTTAAACGCGCTTAGTGGCGGGATGGTTTGTAATCCACTCATGCTTGTAAGTGTAATGCCTTTATAAGTAATTGTAAGTAGATTGAGAGCCTGCAGAATCAGCTCGAGGGAGAAGACTGTTTATCTGATGCTAAGGCTCCCGCTGAACACGCCAGACAGCATGCCCATTCCTTCCCCTACCATTGAATAATGTTTCACATATCCATGTTCTTCATTTTGCTACTTTGATTATGAAAATATTATTTTTCCTCTCTATGGGAGTGGGGCCAAGGACTGTAAAGGAGTTACTTTGGGCAAATGGCCTGATGGTGTTCATGGACAATGACATCCAGACCAACCATCGCTAAACTGCGACCACCATCACTGCCACCCCAGGTGCTGTGTTGGATAGGTTAGGATGACCTAGGTTTTGCTACCAACCACTGGATCTCAGTGGTTTAAGACAAGAAAAGTTTCTCTCTCATACAAAGTTTACTTTGCAAAGCTTTCCCAGGCAGCTGTCCTCCATGTGTTGGCTCAGCATCCCGGGGGACTGGGATCGTGTGGCACTTCCATATCAGCACACCCTCCCGTGTTCTCCTGCAGGGTAAGAACTGGATGGTTCTGCGTGACAGTTTACTGTTTTAGCCCAGAAGTGGCACGAGTCTGTTCTGTCCATAACCCATTGGTAAGCACCAGTCTTAAGACCCCACCCAACTTCAGCCTGGGCTGGGAACTTTAATCCTCTCATCTACCGAGAAGGGGGCAGATTCGATGAAGATGGGTATTTACAGTCTACTTTAACATAAATTGTTTCAAATTTGCAAGGCAACTTTATGCAGCAAGAATTAATGTGCTCATTATAGATTAGGTCCCTGAGAGCATGGGTTTGGAGTCAAACAGTCTTGGATCCCCCAACATGAGATCTGTGGAGGCTCAGGAAAAATATCTGTTTCATTTTCTGATGAGTTGGGGTGAGATTATCTAACTCATAGAGACGTTTTGAAGTTTAAATGTAGTAAATAAAATGAATTGTATAGTTCATAATGCACAAGAGCTCAGGAAACTTCAGCTCATGTTATTATCAGGACACCAATTATCAGATGTTAAGAAAACATATCTAATGAGTAAGAGACTATCTCAGAAACTTTAGGGGAACAAATTGACTCAGAAAACAATCATTTTTAAAGCTAGCCAACTTGAATTCAGAGCTCATATTTTTCTAACCTCCCACTGTATTGCAGTGCCTTTTGTTTTGACATGGGATGGTAATGCATTGTCAGGTGGTCCCCAAACTTCTTTATGAACAGCCTCTCTTCCTAACCCAAACTTTCAAACCTGGCCTGACCATATCCACAGAGAGGATTTGGGTTTAGCCACAGCTGCTCAAGCATTTAAGCAAGGAAGGCAGGAGATACCATGTGTTGTGTGAGAAGGCTTGGGCTCCATTTCTACCTCAGTATGTACTTGTGAAGCCTTAGGGAAGTCACTTAAATTCTCAACTATGAATACGGGATAGCAGAAGTTTGTGTGTCAAACAACATCAACAACAAAACAGTAGGAGTTCCATTCTACTTCACAGGGCTGTAGGGATCAAATAAATTAAGTTTTCAACTCCTTTGGATAAATACTAAGGAGTACAATTGATGAATTATATGGTAAAGATATGTTTAGTTTTATAAGAAACCATCACCTGTCTTCCAAAGTGGCTGTACCATTTTGCATTTCCACCAGCAGTGAACATACAAATTCACTTCCTTCTTTTCTTTGATTTACATATTTTATTTTTATTTTTCAAAAAGTTCAACATAAGTATTACATTATTTCTCCCATCTTAGTAAAAAAATAAATCATTATCAACTCTAACAGGTTTATTTGTCTTTCAATTCTAGCAACACAGTAGACCTAAGTGGAACTCCTTTTTCCACAATAAAATATTATCAATAGAAAAGTATTTAAAATAGAGTTAAAAGAAAGAGAAATGCCCAGCTGCCAGGAATAAAAAGTGACTTAAAAGACAGAGGCTGAAATAAACACACATAAAATTTGTGGGAAGCAGTATTTATAGAAACATATATCTGCATATATATATTATATGTGTGTAATAAAAATGGAAACTTATAAGCTAAATGTGCAATTTAAGATAAACTGAAGAAAATTGGAGGAAGGAAGTAATATAGAAAAGCAAAATAAGAGAAAACAACAAATCTAAAACTTATTCTTTAAAAGGCTAATAAAATAGTCAAATTCATCACAAAACTAGTCAAGGAAAAAATTTATAAGGGTATATAATTATAGGTACAGTGGAGACATTTTCCAGTCTTTACAGAAAGTTGGAAATAGTTTTATGTCAGTAATTTTGAAAACTAGGATGCAATAAATAATTTTATAGAAAAAATAGTAAATTATCAATACCAATCAAAGAAAAATAGATAGACTGAATAGCTATTAGAAAATTAAATTGAGAGTTAAAAAAATCCATCTCAGTACACCTCTTCTATCCTTGCCTTCCCACAAATTCAAACATCAACACCATCAGGCTCAGACAGTTTTATAGACAGCTTTTACTAAATCTTCAAGGAACACAAATGTTCTTCTTATACAAACTGTTCCAGAGAATAATAAAAAAGGAATTCTTCCCTCAAACTCTTTTATGAGGCTAGGATGACCTTGATTCCAATTCATGACAACTCCAAAAAATTATAGACAGATTTCACTTATTAACACAGAGGCTAATATTCTCCACATAGAAGAAACAAAATCTTTCCACCTTTTTTATGCCACACTTTCAAAGACCAAGAGGACATCTTCATGGTAGATGTAAACCAGCCTTCCCCAGTCATCTGTTACCATCAGTCAAGAATGTGGAGTATTGGCTACTTTTCCACAAGAGTTCAAGTGGGCCCCACACACTGAAACTACAGCCATACCCTCCACCCCCTTCGGCCTCTTCCTCCATGACCAGGAATCAAGAGAGGGCTTCCCAGAACTGGAGAGGAACTCCAAGTAGAACTAAGCCTAAGCCAGACCTCCTGGCCTCCTTTTAACCCAGAGGATTCCACATGTAATGAAATAAAAGGCTGAACAGACTGAAAAATCAACAACCCTTCTTGGATTCATAAGAGAGGGGAGAACGTAGGGTAAACAACAGCTTCCAAGGTTGGAGAGACAGGAAAATGGCAGCAATCGTGGCTTTACCAGAACAGAGACTCAAGAGTAGACACTGCAGTGGGAACCAATGCTGAAACAGGAAATCTTGAACTATAATTGATGAACTGCTGGAGGCTCAATGTAGACAACTCTGAGAGTTAAGAACTCATGGGAGACCCAGTCATAGGGGTCCCAACAATTTTGTGAGATTTACCTCTAAGAGCTCAGCCAGGTTTTCACAGTAAATATCAGAGAAAAAATCCCCTCATGATGCTGGCAGGAGAAGGGGAAATAAACCAGTTTGAAATATACCAGATCACTCTGTTCTTAACAAAATCTGTCCTTGGGAGAAACTAGTTAACCAGCGGATAACCTGATAGGGTATTCTCAGAGCCTAACTAGCCTAGGAGAAGGGAAATACCCAGCTCCAGCCCACTCTAGTCATCCTGTCTCATCCTAGAAGACAGAAAAAGACTGAGAAACACTTGTAAAGTTCACAGTCCAGAGGCACAGGCTCACTGAAAGACAGACACCTAATTATAGGACTAGAGAATGCTTCCCCTCCCCTGACATCTTACCACCACATTACAGCAGTTAATTTTACCCTGTACATCATGTTCAGCTATCAAGAAAAAGTTACATGTCATAACAAAAGGCAAAAAGACACAATTTGAAGACTCAGAACAAGTATCAGAAACACACATGGAGGGAATGTTGGAATTATCAGACTGGGAATATAAAATACCTGTGATTAATATGCTAAGGGCTCTAATGGATCAACTAGACAACTGACAAAAACAGATGGGTAATATAAGCAGCAAGATGGAAATTCTAAGGCAAAAAAAATGGTAGAGGAGATCAAAAACACTATATCAGAAATGCAGAATGCCTTTGATGGACTTTATGAGTAGGCTGGATAAGTCTGAGGAAATAACTCTAAGCTAGAGGATATATCAACAGAAACCTTCAACTCTGAAGAGCAAAAGACAGAAAAAACAGAAAAGAATATCTAAGGACTGTGGGACAACTACAGAAGGTGTAATATACATGTAGTGGGAATACCAAGAAGGAAAGAGGGGAATAGAAGATATATTTGAAAGAATAAAGACTAAGAATTTCTCCCAAATTAATATCAGATACCAAATCACATATCCAGGAATCTCAGAGAACACCAAGCAGAATGAATTACCCCCCACCCCCAAAACACCTACAGCTAGGCGTATCATTTTTAAACTCAAATCTCAGAAAACACCAAACAGCATAAATGCCAAAATAAATGCGCCCCCACCAAAAAAAATTCTACACCTAAACATATTTTCAAACTAAAAAAAAAAAAAAAAGATGAAAAATGCTGAAAGAAGACAGAGGAGAAAAACACCTTACCTATAGAGGTATGAAGATAAGAATTACATCTGATTTCTGCTCAGAAACCATGCAAGCAAGAAGATAGTGGAGCGAAATATTTGAAGTGTTAAGAGAAAAAACCCTACCAACCTAGAATTCTGTATCCTGAAAAGTTATCTTTTAAAAGTAAAGGAGAAATAAAGACTTTCTCAGAAAAAAGACTTGAAGGAATTTGCTTCAGTACTCCTGCCTTCTAAGAAATGTTAGCTCTTCAAAGGGAAGGAAAATAATATAGATAAGATACTCAGATCTACATAAAGAAAGAAAAAGCATAAAAGGAGGAATAAGTGAAAGTTAAATAAAAATTGAATGAAAAAAGTGAAGAGATTAAGAGAAAAAACAACAAACTCATAGACACAGACTGAACAGTATGGTGATCACCAGAGGAAAAAAGGGAGTGGGGGAGTTAGAAGGTGGTAAAAATGGGATAAATGGTGGTGGAAAGAGACTTGACTTGGGGTGGTGAACACACAATACAATATACCGATGATGTATATAGAATTGTACACCTGAAACCTATATATTTTTATTAACCAATGTCACCTCAATAAATTCAATAATAATTTATTTTATTTTTTGTCTTAATTGATCTAACAGATATAACATATAATTTGTTCCAAATAATAATAGCAACAACATATTCAATTATATGTACTTATGTATATATCTTATGCACATACTACTAATGAAAAAATAGTAGAACTGAAGAAAGGAGGAGGCTAACACTGTCCTTATCAGGAGAAGTTACGGAGTTATGAGATGACATTTAGTGATGAGTTTCCTGGCAACCACAGCAGCAAGGAAAACCTGATGAGCTTCGTCAGCAGAACTGAGGAAATATGCTCATTCCTCAAGAGACACATATATTCTGGCCTTTAATCACAAAAATAACTCACAATCAGATATGGTTACACTTTTGACATTAGTTTAGAGCAGTTTCATACAGCATGTGCTCTGTTGGCTCCCTCAGAAAACCATGGCATGGCATGATAGCACATCTTGATGAAAGGCATTAGGTTGTGGCCAAAGCAATTGGCTCAAAAAGCCCTGTGGTGACACAGAAGGAGGTAAAAATGGATTCAGAATTCAGTTCCACTGAGACATTGTTTTCTGATAAAGGCTGTTGGGTACTGGAGTCTCATTCTATTTAACAGAACATTTGCTTGACCCTGAAGCATGTCCAAGTTGTATCTCATTTTACAGAGTTTAAATTTTTGGAAACTTAAATGATTCAACCTGGGAAATCCAGTTGCAGAATTCTGGGATTCTGATGACAATGTAATATTGATGTGACAAGTTCTTGGTTAGAAGTTTTGATAGCCAAGCTTGTAAAACCCAATATGTATACACAGTTATAACTCTGTTATATATTTTAACACTGATGTCCTCCTGGGTTCCTGAGCAACAAGTTTTGGACTGGAGGACACTTCAGTGCAGACGACAGGAGCTCCTCAGTTGGTGGGATCAGTCCTCTCAGCCCTGTCTGTGTGGCCACCAATGGAGGAGGCCTGTGGCTGCATAGCTGAAGGCTGAGCTCAAGCCAGCACAGTCAGCTCGCTCGGTGGGCTTGCTCAGAGCCTTGCAGGCTGGGGAACCCCCGGTGGGAGCAGGCCGCCTCAGCGCTTACACAGCTGTAAGGCTCCTCCTGTTCTTGGGCTGGCCCATCACATATGTGGCTTCAAAATGTTCAAACCTCAGGCCTCAAATAATCTTTTGTTCCTCTTTCCTGCTTTGTATGTTTGAGTCAGTAGCTTTGTTTATTTTCTTAAAATATTTCCTTTTGGTTTGTGTTTCTTGGCTTGGCCCAGCTATGATTTCTCTAAATGTAATCTTCTCGGACCCCCTTGCCATTTATAAGGCCACACCCCCAGAGCTATGGCAAGTTGTTGAGATGACTTGCATGTGTACTCAGGACCATGGTGCCACCTCCTCTTCTCCTGAAGGGTGAGGGCTCTTGGGGGACACTGCTGTGTAAGGTCTGGGTCTCTTTCACTTATGGTCCAAGTGATGGACCCAAGCCAAAGAAATTCCATAGTCTCATCTTCTAGCCCAGCTTTTTAGCCATTGATATCAGCAGTGCTGATTTTCTGAAATTACAAGTTTCTTGACCTCATCTTTGGGGTTCTGCAACTAGGAAACCCTTTTAAAAGGAAGGTAGGCAGAAGAACAGATTTTCCACAGCAACTCTAACAGCCTCAGGGCTTTTTTAATGTAGATCTACCAACTTTTTTTTCTCCCCTGAGGAAAGACACAAAACTATTTCCCCAAGATTGTCAACATTCCAAAGCAACTAGTCCTGCGGGTTTCCTGTGTGCAAATGGCCACTGCCCTTCCCTGGAGCTGAGCTCCAGGCTGGAAGCTGTTGGCTCCCTGAGCATCCCCTTCAAAGAGGAAAATACCAGCGCCTCCTGAACCAACAATGAGACATGTTTGACTAGTGGTGATGAAATGTCTTCTATAAACACTCCCTACCTTACCCACCACCCCTTTCCAGGACTGATTCACCACTGAAATATTTGTGTCACCCAAGTTCAAGAACATGAAACCAAACCCTTTGGTTCTCAAGTGCCATGGAAAGCTGCATGAACTCCACCAGCTAGGGAGGTAATCAAATAAGCCCGAGCTGCTGGTCTCCAGCCGGCCAGCCAGAACTGCAGGTGAGAGCTGGGTCTGGACCTTTCTGGGGTCAGATGGCTGGTGCATGCTGGGAATCCAGATTGCTCAGTGAATTCCCCCCGAAGCTTCTGGCCTTGCCTAGTCCGAGTGCACACTTCCAGCTCACGGTGGGATAGGATTCTCCACTGCCTGACTGTTCTGCCACCAGCAAAGTATGAAGTCTCCTTAATTCAGGACCCTCTCCCTCAGAGCTCAAGTTTACTTTTACTTTCTTATATGGAGACAGGTTGTTATTTTTTTCTACAGACATTTTCCGAATAAAAAGGACAGCAGGGTGAGTAGACTAATTATCTCTTTGAGAAAAGAAGAAAGAACATAATATTGAAAACACCAGAGGCAGCCAGTGTATCTGTATGTTGCAGAGTTTTTCGCCAGCAGGTGCCAGTATAAATAGACTCCCCTACCTACGAGCGGCCACGGAACCAGGCTTCTCCGTGAGCAGACGCTGTGGGGAAGACGCTGTCCCTGACGTCCTACTTGACGCTCCAGAGGCAGAAGTTAGGGAAGTTATGGTACCTTCCCACGGAAACTTGTATTTTATTTTCCTCTGACTTCCATGTTAGACACAATCATTGCCTTCTCAGGACAGTTCATAAAAATTCAGATTGCCTATGCTATAGCTGAAGTTTATTGTTTTTATTATCATAGTACAGAATGCAACTGAAAGTAAGTTGTGGATATTAGACAATATATATACTAGTGGCTGGAAATACATAGATTAACATTTTCCAATCTAGTGTCTCCTGGAACACTGCTTTCAGAATCTTAATTAGGGTTATATGAAACAAAAACTTGTTATTTAATAAAATTAATTGTAATGGCAGCTGATGACATGAAGTTTGAAAGGTTTCTTTACCTTAGAATCGTTAATAACCGAATGTGCGTTGTGAATCTCCAAGGGGGGATTTGGGGATTGCGTTTCTCCACTTTATTTTACAAAGAAACTTTCCCTCCCCCAGAACTATTAACATCCCCTGAAACACTGAGCTGTGGAGCACAGTTTGGTAAATTTGAAGTTAAGCAGTACTTCCTGTGACGTAGCTAAGCTAATGCAGCCGGTATAATTCAGACTAGAAGGTGCTAGAAGGTCCATAGAAGCATCCTGTGTTGTTTTAGTAGTATTCCTCATGGCCATTAAGTACTGTTTTAAAAAGAGTAAAGAGTATCTGAAGAGCATTCAGCTTTACATGGACTGTCTAAAAATAGCAAGCAAGCGAGCAAACAAGCAAGCTGGCTGCTGCAGGACACTGTGCTATTGGGCTTAATGCTGTCTGGGTGTGGCCCCTGTCGCATCATGCTCTTTGGATTAGAAATACTTGTGTGGCCAACCTGGGAGGCTGATCACCTGATCAGCCAATATAAATCGACATTTATAAGAAAATCTGGTCTGAATTATAAAGGGCTAACTTACCATTTCACCTTTGAGAAAATGACTTATTCATAAGATGCCACTGCCTGTAATGGAAACTTAACTGTCCGACATCACAGGCGATTGAGCCGGCGTCTCTCAGGCACGCTCTGCATCCCCGTCCGTGTTGGTCTGACTCGGTGAGGAAGGCCTATCCCCAGAGCTGTGATGGGAACACAATCTGAAGAGAAAACCCTCCTTCTCAAGCATTTCAGCCCCTTTTGCAGCTCTGGTCACACCTCCTCATGTTACTGCTAAATTAGTCAAGCTGCTGGCATGAGTTTACTACTCGGAGCAAGGCAACTTGTCCCTTGTTGAGTTGAGGGGCAGCCTGCAGCCTCCCTTTAATCTGATTGTTTTAATTCAATTTAATTTGCCCGGTAAATATTTTTCTTCAGCCGAAGAAATGTGTAAATCAACTAAGTAGTTCGTAATCTATGTACACAGTGAACAAAGCCCATGCTGACCAGTGCCATGGGGCTCGATCTGAGTTTGCTTTTGCTGGGCAGTCAGCACAGTCACCCAGAAGGAAAAGCAATTCATGTGCCAGTGACGACAGAAACCGTACCTCACCCTGGTGGCAACTACCACCCGTTGAATATTTACTTTGTGCTGGTAGTTATTTATTGTCCTCATTATACTTGGCCAGGCACTGTTAACCCCATTTTACAGATGAGTTATGTCAGGTAAAGAAAGGTTGAGTGATGTGCCCACGGCCTCCCATCTAACAGCGGGTGAAGCCAGCATTCAAACTCCAAGTGTGTTGGATGCCAACACCTTCGCCCCTGCTATGACTGCACCAACATCTGCCTCTATAAAACCGAGCCACACAGCTTTAACCCTTTCAGTCCTGTGGCCCAAGAGCCTGGACTTGACTCATTGCATTTGGTCAGAGTGCCATGCATCTCAGTCAGAGTGCAATTGGGTCTTTCAGATTCCCTCTCAAATTCCCATGGAGACACAAGAGAAAATGAAAACTCACACCTCCACAGCATTTGGGACTCACACCCACACTTGGCCCGGAACCTGGGGTGCCCTCTGTAACTCCAGGACCGTGAGCCTGCGTGGAAGCCGCCTCAGACCCGCGTGCTGCGCTCCCACTAAGCGGAAGAAAGAGGGTTTCCTGCTTCCATGACCTGCCAGTCGGTCCAGAATTATCTGCGCTTCGGCAGAGCTCAGGGCCCCTGTGCTGCACGGTTAGTGTTTGGGGCGCCCGGGCACGGTGGGCGCGGCTGTGGCATGCATGAGACGAGGCGGGTGAGAGGGCAGGGGAAGGGGGGGGAGGGGGGGTAGAAGTGGGTTACACAGTTTACGTGGGGGAATCCCAGACGACAGCACAGTAAGCGCAATTTATTGAGCATGTACACAAAATGATTCTTTCCTCAAAACATGCTTGTAAATTTGTATGACTCAGAGCTTAGAAAGCTTAGCAAAAGATACATTTTTTAGTGGTTAAGAGGACTGATTTGAGGTAAGAAATAGTTGGGTTTAAATCTCATTCTGATCCTTAGAGCTATGCAACCTGGACAAGTCGTTTACCTTTCATGGACCTCATTTGCTGAACTATAAAATGGAAGTGAAAATGCCTCTTTGGGAGGGATGCTGTGAGAATTAGATGAGGTAATACAAGGAGTACACATAGCCTAGCTCACAGCTGATTTAAAATTGGTAGGAATAATAATATTCGAGGCCCCATTATTGTATTACTGCTGGACCACAAAACAATTCTTCAAGGTCAGTAGAAGAAACAGAGATGGAGACTTTGCTTGGCTACGAGCAGCAGGGGCTGGGTTTAAACTGGCATCTGATTATCCACCTAGTTAATGCTCTTTCAGTTATACCTCCGTGTTTTGTCCTGACCTTGTTAGACTGACAGATATATGTTTAAGAATATTTTTTAAAATCTTAAAAGTAATCATTAAAATAATAAAAAACAGATGTGTACCTTTTAAAGAGCAGAAAGAGATAAAAGCAAAACCCTCACAGTTGAAAAACACAGAAATATATAATCTAAATGACAAATACAAAGCACACCAAAAAAAAAGGTGACAAGAAAATAAGACAAATTAATTTTGAAAATAAAGACAAATAGTTTTAGCTGCGTTATTAAAAGTCTCGACCTTCTCTGGGGAACAAAAATAACCTTAATGAAGCAAATGTCTACTCTTTATAAGGGAAAAGCTCGAAACAAAATTACACAGAAAAGGTCAGAATGGCGAGATGGGCAGAGATTTATCTGATAAATACAAACGACGGCAGGGTGGCTGGAGGGGGCGCTGCGGGGCGCGGTTGCTCTGGCTTGGCCCCCCAGAACCCCTCTCCCTGTGCGCCCAGCAGGGCTGGACAGAGGAATCGCCGGTAGTTAGGAGGCGAAGCGAGCCCGTGCTCTGGGGGTGCAGTGCTTACAGGGCGGGCGGAGGGGTGGGGGCATCGGAGGCTCCAGCCGGGGCCGTGCCCCTCGGCGGGCTCTCCCGCGGCGGCCCTGCTGACAGCCTCCCGGCGCCACCACGGGCCTGGCTGCAGCGCCTCAGAAGGAGGCCCCCTGGGCTGTGGGTCGAACCTTCCAGTCTCTTTCCCCCGCTCCCCTTCGCGGTCCCACCCTGAGCTCTGTGCTCCCCGATTCCCAGCAAGCTGCGCCCTTTCCGCCCAAGCCAGTGCCCCTGCCAGTTGTCGGGGCCTTTTCCCTGCCCCTCTGTCCCTCCTTCCAGAGCCTCACTCCCCAGGCTCTTCCATAGCTATAGGAAGACTGACTCCTATCGCACATTCCTGATTCCACGATACTCAAGAGGTTCCGTTTCCCAGCTGAACTAAAAAACAGGCATAGAGATGAAAGTAACAATTTTAGGCCAAGCGTCGTTTCAGTGAAGGCACTGACTGGGCAGACACGTGTTCTGTGCCTGGGTCTTAATTTGCAAAGGTGACCGAGTGATGACACAGATAGGTCGGTGCCACTGGGAGAAAAGCTGAGTGTTACAGTTCCCTCTGGAAGTGAGAGGCTCGGCGTGACACACAGGGCCACAGGGTGGATGGACACCAGGCCAGGGGAGCAAGCGACAGATTTCGGCCAAAACCTTTTTGCGGGGCAGGCGGGGTAGGCAGTGCAGGGCTGGCTGGTCTCGGTAACTTGGGCAGGCTCTGAACTGCAGGGAGCTCCCGCGTGCCCGGTGCCCTGCCCCGGGATGAGTGTAGCAGAAAGACACTGTTTCCGGGGTGAGCGGGCCAAACAGACGATGCGGCGTTTGGATCCGTCCGTTGCTCAGTTTGCACATTAAAGGCAGAGACTGTGCTCCGCTGCCCGCGGCTGGGTGTGAAGCTGGGGAGGGCCGTGTGCTTTAGAGTTCGGGACAGTTCCCGCCTCAGCAGTGCTCCAGTATTTGGTGACTATGGAAACCGACGAATCAGTAAACATTTAGGGAGTGTCTACTGTGAGGCAAGACTTCCATGAAATTACACTCAGAGTCAGCTTAGATCTCCATTTCCCGCTGGTCTACAGAAGCTCTTGACTGATGCAGTCACCCGAGTCCTGCAACCTCAGCGTCTCCTCCCTGGTCCGCTGCCATCGCGGCCCGAGCGCTCTCCCTGCATCCTGGTCACTAGCCGCCACTGAATTCTCTATGCAGCAGGTGGAGTGAGCTCCTGGAAGCGCAAATCACGTCATTTCATCACCACACTTAAAACCTTTATAAAAAATCAAATCAAATCTGTATTCTTTATATTAATTTATAAGGGTCAACCATATATCCCAGTTTGCTTAGGACTGTTCTGTTTGTCTATGGTCCCAGCATAAATATCACTCCTGCTGCTGAGGTGCCTGCCCATGCCCTTGGGGAGGATACCCAGTCCTCGATGTCATCCTGAGACAGTGGCTTGAAGACTGGCGGACTTGGCTGTTTCACACGTGCTTGTTACTAATGAGAGTGAGTTACCGTTGATCAGCCGCATGCCCTAGAACTCCTTTTGCGTATCTTGGTCAGTTTTCAACCTCACGTCTGCAAGAACCTCTGTGTCTAAGTAACTGAATGATGACATCTTCTTGATTCTTTGAGATGAGCCCAGAGTAGTCTTTGCTGACACAAAGGTAGACATCACTTCTTGCACTTGAGCCACTCAGTCCAGCCCTGACAACCTTCCTAAATTTTCCACTATGTGTCATTCTATAAGTTTATAATGTTACTTTTGACAAGATTTCTAATCATATTGACCATTAAAACTCATGGCCCTCACTCATAGAACATTGGCATATATGAAAAATGCATTTTACACATTATTTTATTTAATTCTCACATTTAAAGTATGAGCATTTTTATCTCTACTTACAGACAAAGAAAGTGAGACACTAACTTTTCCCAAGTATACATCATGAAATATCCAGTGTTTCCCGCATTCAAGGCTAGTACTTGGGAGCTTAACTACTTAGACTTAATCTGGCTTGTTATCTAGTAGGTAGGTTAGCAATTATCAGATAAACAGTGGTTCCTTTGGGTTGAATTTATAGAGTGCAGGGCATTAATTTGCTTTTGTAAATACAATTTGTGAGCCTTGGGCACTTGGGATTTTATAAATTACAAAGCTTCTGACTTCATAAGACCTATAGTTTTGTCAAAGAGATAATTTTCTTGGACAAACATTGCAATATTTTAGGAAAAGTGGCTTCATGGTGTTTGGCATACAGATGTCATTAAACTACATACTATTTGAATAAATGAAATAAGGCATGCATGGGAAAAAGACAAATGAAAGGACACAGGTCAAGCAGAGCACAGAGAAAAGGACTTCCTTCCTGGGACGTTGGCAAAAGCATCACAGAAGTGGTTCCACTGAAACTGGCTACTGGAGGGCGCGCGTGCTGGAGAAGGGAGTTCTGGGCAGACCGCATGGCGCGGCAGTTCTATGGAGCTCTCCCCAAAACAAAACCCAGAGCGTGTCCAGGAAGCGGATGGCTCAGAGATCCGAAAGTGGGCTTCAGAATTTCACGGGCAGAGTTGTATTTGTGGGATAAGTAACAGCCCTGGTAGCACTGCTGTTCATGACTCAAGTTGATTCATTTTGCAAAATATGCAGCCTTAATATCTCAGACCAGCTCCTGAGTGCTTGCGGGTTGGGAGCTGGAAGCGACCAGAGCGGAGATGGATGGATGTAGTCTGATGCCATAAGCCCGATTCTTCCGAGACTTTCCCAAGATGTCAGGCATCAAAGCTACTTGTCTTTGAGTGAGAACAGCCTTCTCTCTAGGGAGCATTCTACTTGCCCACCGTGTTCAGGCAAACAATGTAAAACCCAGACCACGGGGGCCACTCTACCCTGCCACACAGTCTTAGGAAGGCCAGAGTCTGGGAACTAACGCGTTCTCAGAGGTGAACAGCAGGACTTCATGGCCGCGGCATCCCTGTGAGGGGAAGAGCAGGGGCCACAGGGCTGCTGCAGCCCCATGTCTAGGGGGAGAATTTTTGGATGCAGTGCTGTGGGGGACTTGTTTCTGTGCAGGAGTCTTGTGAACGGACATACAGACTAAACAAACAAAAAGACGACAGCCATAAATGCACTTTTTGCCACTTTTTTTCTTGAAAGTTGAAGATTGATTTTGAGAACACAAAGATATGACAATAAAACTCTCATCCCTATAATAGGGTGAGAGAAACCATTAGGGGTGTGTGTGTGTGTGTGTGTGTGTGTGTGTGTGTGTGTGTATGTGTGTGCGTGCACACAGTATCTGGCTACTGTACTTGAACAATAATTCCTCTTGACATTATACAAGGTCAGCAAGTCACCTCAAGACCACCCTGCTCGAGGATTTGCTCTGCACACGGGGCTGTATGGACTCTCTCAGCTGAGAAATGTCACCCAGCACCTTTCATATTTATGGTGACTCATAAACAGGAAACCAGTCCTGTCCATGACATTGTAACGTTTTCATATCTCAAATCCTTTTATGAAAATGAAAAAAAAAAAAATACACCAAACCAAACAAAAGAACTTAGCTGCCTTAATGCTTTCTGGGCCAAAATAAATATTGCCAAATTAGTAAGGCATACTGAACAAATTAAGCGCTAAATGCAAATTTATCGACTGAAACCCAACGGCAGAGTCACCGAAGAGCCTGCAGGGGTGGAGCGCAGCCCCTAAGTAGGTGTTTGTGTTGGCGGGTCTCCGCGAGGCATGGGAACGGTGATGGAAAAAGAGCGTTTCTGTTACACCCAAGATGAACAGTTTGTTTTAGAAAGTTCAAGTAAACAGTGTCTAACATATATTCACTGAATTCAAGATCTCAGTTGCTACCAAGAGGGAGATGAAGAAAAAAAAAAAAAACTGGCAAAATTTCTTTAAAAAAATAAAAATCTCATTTGGCAACGTTCAAGCCCGCCTCGTAAATCATGGGGCGCGAGGAGACACCCGCCCTCCTCTGATTGAGAATCAGCCCAGCAGCGCTTCATCTCAGCGAGCAAGAGGTCTTCCCTGGAGGACATTCAAAACCTTACAAAACAAGGAGGAGATTTAGCCTACTATTTTGTAACGTCCCAAATGGAGCGTACATGATGTATCCTTTTAGGTCTGGGGCATCGTCTCTGATGCCGAAGTTTCAGAAGCTGCAGCGACATTGCTTTAGTTCGGTGATTGATCTGGGAGGGGTGGGGTAGAGGGTGGACGTGCTCGTGACTGCGTTTTCCTCCTGACCGTGGACTCGGTGACTTGCTTTCCCACTTTGGTCAGGGGCTCTCGAACCTGAGAGAGCCTAAGATGCAGGCCTCCATTTGGGTTGGATGTTGCTGCTTTTTTAGAAAAGGGTCCCCCCCAGCTTTCCGGGCCTTCCCACAAGGCCTTGTCTCTTCTTTGACACGAGCCAGTTGAAGAGACCAGAGAAAGAAAAGTCGTTTACCGCAAGCTGCAAGTGGGGAATAGAATGGGAGCTCCACACTGTGCCAAGCCTGGGCGGATATTTAGAGAGCTTTACTTTATAGAGGAAAAATTAGAGGCCCAGAGAGAGGTTGTAACCTGCCCAAAGTAACACAGTGAATCAGTGCCAGAGAAATTATTAGATCAGATTTTCTTTATCTGCTGACTCCCGGCCAAAGTTCTTTCTATGTACCACGCTCCCTCCCACACAGCGATTACTTAGAGGTCTTTCTATTGATAATACTCTCTTGCCATACCCAGCAAAGCAGAGTTAAACATCGCCTTCTGCATGCCACTCCCGTGCTCAAGAAAATCCAGTGGCCTTCCACTGCCGAGGAGGCCAAGTTTAAACTCCCCAAGAAGCTGGGGTTTTGAGGCTGAGGGTAACGTTGGCCTTGCGCCAGGAAAGATGGAGCAAGAGTCGCAAAGCAGAAATAGGCCCGGCTCTGAGCCCTGGAGGAAGGGAAATGTACTAATATTAAGTGGGTAGGAATAAAAATTGCTTATAAATTATCTTTCCCTACAGGAAATTCCCTGAGAAATAAGCCAGTATTACATTTTAAGAGTATCTAGTCAAAGAAATAAGCATCAACTTGATTTAATTTTTTTGCACAGCACAATTTCAATGAACTACAAACCAACTAACCATTTTTGCCAGTAATCATCTGGCAACACCTTCAGTTTGGAGGCCCGCGCAATATAGCCAACAACCTCACAAATGCAGCTTAATTTACCTGGGACATTCCGGATTCATCTTCCATTCCTTTCTAGGTCGAAAGATTAGGTCAATGAGCATCTACACTCAATTTCAGAAACATGTCTCTAGGATACAGGAAAAAATTGAATTTTTTTTTAAAAAAAACCTCTTTTGGACTCATTTTAATCATAAGGTATATAAAAATAAGTATAATAATTTTGGAACACTAACAATATGTAAATTGCTTGATGAAAGTAACCAGTTTACTGTTGTTACGGTTCAGTTCTTAGTCCTCTCTCCTTGGGTTGAATATTTGAATCGGCCCTCCTTGGCCTTAGTTCTTGGTGCGGGAAAAGCCCCACCCTAGCTGCCCTGCACCCGAGCAGGGCACTCCTGCCTGATGGTCTGAGCCCGGGCAACATGTTCTACCAGCAAGGGACTGGGTGGCCCGGTGGTGCAGGAGAGTGTGTTATAATGTGTTGATTGTTGCACAGTTTCAAACAGTAGATGCCTTCTAAATGTAGGTATTTCTGGCCATTGATAGTAATTTTACCCTGTTCACATTGGTTGATCTGCCTTGTAGTAATATTGACAGAGTCTGTCTGCTTCAAAGGGTGAGTGTTGTTCAGATTAATCAAACTGTGAACCTGAAGGTGCTGTACAGAAACTGCAGAAATTTCAGAGGTGAGGGGACGGGGTTCCTTGTACAGAAACTAATGGAGATGCTGTGACCGACTTAAAATCTGTGCTCACTTTAAAACTACCCCCCTGTGAAAGCATATGTAAGACAGAGAGGGGCCTGCGTTTCAGGACAGGTTTCCCCAAAGCAGAGAGTTGGGAGTAGAGTGGGCTGGGGCTTGAATAACTATCTCGACCACAAGGATGACCACCACTCGTGCACTAGCCATCCCAGGGATGACCTTCTCTTCGGCTTTACACAGTCGGGAACAGAGCGCCAGGCTCCAGACAAAGCCTAGAGTCTCTGGAGGGCTTCTTGGAAAGCAAATACCTGTGAGACGTGAGCCAGGTCCCCAGCCCCACCACGCTGTCTGCCAGTCCTCCCAGTCTCCTTTCGGACCTCTCCTCCGTCGGGTCACTTTTCAGAGTTCCCCACTGCACACAAGCGCGACCCAAACGTAAACTGTGCAGATCACTCACTCCAGCACTGCAAGAGGTAAGGACTCAGACGCCTGTCACTGATCTTGTCCTCACATCGTCATCGTGATTGTCGTCATTTATTTAATCCGTGCAACAGCCTTGTCAGCTCCCTACCGAGAGCAACCAAGAGGCCATCTCACGCTTACAACGGGTGAAAGACAAAGCCAATTAACTGCACAGAAAAAAGAACATCAGTTCCATCTCAGAGAATTCCCTCAGCATGTTGAAAATACTCCTTTTCGTTGCCTCCGTGAGTTTCACAGTTGAAGACACGCTCAGCGAGGCAGCCGCCAGGCGACCCGGTGACGCTGCCCTGAGCAGCCCCCCTCCCTGGGGCAGCCACTTGCTTTGCGAATAGATACCCCCCCCCCGCCTTTCACACTAGGAGGCGACCTCTTTGAGAACAGCCCCCTCCTTTCTCACTTGGCGCACAGTAGGCATTTAGGAGAACCTCCGCAGCGAGCGGACGGGTCTGAGAGCGGGCCTGGGTCGGGCCAGTGTGTCCTCACTGGGAAGCGCGAAGACTGATAGCTCCGTGGGCCTGTCCACGGTCACACACTTCTGTAGGTCCCACTGCCCCCCCACAAAAACACGCCTGACACAGGCAAGCGTGCACACGCACACCCGCACTTTGACCCCTGAGCACGCGTGCGAGCCTGGTACTCTCAAGTGCTGACGGTCACCTACCTCCTCTGCGCCCCAGACGGGCAGCCCTCCCCCAAATCCACGCCAACGGCCGGGCACACTCCGCATGTGAACTGCGGCCAGCACCTGTGTGCATGGGTGCTGCATGCACTTGCACACCTGAGCCCCGTGCCCCCCACGTGTGTTTGAAGCTGAAACGGAGGGCCGGGAAGCACCCCGAGTCCTGGCCTGTGTGGCAGTCACAACACATCCCGTGGAAAACAATTCCTGCCACCCTTTGGAGACTGCAGGCCTACGAATGTTCTAAAGGACCCCAGATGCCCACTCGCTCTGACTTAGCCTGGGGCTGCTTCCTGAACAATCCGTAAATTGTCAGGATCAATGGGAAGCTGCGCTGAGTTCTCTAAGTGCCCTGGGGAGCAGCGTCTGCAACTCCCAAGACAATATTACTATTGTCCCCAGTGCTCAAACTTGTTGTATCTTTGAGGAAGTTTATCCCTAGATAGAGATCTTCATGACACCAGTGGAAAATGGAGGCATTGACCCGGCTGGGCCGCAGTTATTGCTGCTGCCTGAGACCCATTTAAAAGCTGGGTGAGCTTTCCCCTCAGCAAACAGAGCCCCTGGCCCGGCGGGCTGTCTGCCTTTCTAGAGAACTCGGGCCTCGGGAATCACCCCGTGACTGGCACATCCACGGAGCTGGAGAGGCCGAGGGGAAGGGAGAGAGTTTAAACTTTAACTTCTTCAGACATCACGGGACCATCACGAAAATGAATCAGAAACACCCAGTGAGAGCATTTTTCACAGTCACCATGCAGATGACAGGAGATAAGGAATGTTAGTGAAGGTGGAAGGTTCGGGGCTGATAGCATCTCGGGCCTGTGTGGATGGAGACACTTTCTCAGGAGCTCGCTGGGGAGTTCACCTCACTGGTTCCCTCCTGACCTACAGAAAGAGACAGACAGACTTATCTAAAAATCACCGCGAGGAGCCGGCCTCCTCCCTCTCCGGGTTCTGGAATGCTGAGCTCAAGGGGCCCCAACCGCAGCTTTTAACAGAAGACGACCCAGGCACAGGGAAAGAGAGGGGCTCGCTCTGTGACCGACAGTGCAGAGGCCAAATGAAATCTTGTACTGCAATCCCAGACTCTCATTTTAGGGCTGTTATCTCCATTTTATAGATGGGGAAACTGAGGCCCAGAAGAGTTAAGGTATCTTTCCAGAGTCATGACCTGCAGGTAGCAGATAGAGAAACAAAATCCAGTTTCTTTGATGTCCGATCTTTGGTTGTCTCCACATCTCTTTTTCCGGAGGCTGCAGGTAGGACACTGCGGTCATCCTTGCGCCAACAGCACTCTGGGAGTTCAGAGCCGGGCTGCTGAAGAAATCTTTGTTCCGACCCTGACTGAGGCTCTGCCCTTCCTCACCTCCCCCCTGTGCCCTCCCTGCTCCCAGCTCTGAGGTGGGGGGCGAGGCTGGTGAGCACCTGCTAGGAAGGGGGACACCAGACGTGGGAAAGGAAGTCAAGGCCATGGTGACCTAGGGGCCCTGTCACCTTCGCATTTGACTATAACAAACACGGTGAGCAGACTGCTCAAGTCAAGACCTTCGAGTCCCCGCACTTGGCCGTTCCTTAGGAGCTTGTCTCCCAGACACAAAGCTTTGGGACAATCGTCGTGAGGGGTGCCCGGGCACCTTGGGGAAGGTGAGAGGCCTTTGGGCTCCGCGTTTCCTGGGCTGTGGTTGGAAACCTGTTCAGTCAAGTAGAACGCGCTGGAATCCTGGGCTTTGTGGAGGGAGCCCAGGGCCAGCTGTTTATTATTTTAAGAAGTCTCGGTCGCTGCCCTGAGATGTGGGGGTGGTGGGGCCAGCCTACTGTGCAGGGCGGCTGCCACGCTCTTCTGGGGATGACAATGTCGCTCTGTACACTCCACGAGGCCCCTCGGGCAGTGCCACCACATTCCAGAGCTCTCCCTGCCAGATAATAGAAACTATTTCCTCTCATCAGTTACCGAGACAGAGTCGAGGCCCCGGCACTTGTGTTTCTCCGCATCGTGGGACCTTTACCTGGGGAAGACCCCACGCAGGACTTGAGATCAGGCGCGCAAGGCTTCATCTGAGTAATGGGTGCGCGCACGCCGCTGGGCTTCGTGACACACCCTGGCCTTCCTCCCCTCGAGATCGCTTCCCTGCTGGGGTCCCCTCGCAGTAAGAATTGTCTCCAGGTCCCGCTGGGACATTTGTTGTTGCTCAATCCCGCTCAGCACCCCTTCCAGCCATGTCCCAAAGCCAGTGCTGAGCACTTTCAATAAAACACAGCAATGTCCCGGAGCTGTGAACGCCTCCCAAAGACAATCGGACAGAACCCCATTGTTCCAGGGAAGAAGGCGCCTCACATCGTGGCCACATTGTGGTTACGGGGCCTGATGATTAATCCGCAGAGAGGATGTGCTGGAGAGGAGCTGGCATTGCTCCTGAAGACGGAGATTCTTTAAAACTTCGCATCTCTGACTGAACATGTGCACCAGAAACACAGATTTCCATTGTGAAGGTTGCCGTGGGGAGCTCTTTTTCCCAGTTGCGAGTTGGCATCTAAGTAATTACCTTTTCTCTCTGCACAGGAATACTGTTTTTCCGAAACATAAACGTTTCACACTTCAAAATATACACGGTGCTGCTTCCAGTTATACTTGGAAGGTGTGCACCTACTGTGCTTGAGAAACTTCTAAATTAGACGTGAGATCTGAGCAACTGGGACACGGGGAAGTTAACATTCAGATACTGATCAATATGGATGTATTTGGTATAAATAATTATTTTTAGAATCAATTTTTCCAAAGCTCTGTGCTAAGTGAGGTCTTCGAAGGCACTCTAGGGATTCCAGTAATGCCCACCAACACCTGCCGTGGCTCCTGCCCTCCGCAGGGTCACCCCGGGGGTGGCGACGCGCTGGGAAGGGAATTACACAGGCGAACACTGTGCCAGGGCTGCAGGGGGGGGACAGCGGGATGGCGCTGAAGGACAGGAATGGGCTCTGCCACTCACTGGTGCTGGGCCTTACGCAGCTTCTCTGAGCTCCTGTTCCTGCATCCGGGTGGTTTGCCCCGAGGAATCCATCAGAAGGTGTGTGTAGACGACGCTCTTACTACAAGTTATCGGGGTAACTTGGTAGATACAAGTGCAGGGCAGGATGACACTGTGATTCTGGACGGTTGTGAGGTTTCTCCAGACTTGGTCTCAGTGACTGTGCCTCTCAGGTTACTTCAGAAGCCGTGGAGCACCCGATGACAGTGCAGGGGGTGGGAGGGGGTGGTGCGGGGTGGGTGAGAAGTCGTTAGGGGTGTGGTCAGGGCCCGGATATCAGAACGAGGGAGACAGGAGTCTCGGAGGGTTCATGGTCCCGCGTTGGACGGCCGGGCCTGTAATCCAGGTTCTCCCCTGCCCAGTGAAACGTGTGCCTGGGTGTGTGGGGAAGCCCGGGTCAGAGCGCACTGCCTCCGGGTCCTTCATCGAGGGGCGAGGCTCCCACCGAGCCAGGGTGGGAGATGCTGGCTCTTGTTTGCGTAACCTGCCGTCACACGGGACGGGCCTTACAGCTCAGAAGACAAAGCCGAGAAAGTTGAGTCCCTTTGTTCTGAGCGCAAGGCCTTTCAGTGCCATCAAATGTGTCCTTGTTCCCTTGTTGTGCAACAGGGCATGCCGCTCTGAATGGGGCCTTTTATGATGGGAAATTCCGTAGCTCCAGTTGCCCCTGACTCTCCTCCATGCCAAATGACATCTTCATAGACTTTTGAGCTGCATGTTTGGAGGAAGCACAGCCCCACCCACACCCCTCACCCCGCGTGGCTGCCCACAGTGCTAGCCCAGTCTCCAGGTGAGCAGTGGGACCAGCTCCTGGCTGCCACGGGGTAGGAGCAGGAGTCGGGGGCCAGCACTGCCCCCCATTCAGTCCTCCTGATGCCTGATGCTGCCAAGGGCATTGCTTCCAGAAGCTCCATGTGCAAGAGGGGCCTGGGTTCATCTTGAAGGGCGCCCATGCTAGTGTCCTCTGCGTCGTGGTTCTAGAAAGGGGATTCGTGGGAGAGGCCACCTTACCTGGTGTAGCCCCCAGCAGCCCTGGCCACATCCTGCCCAGGTGACACTGCCTTGCTCGCAGCTCCTGCTCTCCCGATTTTTATGTGGACAGGTTTCTGAACAAATTCCCATGGATTCCCTGAACCCACAGGGCCTTATGCATTAGGGGTGCATCCGATGCAATTGAACTGCTTATCTGATATTATATTTTATTTAACCATCACAACAAATACTGTAAGGCATTTCCATTGTATAGATGAGGAAACCGAAGGTCAGACGCTTTGAGGTTTTGGCCACATTTTTAAAGCTATTAAGCTGAGAGATGAGATTCAAACCCAGGTATATTGAACTCCAAGGTAGGCTGGGCTCTTTCTTTTAGAGCATGTTTTTCTCAGATCCATTCTCCACCAAGTCCAGGTATTAATAAGCCTTCTCCTTTGGCCAGCTCCTTGAGAGATGTGTCTTGGGCAGACATTCTGACTTGACCTCTTCAGGCTGTTTTCTTTCCTCTGAATGGTGCTCATCACCTTCCTCACCCTCCACAGATGCCCAGGGTGCTCAGATGCCCCTGTTTTCCCCCTCAGTACCCAGCCAAAATGTATCTGAGGTCCTTCATTCATGTTGCAAAGGCATGAAGGACATTTAGAGAATGGCCTCCTGTGTACACACTGTCTGAACTCAATAAGGATCTAAAATCATTAGCCCAGAAGAGGAATGTTGTGGAGCAGGGGCCAGGTCCGATTGCGTTTTGCAGCCCTGGCACGTAGCTTAGTGTTGGGCCCATGCACGGATAAATGAATGAATGGAAATGTAAGAAATTGGCTCACGAGTGGAAGAGCATTTGAGGATATTAGAGATTTTCCCTAGCATCTGTGAAATCATACCATGTTGGCAGGCACCTGAGAAGCCTCTGCACAATGCCAGTATCCCAATACATTAAATTTATTTGTTCATTTATAATTTAATTAGCATTTACTGAGCACCATCTTTCTGTTAGGTTATAGAGACAGCAAAATGGAGGAACTTAGGCCTTGTTCTCAAAGAGCTCACAATCTAGTTGGGAGACCGACTTAATTTTCATGCAAAAAGCAAGACAGAGAGGACCGGACACCTATCTCATGCTGAGAAAGAGATGTGAGAAGACTTCCTGGGTGAGATGGCCATGAATTGTTACTTAAAGGACATAGCAAGAAGTAAAACTTGGTAAAGGCATTTTAAAAAAACGCTTTTTTTTTTTTGTACACTCACACCAACACTTCTGATACCAGATGTGTGAGTTTTCCCACGCAAAGCCATTCTCCAGTTTTTAGCAGACACCCATTGGGTGTCCTACAGTTTTACTCAATTCTGACACCAACTGCCTAGAGTTAGCACAGACCCCACAGGTTAAAGGCTCAGACTCACAAGATGACTTCTCACTTCAGATGCCAATCTCAGGTCCCGGCTGTCACCTGTACATCTGACCGATCGGCTGTAAATTGAGGGTTCACACAATCCTCTTTGGGTTAAATAATTTGCTAAACATCTCTCAGAACTCAGGAAGAGTTTACTTACTAAATTGCCAGCCTATTATAAAAGGTTACAGTTCAGGAACAGCCGTATTGAAGAGATGCACAGGGCAAGGTGGGAAGGGGCCTGGAGCCTCCGTCGCTCACACCACCTTCCCAGCACTGTGATGTGTCTACCAACCCAAAAATCTCTGCACCCCATTGGCTCGGGGCTTTATGGAGACTTCATTACTTAGGCATAATTGATTAAGTCATTGGCCATTGGCGATAGAACTCAATCCCCATTCCCTCTAGTCGCCCCGAGAAGGTTGAGGGAGGTGGGACTGAAAGTTCAAGCCTTCTAATCACATGGTTGGTTCTCCTGGAAACCAGACCCCCACCCACAGGGGCTTTCCAAAAGTCACCTTATTTGTGTAAATTCAGGTATGGGTGAAAAGGACTTACTATGAGTAACAGAAGACACCCCTCTCACCCCTGTTCTCAAGAAATTCCCAGTGTTTGGGGGATCCGTGCCAGGAACTGGGGACAGAAGTCCAGCTACATTCTTTTTACTATATCCCAGCGTCACGCATTCCACACAGAGGGAACAGCGACCACAGCTGAGCAGGTGTGAACACACAGGTGTTAGCGTGGCTGTCACAAAGACTCTCTGCGAGGGGCTGGGGATGATCCTGACAGTTAGTGGCAGCCCCGCGATGCCAGCAAGCTGGAGACTGTGTCACTCTCACGTGGGGCCTGGGTGGTCATGATGCTTTACCCAGGCAGATGCTTCTCTGAGCAGGAACTAGGATCTTTACGCGAATGGCCTCATTAAACCTTTGCCACCGCTCTGAGGCAGGTACTCCTGTTACTCCCATCTGATACACGGGGAAGCTGAACCCAGGGCCACGCAGACAGCCCGCGTCAGAGCTGGGGTTCTAGTCCAGTCTCCGGATCCCTGCACCCTTCTGCTTCTCCGAGATTCGATGCAGTGGCCACTGAGACCGGGGCAGCCGTCCCTGAGGACAAGCAGCCCAAGGGTGCGGAGGGTAAAGTACAACGCGAACTCGGGCTTGTTCTTGGACTCCACAGAAATTCCAGCTCTACGCAGCCGTCCCGGGACGGCAAGCACCATTGCTCTGGCCTGGCCGGCTCATCACATGAGTTCAGATTTTGTGTGTTCAACATTAAAGAGACATTGAATCGAGTGGAAACAGAGGATGCATGGAAAATGACCTCATTGCCTAAGGGCTGGAGTTGAAAGGCCTGGCTTGAATTTTGGCTTCGCCCTCCCTTTCCTCCGTTCTGCCTGCTCCTGTGGCCACGTGGCCCACTTCCAAGGCTGCGGTAGAGTCGCCTTCTGTGCACAGGGTGGTAGCTCCTGGCAACCCGTGTCTCTGCTTTGCTCCACGGAGGAACTCACCATTTCAGTAGCAATGTGCCAGATTATCCAAGGACACCAAGGTAGAGACATTTATAATGTGTGACCTTGTTTCTCTGCTATGGAAAAACTGGAAGAAATGGTGTGACTCATTGAAAAACCTCACTGGAAGGCCCAGATAACCGTATGGGGCGTGGCACTTCTCCATCAATGCAGTAATGCATTTTTTGCAGAGAACCCGTATACCCTCTTTTTTCTACTGGCCCCGTGAAGCAGGCAAGTATTCCTTTTCTTTGCGGATATTAATAAGTGGTATGTACTGTTGCGATGGAATTTTTTTAAATTAAATATATATTGGAAGTTAATAACCTCTGAAGATTTTAGACACGTTGTTCCGCATTTTTAATTTTGTCAATAGCAGTGGAATCAATATGGTATCGAGATTTGCTACAGAAGTTTAATGGACTTGAAAATTTTAAATATTTTATCAACACAAATCATTGGTCAAATATATAAATTTAATTCAACTTAAAAATTTGGGGGCAAGTCCTTTTTATTTTCATTAGGAGACAGTCTTTTCAGGGGGAAAGGAACAAGGTAGAATCTTGGTCCTCACCGCACAAGATTTTCTGGACTTGGAGATCTCTGTTCACATTTCTTGTTTGCTGTGATTGGAATCACGCAAGCCAATCGGTAGGCCCAATATTGAATTTCAGTCAGTTGTCCCAGTTTGCAAAATCCTTGAAACGACCCTGCCAGCAGCTAGCACTCATTAGGCAGCGTCGGTGCTGCAAAGGTGATTTTCTGTCCGGTTGAAAGCAGCGCGCTCGTGCCCCGTGAGCGATTCCACACTGCGTGGCCTGTGCCCCGGCGTCCACACTGCGCTGGTTACAAACCCCCCGGAACAGGGCTTCGCTCTTAAGCACAGTTTGTGCCTGTCCCGGGTCTTCGTTGCTCACTTTCGACACTTTGCCAACTCAACATTCTCCACGAAAGTGTAAATCCTGCCACGGGAAAACGAGCTGTGGGATACGTGCCTCGGTTGGTGACATCACCTTCTGTGGGGCTGTAAATTGTGGGAGACGGTGCCTCCAGACGCTGGCTCCTGACTGCTGGCTTTTATAGCTGTATGTTCGGACCTTGAAAATTCATCACTTGAGGAGTGGGGAGCATCCCTTCTGCCTAGTCGAGAGTCATTCCAGGATCTTCAGGGAGCACACTGGCCCCAAAGGCCAACGAATAGGAGGTTTTACGCCTGAAACTGCTACTGCTTTGCACAAAATGCGTGTGACGGGCTTATTACAGGTCTCGGTTATATGATTCTGATAAACCAGCCGGTGACTGGGCTGCCTCAACCTGAGGAAGGGGCTGACTTTGTTAAGTGACTTCAGGGTCCCGCAAGAAGGTCATTAAGCTGCTAAATGCTTGAAATTCTATCATTCAGACACATCTCCGTAGCTTATTGACAGTTCTCTGGGGAAGGGACCGCTGCTGAGGTCCCTTTTAGTGTGATAGTGATCAACCTGGGTGACGGTGTCCCCAAGGGAAAATTTGTCAAAGTCTGAAGACAGTTTTAGTTGTTATAACTGGAGAGAGAAGGCGCTACTAACATCTAACGAGTGGAGGTCAGGGGTGTTGCTAAGTACCCTCCAGTGCACGGGGCAGCCCCTCACGACACAGAATTATCCAGCCCCAGTGTCAGTAGCGTCGAGGTGGGGAGCGCCGTTCTTGGTGGAAATGAGAGATCCGAGAGGCTTACTAAAGGGGGCCGTTGGAAGCAGGCTGGGGAGCTTGGCCCAGTGTGCGAAATTAGGAAGCCATAGCGCAGGGAGGGACACATAAAAACACCTCATTTTGCTGAGGGTTGGCCTTGAATCTATGCTGGAAAAACATAAGTTCATGATTTTTTTGTTGTTGTTAAAACCTCATAGAGAATGAAATAAAGCAACGTAGAATGTCCCCGAGGTTTATTCAAGTCGGTGGAAAGAGTAGCATGAAAAGAAGAGGTTCCCCTGGAGAGAACAGAATGGGAGACCCAGGTGAAGAGTCCTCAGCAACCCCCGCGGGGCTCTGGCAGATTCCAGGGAGGAAGGCGGACGTGCTCGACGGCTTCCCCTGAGTAGCTGGGCTCTCTGTCTTCAGCGCAGACGTGAGGATCAGTATGGTCCAGTGAGCTGTAGGCGGAGTTCCCGCTGCAGGAAGGGGCCGGCGCCTCTCCTTCCCGCGTGGATGACAGCTTCCGAACCCTCGACGGCGACCGTGGGCGGAGCGTGGAGCGCAGCCATTTCCCCAGGCAACTTCTCCGCAAGCAAGCGGTGCACAGTCAACAGTTTTCAACAAAGGCTTGAGTGGCAGCTGTTTATTAGACTGTCAGAGAAAGACAGGAGGGAAAGCCCTGGGATGCAAGGCTGTGCCGCGTAAAGGCGCTGAGAGGTGGCACAGTACCGCGCAGGCCTGCTTCCCCGTCAGCCCGCCACACGGGCCCCTGCCAGGCCGGCTCTGTTGAAGTTGCCCCACCAACTTCCCAGCCCAGACCACGCCACCGCTCTCTTCCTGCCTCCTGTTTGCTCATAAAGCAACTGCCCAACTGCTTTGGTGTTTCCCCCGCTCACACGTCAGCTCAATGAAGTCGCGCTGTAACCACAAAGAAACCTTTTGCTAGTGCCGCTGCCTAGCGTGAACGGAGCGCTAACTGCTGCTTGGCCGGAGGACCGCTAGTCGCTGCGGCCAAACTTCTGAGATGCGCCAGAGGCCAAGTGTCAGCCTGCCAATTAAGCGGCAAGGTGGAAAATCCGTGCCTTTCTTTTGGCTCAAGCTAATTGGTTGGCGGAAAATATTAAAACTGAACAGGCAACAAGAAGAAAGATTTCATTCTTTAATGGACTTGACCAGAGTGAAAAGTTGTGCTAAGATTACTGTCCCATCGATGTCCCCACGTCACCTAACACACACAGTCGCGGGCACAGGTAGACACACACAGCACGAGGACGCCAGGGATTGTCTCTCTGGCCTCAATGGCTGGAGCTTCTAGCTGCGCAGATCTGCAGAAGGGGAAAAAACCACTTACACCCCAAGTTAACAGCTCACACTCTGCGCACGTGGCCCTATGAACATGATCAGTCCATTCTCAAGGATTCAGAATGAGTTGTGGAATACCTATTAGTAGGAACATTAGTAACCATTTATCTGTGTAGCGCGCTCAGTGTGTAACGCAGAATATGCCCATGCACAATTTGTGTGATCTGCACAACACCCTTCATTCGCTCATTCATTAACGGCCTACTGTGTGTCAGGCACTGGGCTTCGATGATTAATTGGGAAGTGAGATTAAGTAACTTGGCCAGGTTCATATGGCTTCTAGGTGGCACAGTCTGGACGTCACCCCAATCCTTCTGAGGGTCACACTGTTTCGACGATCTCCACGTTACACTCTCCCTCCTCTCAATAACTGGCATTCACCTCCTCTAGGGAAATGAGTGGGGCCCTTGATTTAATGGTGAGCTAGTCATGCTTCTTGTTTATCTCATTAAATTATTCCTGCAAGGAGGGATGGACTCAGCCCAGCCATTGCCATATCTGGACTGTGTCCGTTTAGGAAGCCCCTTACTTACCAGGGACCATTGTGGCCTCATGGCAGTCCTTCACGGTTCTCCTAATGAGCATTATCTGCAGACCTATTGCCTCTGGTTCTCAACATTTTAAGGAATAATTTAGCATTTGCATGTCAACAGTTCATGTGTAAGGAGTGCATGTGATGATTTTATTGTATTTTACAGAAGGCCAAATTGTGTCATAGGGTCATAACGTGACCTGCTTAAAACTGCATGCAACATTCCATCCCTCCACAGCCAGATTTCTTGGGAACATTTATTACATGTAGGCTTTGCAGAAGGGAGGTTTTTTGTTTGTTTCGTTGTTTTTAAGGAAAAAATTGAATACATCACATAGGTTTTGTAGACATGTTGGCTCTGTAGCCCTTGATGTTTCTTGGACTTGCTAGTTTAAGGCTCTAGGATGCTCTTTCTCACACACACCACCCTTTATCCAAAGAACTGAAGCATTTCCTCTTTGAAAAAAATATTTTTATTGAATTTATTGGGGTTATATTAGTTAATAAAATTATATCGGTTTCAAGTGTACAATTCTACAGTACATCATCTGAAGAGCTTCCTCTTATCCACACGGAAGGCCCATTGAATGGGCATCTTGGGGCACACTCTGCACCTCTGAATCCTCGTCCTGGAGTCAATGATCAGCATTCCTCTCATTCATTTATTACCTATTAACTTGTTCCACGCGCAATCTGAGTATTGAGTGCATATACTGTGCCAAGTTCTATAGTAAGCAGTCCTTTGGGGACTGATCAGTAAACCAATGACTCAATGCTTGGGTATACATGGTTTGGGGTGTATGTCGGGGTAGGTGAGTGCATCCGTGTGAACTAAGTCACCTGTATCATCACTGTCATCCATTTACAAAAATTCTCAGTTTTGGTACCTCTTAGACCAAATATGTAAGAGAAAAACATTTCCCAAGGATCTTTGGTTCCAAACTTTCTACAGCGTCCCCACAATCTATCCCCTGTGCACTTGAACCTGGGGCTGGCTTTTACTTTCAGCCTCACCTCTTCTGTCTTTTAACTTGGATGGAATCAATGGAAGTTACGCGCCTTTCTTGCTACTAGAACCATCACGTAGATTAAACACCTAACCTCCCGAGTTGTACGTGTTTAAGCTTCAGTTTCCCTTGCTTCCTCCACCCCCCACAAATGCCACGAGCATCCTGCCCAGGTGACCAGGTGCGCCACTGCGATAGGCTGGTCCCTACCGCTCCTTCCCCTTCTTGCCCTTCCCTGACTGTGACACAGTGACAGCCGCACACACCCATGACATTCCTTCATGCTTTTCCTTGTACACCTCACCCTGACCCCCCGCGGCGGGCCCCCACTCTCGTGGCTCCCCACCTGCTGGCTTGAGCCCCCGTGAGGCGCTCTGCGTGTGGGGCTCCTCTGGCCTGTGGCGACACTGCCTAGGAGCCGTGAGTACAATAAACCTTGTTTTCCTGCACCTCTCCCGGGTCTCCTCTTACGGCCACATCTGACTGACCATCTCTGAAAGAAGACAAAACACCCCCAAATGTCAGCCATGTCTTCCTTCCCTCCTTCCGAGAGTATGCTTTCTCCTCCCGAGAGATTAACATATGCTTGTATTTTAAAACAGACAGACAAGAAACTTTCCTGCAAAACGGAAACCAGCCCCCGGCGGGTGTCACTGGCGTGTGACTAACCTGTGGCTGGGGCGAGAGCAGGGCGCGCGGCGCTCCCTCCTGCGCTCACCCTGGCGGTCGCCCCAGAGGCAGGACAAGGCAGCTGCCAGGGCCGGGCCTGGCTCCTCGACCAGGGCCACCCTCCCGCTGTGCGGCTTTCCCAGGTCGCCTCCCTCTCTGCCGTCCCGGCCGCGGGGTTTCCCGGCGCTGTGGCTCGGCCTCGGTGCGCACCGTGGGGCTGTTGCCCTGCGGCGCCTAAGTACTTACGCAGGGGCCCGGGGCGCGCGTTCCTGGAAAGACTGTGCGCGGATTTTCCACTGCCCGCTGCCCTCGCCGGCGCTGGGAAAGCTGCTGCTTCTTTTCTTCCTGGTTGCATTTGCCACTCAGCCTTCTGAAAACAGGAATTAAGACTTTAGACAGCTGCTGACCACATAAAACTTTCAAATAAAAGATTCCTATTACATTTTCTTAGGGAAAAAGTTCACTCGACTAGATTAGCAGAGCGAATGTAAATATGAAGTAATGCCAGTGGCTGCCTGCAGAAGGTGTTTGCAACTTTCCACTTTGACTTCAGGGCCCGGAGCGGCGAGGTGTCTGTGACACTCTGCTCTGTGTCACACTTGTGAGCAGGATGATGTTGTAATGCGCCCGTAATGGCTAATATTATGTTGATGGAGACTGATGCCAGCGCACTAATATATATTTGGTCAGGTGGGGACATTCCCAACTGGTAAGGTAACCTGTGCGCTGCAATAACTTACACACACAAATAGAGCAGGGAGGGTTCAGCTCCCATTCTGGACACTGCCCTACCCTGGCCCGAATGCTTGAGGTGGTTTTCTAACGTCTGCAGTTTATTTTATTTTGGTCTCTAACATTTAAAGTCTATTTTGACTCTTTTGAAGAGAATACAAAAATATTCTAATGGAATTATTCAGTGACTGGGACTCTCATCTTTCAGAAGGCCCAGGGTGGGGCTGGGGAAACTAAAGCCCCTCGGGCGAGACAGCAGGTCGCCCCCTCCTGGATGCGGGCTTCTTGGTCACAGCCACGCGACACTGAGCGAAAGGGGTAGATGGGACAATTGCCAGGACGATTCAGGAGCTTCAACCACCTCCCCTCATTCACCTACATGAGCAACAGCGGGAAGGACACGAGATTGAGGTAAAATCCTTTTAACCCCCTTGGTGGGAGAGGTGGCTTAAGTTCCCGGTGCCCTCATCTCTCAAAAGGCGTAGGACCCTTTGGACAGACTGACAGTCTCAGAGGGAAGGGGGCTGGGGGGCTGGGGAGATTAGCCAAAGGACGTCTGTGCACCTACGCACAGCCCGTGGGCTCAGGCAGTGTGGTGAGGCTGCGCATGGGGGCTGGGCGGAGGGGGCAAGGGGAGGAAGGGGGGCGTGTGCTATAGTGTCAACAACTGAAAAGAGAGTGTGGGACCCCTTGGTACGGATTTCTTTTGAGTTGTGCCCATAAAATGATCTATTAAAGTGTAAGGAAGCGATGAAACACTTCGAAAATAATGGGAGTATGTAAAGCAGTGACTGTGGGTGGACAGCCAGAGTTCTGCAGAGCCTTCCCAGGCTCCAGGCCACAACCTGTGTCACCTTTCCCTGGGTCAGCGGACCTGGCCGCAGGTCCTCTGGAGCTGGTGTCGCGAAGCACTACCTTTGCCGTCACAGCGCCTCCCCCAGCTTCTCCCCCAGCCATTCTTTGCCAATCTGACATGTTTAAGGAACAGACATCTCTTACCAAGAACTTTCTCAGAATATTCTAGGAACTTAAATTTAAATGATAGAAAACAGAACATAATTTTTATAGTCAATAAATCACATGAGGGAGCAGAAATGTCTTTGATACACCAAAATGCTCGTGTCTGAGGGCCCGTGTCCCGAGGCTGGGGCTGCCATGGGGTCAAGTCTCCCTGGCTAGGTTTCCCCTCCTCCTGCGTGGCCTGCCTTCATTCCTGCTGGCCCTCACCTCTGTCTTCCAAAGCCACACAAGTGGGCACCGTCTCTAGAACCTCTGGGATCCACATGTCCTGTTTCTGTTTTGCATCATGAGATGATAGATTTTGTTTCTTCTGTCTCTGTCATTCACAGTCATGTGACTTGGGGGAAGCTGCCCAGCGCAACCAAGCTCCGCGCCCCCCTTATGGGAAGTTAGCAAGAGGGGATTTCAGAATCCGGATGGTAAAGGAGCAGATGGAATCCTATTCCAAATTGTGTAGATATTTCAGGTTACGTTGACCAAGATGGCCATCGGCATGCGAGAAAAGATTCAGGAGTGTTTTACACCTGGTCGCTAAGAGTGTGTAGCGTTTGTTGGCCTCCCATCGCCCTGTGTTGTAAGGGCGTGCCCAGGGAGTGAGAGTGTCCAGGAGAGGAGGCCAGTGGGATGGAGCCAAGGAAGCTTTAGCTTGAGAGGTGAAAGAACCTCTAGTTCTCCTCACTTCGGTGAGAGCTCTGCAGCTTTGTGGGCTACGTGAGTACCAGACATCACTTTAATCGTGGAAGAGCTCACCAGAACGATGTGACTGGCTAGCCAAGATGTCAGGGCAAGCGTGCGTTGGGATGGAGGTTGGAGCAGGCATTATAGAAGGTTGCTCGCGGTGCTTAGACATTTGGAGTCTACAAATGGTGGCCATGAGGCCGCACTCCCTCGAGAACACACAGGCACAAGCAGCGCAGGAGCATTCATAGGCATCCTAACGCCCCAACCCTCCCTGGAGACAGGGCCCATGCCCTGGGGAGTGCAGGGCGATGGTTGGTTCTCAAGAGAGCTTGGCCTGTTGGGTAAGGAGCTGACTTGTTTGTTAGAAGAGCAGGAACCCCTGGAGGAAAGGAGACGTCTCAGCAGGAGGAAGGGGGGCAGGAAAGAAGTGGGGAGAAAATAACCAGAAGGCAAGCCTTACCTTTTGGCCTCGTTAAAATACTGTGCAATGGGCCCCAGGAATCTAGTTCTGGAGCCAGTCCATAAAGTAAGCCTTCAGAAAGTTTGCACAAAAGATTCTTAAGTAAGCTCATAAATGTGACACCAAGCAAATACTTGGCAGAATTCAGCCAAGTCATAAAAGTAGTTGCTGGGACCACGCGGCAGCATTACCTGTGCTGGCACAAGCTTGAGTGCAGGGCTTCCCGGCTCCTAATTAGGGGTCAGGTTAAGTGACAGAGATCTCAGGGTGTATTTATATTTGGTCCTGGGCCAGTTCTTTCTGGTCTTTGGACTCTTGTCATAAAGGGGAACCCATATAAAGTAGGACAAGACCAAAGAAAACATGTGAACTTTTTATTGTAGAAATGAGAACTTTTTATGGTAGAATCAGGTCTAATGTGACCACATCATTGCTGGGGAGGTAGGGTACTGGGAAAATGCTCCCAATCATGGACTGTTTGGGGGATTATCCTGACTGTTCTCCTAATTACTTTGTTTTTAATTGCACCACTAGAATCTTCTATTCAGGTCCTGTTCACTGCTCGACAAAGCTGACCTGGAGGATCCCTTGGCCTAAAAACATGTAACAGCATGTGTATTAGTTTCCCTGGGCTGCCTTAATGATGTACCACAACCTGAGTGGTTTAAACCATAGAAAGTTATCATTTGACCGGTCTGGGTGCTGGAAATGAGATCAGGGTGTCAGCAGGCTTGGTTCCTTCTGATGGACAGCAGGGAGAACCTGTTCCTTGCCGCTCACCTAACTTATGGTGGTTTGCTGGCAATCTTTGCCATTCATTGGCTCATAGAAGCATGAGCCTTGTCTCTGGTTTCATTTTCACATGGTGTTCTCCCTGTGCGTCTACGTCCAAATTTTTCCCTTTCATCAGGACACCATCTGTTGGATTAAGGTCCACACTAATGGCCTTCTTTAAACTTAGCTCTGTAAAAACCCTGTCTTCAAATAATGTCACATTATGAGGTCCTGAGGATTAGCACGTCAATATATAAAGTGGGGGGACAGGGGCTGTGGCACAATTCAACCAACAACAATCTGATTTCCAAACCAGGAAGGAAAGAAGCTATTGTAAATTTAATTTTCTTTAAAAACCCAAGAAAAAAAGAATCTGCAAAGCTCTCAGAAGTACAACTTTAAATAATTTATTTCTGCAGATTGACACGCTTGCTGTTCACTGGCCCCATTATAAGGACTCATTTGAGAAATTTAGTTCATAGTTAAGTACCAAGAAACAATGCAGGTGCACATGTTCCTTTCCAGTAGTCAGAGCCACATAATCTACTACATCTCACTTTTCACTTGGGTTGGCAGACTCCTCGGAGCCAAATGCATACTGAGTCTTGGTTCCCTCACTTCATCTTCTTTGGTTGGACTTGGTTTTCTATTTCGGTTTCTCTGCTTTCTTCTCATGGGCTTCATGTGCCTTTGCCTAGCTGTTTCAAGGCCTTTCTGGAGAGAGGTGGGGTGCACTTTGATATAGCAAAAAGATGACTCTCAATGTCAGGGCTGCCTCTCTGCCCTGATCCCCGAAGCCCATCCTAACCTTCTTAATGGGGTTGGCCCCAAGCATTCCTAGATTATCTCTGCATGTCTCCAAGCTCCCACATCTCTAGCTGCCAGAGCTTTTGCAAACAGTGTTTTAGCCCTGCTTACAGCATGGAGCTCTTCATTCCTGTGAGATTTTACTTGAAAGAAAATTTAGCCTTAAAAGTCCAACAGCATAAAAAACCTAAGCATCTCCTTTGTATGACAAATAACAGAGGTGGTAGACAGTCCTGTTTGTGCTTAAATAGTCTTTAGGGAAGACAGTTGTCATTTCTCTGAAGTAGGAGGAATCCAGAATAGGGAAAACACACACACGCACGCACACGCACACGCACACACACTCCTGCACACAAAGCACCACCAACAAACTACTAACTCAAATTCAACATTCACTTTTGGTCCCTTTGTATCACATACAGGGACTTGAAAAGAAATCATCTGACTAAAGCATTTTATTTGTGACTATCTCACAAGGCATCTGAAGCTGGGATGTGCCTCAAGAATTTTACTGGGGTTCGACATCCTTTAAGCCATCGCATGGGCCTGTGCATTTTAAGTCACCGTTGCTTTACTTTTACAGGCAGCAATAAAATCGGAAGGCCCAGCACACTGAGTAGGGACCGCAGCCTCTGACGTGTTTGCTCTTTCAGATCTAAATGCGTCCTCAGGTCTAAATGTTTGCTCTTTCAGGTCTAAATGTGTACTCAGCTATGCCCACACCCTTTCCAGTTTCTCTGTTAAAATTTTTCAATCATATATATATTTCAGTCCCAGAAAGCCTTTTATTGGCCTCCGAATGACTTTTATAGTATTCATTTTTTGAAAGTTCTCTTCAAACTCTATTCAACATCAACAGACGCGTGTCCGTCTTCCTGTGAATCTGTGAGTTACAGGGAATTTGCCTTCTTACGTCTTCTGTAACCGCAGCAGAGGGTCTGGGGAACAGTGGGGGGCAAGGGAGTACTTTCCAGATGCAGCAGAGATGAATGTGAACTTGTTTTGTTTGAACTGGAAGCCTAGATTTTGTTTTGAATGATCACTCCGGTGGAACTTCCAGCACCTCCCACCTCTCTCATCAGTGGCTCTTACGGGGACACAGCTTAGCGAGCCTTGCTCCCCACGCAGCCACCCCGACTGCCAGAGTGGGCCCTCTAGAGCCTTCTGGAAAGGCCCTTGGGAACTGGGTTTTGGAGTTTGATTTTCAATGTCTTCGTTACTTCCTAATAAAAGAAATTTAAACTCTCATGATATGAGCTATCGCAAAGTGTAGTTCGGCTGCAACTTCTGTGTGATGTGGATTCTGCGGTAGTCGTCTTTGGCCGATTTAGGTCAAGGGATACCCTGTTACCAGCGGAGAGGCTCTCTTTTGGAGCAAACTACTAAATAATTAGCGGCAATTGTGTACCCAAGCCGAAAACCTACGTTCCAAGGAAACCAGCTCAAGAAAAACACCTTCATATATACCATCATTTGTGTGTTATTATTAAATTACCCGTAGATCTCATGAGGACACAGAACATAGCACTGTTACAGGCATACGCTGCTTCCTCACAGTTGCGATTATAAATCTTAGGCAGTATCTTAAGAACTAACTATGCAAAATAAAGATGTGGGTACATTTCTCCAGTTATCATTGCTGCTCATGGCAAAGGGATAGGTGATTTGCTGGCTACTGACGTCAAATTCCTGAGTTTGGAAGTTGTTTTTCTTTTAACTAAAGAAACAGTGGCCAACAATGTGCTTCCAAGAAGAGTAAGACTTTACGGGGGTTTGATCTATGGAGATGGGCTCTAAATCTCAAGGGAGCCCTAAACAAAAGGCTCTAGGCTTGCCCGGCCTGGGGCGCCCTTAGGGCTTCTACACTGTAGAAGTGAAAAAGTTTCTATACAGTCATTGTTTTAAACAGAGACCGTTTTCTATGTGGGTTAATTCATGTTTTTGATTACCCAGAGGGGAGCTCTGTGGTAGAAACTCATCCCTGGCATACACGACCCTCCGGCATCCCTCCAGGTTACACATGTATGAGAATGCATGTAGCATGAGCACTAAGCATGGCAAGCAGGGACAGTAATTAGAGATGCAGGCACCGAGGAGTAATAACCTGGTAATAAAAAAAACTATTAAGTATTTATTGGGGCCAACCTCCGTGTGAGGCGCTTACCTAGATGCTAACCCACTTAGTCACTGCAGGTCTTCTGCCAGACAGACACTGCCGTTCCTCTTTGATAAACGAGGGGACGAAGGGACCGGCGCAGTGTGGGCCCTGGGCTGGAGCTGGTAGCCCAGGTCCCTATTCCCAGATCTGCCACTTCATACTTGAGTGGCCTTGGCAAAGGGGCTTATTCCCTGTCACCACTGTGGGCGTGGCCCTCATGACCCACGGCCCCTTCCTTCCAGCCCTGACACCCAGCGCTAGTCTAAGCCACCGTCCGCAGTCCAGCGCGCACGGGACGGAGACACTGCTGGCAGACACGGTGTTTTCCTTCAATTTATGTGATTACGGTTTACAAATATACTCATTCTTCGAGCATGCCAAGTGCTCTCCTCAGAACACGCCGAGGCCCGGTACCCCACCAGAAGCTGGCTCGGAAAACGCTCCGGAGGCTGCTCAGGGCTGGCCTGGAACCCGTTTCTCCGGAATCAGCCAAAGAAAGATGCCAGCTTGCTCTGCGGGGGAGAGAAGGCCTCCTCCGGAGTGGGACACAGGCATCCTGTGCGACTGGCTCTTCAGGGCCGAAGGCAATTATCACTGTGCCGTTCCGAGTGCCAGCCGCGGGCACCGGAGCTGCTAGTCATTAATACGGTGAATGCAACCCTCAGAGGGTGACCCAGGGCCGGAGGCAGCCAGCCCGCCACAGTGCCCACTGTGTAGCTCGGGCGCAGCGGGAGCCTGGAGCTGCCGGGGACGCCCCGCCCGCCCCTTCGCGGGCCCTCGCCCAGCCAGGGGCCGCCCCCCAGCGCCCCGCGGCGCCCCCAGTGCGCACACAGACAACTTGCCGTGGCCACCAACAGAACGTGGCTTCTAAAGCACCCATCTCGGCAGCTCCGGGTGCCCGGGGACTGTGTCGGGACTGGCCTGCGAGCCCCGTCTGCGTATTTACGTGTCCCATGTTGGGTGCGCTCACGTGGAGGCCCGTGTGTGGCGCGTCTGCGTGACAGGTCCCTACACTTCTATAGACTCTGATGAGCCTCTCCGTTTATTTACGCGAGTAAATGTAAAGAAGAACAAAACGCCTGGAAGAGTTTCAGGTGTGCGTGAATCTCACATTCCCGAGTTTATCTTAGGGGACCGATGGGGGCTCCCCAGGATTCCCCGGCCAGTCCGCGGGTGTGGACGGATCGCGAGCCCGTCCCGCGGCCGAGCGGGTAAGGGCCAGGGGCAGCGACCTGCACTTGCTGAGCGTGTTCTTCATGGCGGCGCGCTTGCCGGGCACTTGCAGAAACTAAGCCAAAACCAAGTGACCACCTCCGCTTAGTCTTCGGAGGGACAGAAAATAAGATGCTGAGCAAGCAGGGGAGAGGTGCTCGCGTTTTAACAAAAACACTCAACTGTCCCCTGTGTCTTATGGGTGCCTTCTCCTTATATGACGGAAACCCGGCTCAGGATTCCTAGTTCCACTGATCAAGGGGCCTGATGAATTTCCCAAGAGCAAATATCAACAGCTAATAAATCCATTTTCTCTTCAGCGGGGCCGAGGCACCAGTTCCGGTGAAGCAGTAACCCCCGGGCGACGGCGTGACCCGAACCCCCTTCTGCCTGCTCGTCAAGGCAAAGTTGACCCCGAGAGTCCTTTGTGCGTGCGTGAAAACGAGGCACGAACTGTGCTGCTTTTGCAATTTAATATCCATCTAGTTCGAGTTCATGGCAGAGAGAACTACAAACTTGCAAATAAAAAGTGTTCCAAAGCAAGACCCATCCAATGTCCGTATCCCCCTATAACCGTCTGAAATTCTCGGCCGGCGTCCTTCAGAGATGCTCTCTAGCCTTCAGAGTGTCCCTTCAGTCCCAGTGACGGCTAACCCCAGCCTCCAGGCTCCCCGTCTCCGACCTGGCAGCACCCCGACACCCCCACCCGGGCGGAAGAGGGCCTCGGCCCCCCCACTGCGGCTGCACTTTCCCCAGCAGCTGCAGACCTGGCGTCCTTCAGACAATACTCAGAGCCCGTGGCCGTGACATTTTAAACGCCACGCGCGTTCTTACATAGTCCCCGGCCCTCCTTCCGAGCTTCCCTTCTCTGCCTTTCGGCGGTGACTTGGCCTTCCTGCCACCGCAGCGGGAAACTAGGACCGCTGCTCGCAGGCGGATCGCTCAGCGTGTGCAGCGGGCGGAGGCCGAGGGAGCCCCGTCCAGCCCAGGCGAAGCGGGCTCGGGCCTGTCAGTGCAGAGACAGGTGCGTGCGGGGAACGATGGCGACCGGGAGACGGTCACACTTTTCCATTCAGGTCCCCTTGGTGTCAAATCCCTGCTCCACTGTCGAGAAGTCGTGAGACTTTGGAGAGGTTGTGTGTCTTTTCTGGGGCTTTGGTTCCCCAGAAGCCAAACGGGAGGAAACGTCGTCTTTACAGGGTTCTGGTGGCGATTAGGGACCCCGAGCGTCACGTGCCTTGCCGGCTGTACGTGCTGGTGTAGCCTCAGCCGCAGTGGCTCTTGGGGAGCTGTCGGAGACGGCACGAGTGGATCGTTGGCGTGAGCGGCGTTGGTAACGGTGGAGTTAATAGTGGGGAGGCGGTGGGGCTGGGGCTAGGGCTGGAGATATTAGGGCAGCGGTGGTGCAGGTGATGGTGAGGGTGATGGTGCAGGTGATGGTGATGGTGAGGGTGATGGTGAGGGTGGTGAGGGTGATGGTGAGGGTGGTGAGGGTGATGGTGAGGGTGGTGAGGGTGATGGTGAGGGTGGTGAGGGTGATGGTGAGGGTGATGGTGAGGGTGGTGAGGGTGATGGTGAGGGTGATGGTGAGGGTGATGGTGCAGGTGATGGTGATGGTGCAGGTGATGGTGATGGTGAGGGTGATGGTGAGGGTGATGGTGCAGGTGATGGTGATGGTGAGGGTGATGGTGAGGGTGGTGAGGGTGATGGTGAGGGTGATGGTGAGGGTGGTGAGGGTGATGGTGAGGGTGATGGTGAGGGTGGTGAGGGTGGTGGTGAGGGTGATGGTGAGGGTGATGGTGATGGTGAGGGCGATGGTGAGGGCGGTGGTGAGGTGGTGGTGAGGGTGGTGGTGAGGGGGGTGGTGAGGGGGGTGGTGAGGGTGGTGAGGGTGGTGGTGAGGGTGGTGGTGAGGGTGGTGGTGGGGTGGTGGTGGGGGTGACGGTGAGGGTGACGGTGAGGGTGACGGTGAGGTGACGGTGAGGGTGGTGGTGAGGGCGATGGTGAGGGCGATGGTGAGGGCGGTGGTGAGGGTGGTGGTGAGGGCGGTGGTGAGGGCGGTGGTGAGGTGGTGGTGAGGGTGGTGGTGAGGGCGATGGTGAGGGCGATGGTGAGGGCGGTGGTGAGGGTGGTGGTGAGGCGATGGTGAGGCGATGGCGAGGGTGATGGCGAGGGCGAGGGCGGTGGTAAATGTAGAGGTGCTGGTGTTGGTGACAGAGGTGGTGATGTTAGCAGCACAGTCGTGGTTATAAAGCTCCTAAGTTGTACGTGTAAAATTAACCTCCACGTTGTCTAACCCTTTGACTCTGGACAAAGTTAAGAAAAGTGTTAGGGAAAAGCTTTTGCCTTTGTGTTACAAATAATGGGAACCTGCAGGATCTCTTATCAAAAATCGTCTTCCCCGCTTCCTGCCCTGTTGGGTAAAATCCCACTGTTTGGGATTCATTCCTTGGGATTTATGAACATGTTTATGTTTAAGAGCCCTGTTAAAACTTAAACACCTCCAGGGATTCTGTCTTCATCTTCCCACACTTTACTGGCAGATTTTATAATTTAGCTACAGTACAACAGGGTAAAATTAAGGAGGGAGCTGTAAAGACTAAATAAGATTAAAGTTTGGGCCAGTTTCTTTACATTGTAAAGCACTCAATGGGTAAAACAGTTATTTTTGTCATTCTTAATATTGTTACACAAAGCCTTATACAATTCTCAAAGAACCTGGGAATAGATGTTCCTGCTTTATGGCTGAGAAAAAAAAAAGAGAGGCTCAGTGAGACTTAGGGTGAGTTTCTGAAGTCACACGTGTAGTTGGAGATAAAGGCAGGAGTTGATTTCCAGGCTGTTTGAAGTTTAGGCTTTTTTTCCTGCTTTACTATTGGGACTTGTAGATGCCCCCAGTCGAGCTTTAATTCCCAGGCCCCAGGCCAGACTGATCTTCCCCTGTCACCAGCACCCAGCACAGAGAAGCTGCAAGGCCAGCGGCCTGTAAGTGCTACCCTGTGAACCCCGTGAAAGGGCTCACACCATCAGTAACCTGTCTGGGCCAACAGGAGGATGCCTGAGGGTGCGACAGAGTCCAGTCTCAAAGGTGGAGCGATCTGTTTGCTGAGGAGACAGAGGTGCTGGCGTAACCATCACCCAAAGCTGTCCCTTGAGCACCCACTCAGGGGCGAGCAGCCCGAGCCTCCTGAGCTCCACGGGGTGGAGCAGATAGAGCCCAGCCTGCAGGGTCAGGCCCCTAAGAACCTGGGGACACTGAGGCCCCTCCTTGAAGCCCCGAGGGCAGCGGGGGTTGCTGCTGCAGCTGGTGGGGCAGGCGGTCTGTTTGGGCTGAGGCTGAAATGAACACCACACATCTGGCCGGAGGACTGGTGTGGCGAGTGGGGGTGCAAGGCCATCTCAGGGCGGTTAAAGCTGCCGTAATCCGAGGACGGCAGGGCCTGAGTCACCGTGGAGCGGGAGCTCCCGCTCAGGCGGAGGTTGACACCTGAAGCCATCTGCGGTTTTGCCCTGGCTGGCCCTGCCCTGCCCTGCCCTGCCCTGTCCAGCACAGCTCACCCCAGCCAGGCCAGGCCCCGCTGGGTTGCAGCCCAAAGGAATTAAGCCCCAAAGGCAGAGCCAGGAGCTCTGAGCAACGGCAGTGATGTCAGCGATGGTGGGGTGGTGCGGTGTGTGCACAGCCCCGGAGGCGTCTGTCCCCAGTCCCTGCCCCTGAGTGTCTCCCGTGTCCGCGTGTGCATTCTGGGCGTGTAGGTGGATGTTAGTATTAGCACCAGTGTGTGCCGCTGGCTCATGTGTCTGGGTGTGTGTTCCTTGAAACATAAAAACATAATTGACTCTGGTGTAAAATTTGGTTGGTCAAAGAGCAGAAATCCTTAGGGGGTTAAAAAATCCTTATGTGCAAGGGGCCTCCTCTATGGGCTCAGGGATTTAGGACACGGAAAAGAACCAGCCCTAAGCCAGGGAGTGGGAAGGCAGCCTGGGCCGCACGCTTTCCTGCGCGGACGGAGCTCTTGCTGCCCAGGGGTGTTTGCACTGGGCCCGGGATACGGCGCAGGCGGGCGACGGCGACCGCGATCTGGTGGCCTGAGACATCTGGGGGGAGGGCTTGTCAGTCAGGACAGCGTGTGACAGGACTTTGTTACTTCTTCAAGTATTCACCCCTTTATAAATATAGAAACTTTGTGTGATCTTTTCGTTAAATCAAAATTCAAAATATTTTTATAAATGTGTCAAAGTGACAAGGGCAAAATGCCACTTTTTTTTGTTTATTTTTCCCCCCAAACTACACAGACTCCCCAGACAGGAACTGAAGCCCCGCATTTGGTCACGTGGCCCCCTCTGGGGTCCCTACAGCCCGCGTGGTGATACCCGCTGGTGTCTGACCGGCTGCCTGGACGAAGGGTGCGCAGAGTCCTCCCGCTCGGGCCGACCCATCGCTGCTCTGCAGAGAGGCGGCATTTAAGGGAAGGGAACCAGCTGTGGGTGAGACGCTCGGGGCTGAGCAGGAGGGCAGGACAGAAGGAGATGCTCGTGAGGGCTCCTTAACGCACAGGAGAAAGAGGAAGGAGGGAGGGAAGGACAGAGGGAAGAGGGAGGGAGCGAGACCCAACAGCAGATAACACTCGGATGCTGAGTGCGGAGACCCTGCCCGGAGCTGCTTTTCCTGCCCACGTGGCCGCAGGCTCCTTGGCAAACTGGGCACACAGCTCACCTCTGTGAGGGCGGCGGCCTCGGCCCCACCGGCGCATCCCCGCTGTCCTCCGTGGAGCCCCAGGATGAGGCAAGGCCCTGTGCAGTGCGGCCGCCGCCTCCAGGGTGCCTGAGACAAGCCTCCAGGTCCACCCCTTAGCATTTCGGTGGGTGGCACTTTGCCTCGCCGCTGCAGAGGGCGCTTCTGGGGAGACCTTTTCAAGGCATCCCCCAAGGACCCAGACCGACACGGAGCCTTGGATATTGAACGCACTCAGTAAACACTTCGGAGCTGCGCGGTGATTTAAGACATTCCACATGAGGCATTTGCATGTGAGCTCCCAAACACAGTTCAGAATCTCCTGCCACAAGATTGACTTTGGCACCGAGATGGCTCGCTCTGGCATCCTCCGACCCTCACTAATGCCCATGATGTAAGCCTCAGGGTATGTGTTTAGGGAATGGGCACTGGAAGAAACAGCAGGTCTGTGATCACCCTTTTCCCATCTGTAGCCGGCCATCTGCCAGTGACCATGCGACTCTACTCCCAGTTTGGTTGAAAAGGTATGAAAGGAATATACCCAGGCATATGGTCCTCATGACGGTCCTCTCTACGATACCACTGTGGGGCTGTGTGGGCAGGCCATCAAAAATGTCTGGAAGGCTGAATCACGGGTGGGATCCATCAGTGTAGGGAGGAGGTCTCTTAGCTTCTACTGGGGATGGCTTCATGACACTCACAGGAATCCAGCGAGCACCCAGCGTTCTGGTGGCCAGCCACCAACACAGCAGCCAACCATCCTGACCAATCTTATCCGCTGGCTGGTGGGTGAGAAGGAGACAGTCTTAGGGGTCTCCTGGCCACAATGCTTTAAGGGAGGCACCTCCCTATGGACTGGAACCAAATCTGACCGAGCAAGGAGGTGCCAAGAACTTAGCAAGGACAGACTACCCTAAGCTCCTCGGCTTCTTAGAAAGCAAAACGGCCCATCTCCGTCTCTCACGGTAAACAGCCTGCTGAACGGCTGGTGTCTTCAGTCCACGTCATAATACTTCATTCAACCACCCATTCGTTACACACATCCCGAAAACAAATAATGTTAATGTAAATAATTTGGGAAGCATTGTTCCATCTGTTGAAAATGTGCAGTAGTTGCTTTGCCCCTTGTCTAAACTGGGGCGGCTACTTTCAGGCAAGTTTGGGAGGTAAATGAACTGTCTGGATGCTTTTCTTGGCAGTCTCTCTTATTAGTGGGAGGTGGCAGTAACGAGAACATGAGGAAGACGGAAAGTGTTTACTTAAAGCCGTGGCCAAATGGCGAGGGAGAGTTAAGATAAATCACAAGCTGTCAATGATGACAACTTCAGACTGCTACTAGTTCACTCCTGTTTATGGAGTTTCAGATGCTACATTGAGAATGTGAAGGAGTTTATTAAAGTGTTATTGGTAGAAGTTGCTGATTGTTTAGATGTCAATGTTTGAGGCGAGAGGTAGCAGCCACCCGGACAGAGCGGGGAAGGCACGGAGCCCTTATCCAGCCATTCCAGACGAATCTGCACCCAGCGAATGGGTGCCACTGGCTCCTCTCCCCTTCCAGACTCCGAGGATGGATCAGCTGAGGCTTCCTGCACGTCTGTTACATGACAGGCAGCAACAGAGCTTTTTGGTGAAGGGCTCGATGAATAAATGAGGTGTGTTCTTTGCTTTCCTGAGTGCTTTTCTTGTCTAAGGTGACTTTGCTTGAGTGTTGACTTTTGAATTGCAGCTCAGAGCTTGGTTCATGTGAACAAAAGGCTGGAATCTTTTGAGGTTAGCTATTATCCTCAACAGTTTTCCCCAAAACAACTCTTTGAATGTTAGCCCATTAAAAAAATCAGCTCTTGGGAGCCTTCAGTGTTTATTTTACTGAACTATTGTGTCTTTCTTCGTACCAGAGCTCACTGCTACCGAGACAGTGCACCAGTGGCAAGTGGCAGAGAATGAACATGTTCTGTCCTTGCACATGAGGCCTATGAAGAGCTGGAAAGGGCTCTTCTGTGATGTGTATGTCCCTTCTCTCTACGTGTCTCTCAAACATTTATGAGGTGCCAGCGAGGGCCCAGATACAATGGAAAGTGAGACGATCCGCACCGTCAGAGGTATGTAATCAGGAAGGGCTGTGTTGTCAACAACCACAGTGAAAAATAGCCAACAGCGTCTATCAGAGTGGAAGCTGTATAAATCATTGAGAGGAGAAAGGCAGGTTGAGGTCAAATCCCTGAGGAAGTTAGGGAAGATGACAATCTCTGTGTTGGAGGCTGGGTAGAATTTTCCAGATGAACAAGTGAGGCTGTTACTCCAGAGAGAGGAAACAAGTGAGAAGACAACCAAGCCCATGTCCTGGTTGGAGAATTTCTGAGTGTTTCCGTGTGGCTGAGGTATGATTTACAGGGACAGTGGCTAAAGGTGAATAGGCATGTCCTACTGCACACAGCTACACGGGGCGAAGGTTCGTGAGCAGATGGCCAAGAAAGACCATCAGATGGAGCCAAGGAGAGCTAAGATGTAACCTAACATAATCCTGAGGTCCAAGAGGGGTTAGAGTGTGGTGGGATCTAACATATAATTGTGTTAAGTTTAAGAGGACAATCCCTGTCTTTAAGAAAAAGCCTGGGGTTGGGTTCCACATTCAATACATATGTGTGAAATGAACGGATAGTGGTGTTCTTTAGGAATCAACTTTATTGAGTAAAGGATGCTTTAGTTTGGCACGGACTTTCTTATTTTTACTGACTGCAGTATCCCATAGACACATCACAGTTTGACAGCTTGGAGCTCATCAATAGTAACCTCTAGCTATTTCTTCAGCTCGCTTTTAGCTAGTCCCATAATCTGTGTCATATCAGAGTCTGCTTCTATTGATTGATTTAGCTCTTGGCATTAGGTTGTTTTTCCTTACATTTTCAAATACTTTGTAAATTTTTGTTTAAAGCCAGACATCTTGTGCAGGACAGTAGAGGCTGAGGTAAGGCATTTTTGTGTGTATAGGAACAAACATACATTTCTTTCTGCTCTGTTTGTAATGTGGGGGTTTGAGCTAATCTAGCCAGGAGCACAGCTGGCTGTGAGGTTCATTATTGCTGTGGTTGCCATCAGCGTACCCCAGACTTCAAACATACCTTCAGACATACCTTGTATGTCCCTGTTCCTTCCCCTCCATCAGCCGTACTTCTGGGCTCTGAAAGTATTTCTGCTCCTGCCCCAGGAGCAGAGGTTTCTTTCCTGTTTCTTTTCCCAGACGCAATGGGATTTCACCAGTGCCTTAAGGGTGATAGTGTCTGTTGTACGTCGGCCCTCCCTCCCCCACCCACAGATGAAAGATTGTGTTCCTTTTCGGGGGAGAAGAAAGAAAGGTACAGGGCTAAACAATGAGGGCCACTTTCTCAAGATGCTGACCAGCTGTTTTCCAGTACCCTGTGGGGTCTGTGAGAAAGAAGTACAAACACCCCCTATATCTGAGGGTCTAAGGAGAGCCACACTCCCTTGCCAGCTCACGCTTGGCTGCCACTAGCCCCTTGCCTATGCTAGATGACATTTGCTAACTGGTGTCTGACCGTGTCTGCTCCAGGTAAGTCCTGGTTCCTGTCCCATCTCTCCCTGTAACCTCAGCTCTCTGCTACAGTCAAGAAAAGTTGTGAGCTTGTAGTTTTCTGACTTTTTTGTTATAGGTGTGGGAGCAACACTACTTCCAGCTCTTTACATCCCAAGCAAAAACCACATGTCTACCTGTTTATCAATAATAAGAACAGTAATATTCATATACTGTGTGCTGTGTGAATGCGGATGTATGCATATGCACTTATCTATACGTATATGTGAATATCTAGATGGTGAAATTATGTAAAATCTAGCAAGTACATTTATATACAGTTATGCATAAATCAGGGAATCCTCGGTTCTCTGGAACCTGTTAATGAGGCCAGTGATAGCTCCCTTAATGGGAAGTGAATATATTTAATGCAAAATATGTGCACACATTCCTACCATTGTCTCCTCTCAATAGTTGTTTCGACTCCGGCTAGTACCTAGCCATTTGCAGTGAGCCAGCATATGAATAACGGTGACTATGAACACTCCCCAGGAAGAATGTCCCTTTGGAAGGATGTAGGATTCTCCGCATGAAGAAGCTTCTGCTCTTGACAGTATCAGGCCCTTTTAGGGGATTCTGCAGAGGGCCTGTGAACAAGGCCCGCTTAGTGCCATGTACTGAAAAGAGCAGCAGATAGTCTCTGTGTACTTTGAAGTTTCCCCATAGGCCACGTTGCAGTGACTAATAAGAAAAAAACAAGCGATTTCCAAACCTGTCCTATTCAACAGAGCAATTCTAGTATATTAACCTCATTTGAAAAAAAAATAGGATAGGCTCTGGATTCAGATACATCAAGATCACAGTTAACAGTGATGAGGCCTTGGGCCAAGTAACCGTCCTGAAGCCCATTCTCTTGATCTCCACAGTAAGGATGAAATACCCGAGTCACAGGAATCGTGGTGCTTGCAGGAGCTCCTGCAAAATGCCCCCTTGGAGAGCACAGCCTCACAATGGCGAAGCGACCGTGGCAACAAGAGCGCAACCTCAAAATAAATCACAGCCCCCTTTCCCAACCAATCCCCGAGGTGCCGGGCTTGGCAAGCCTGTGGCTTCACCCTCCTGTCCCGTTTTTCACTTCTCCCTGAGGACAGGCACTAAGCCAACAGTGCCCGCTGGCCCGCCGCTGTTGGGGCGACAGTCACCAGCGGGCCGTTTGGAGGCTGTTACGATTTTCTTTCTCCCCCGGTCGCATGGCCAGGTCAGGGAGAGGGCCCGAGGCCACTGCTCTCCTGTCGTCTTACCCTCAGGAACCCACAGTCCCTCTGTGTCTGTCACTTAGGAATTAGGTCCAGGACACCTCTCTGCCTGAAGATGAGAGATTCCTTTTTATGGTAGAGCTGAGGTTTTTTATGGTAGAGTACTTTTCATCTGTTTGTTGTTTGGTTTAATAAAAATCCTGTTTGTCTCTGAAACTTCTCCAGGTTAACTTTATTTCTTTTTCCGTGCGGCACATTCTTTATTTTAACTTGCTTTTTCTGCACCATGTGTGCAGCCCAGGGATGTTAAGATCCCGAGATAAGACATTCACTTTAGAGTTTGGGGTCTGGGTTGGGATCTGATAATCTGCTATGTCCCCCAGACACATCACCAGAAAGTTTTGTACTTGTTTACTGGCGTTGGCCAGGCAAGTAACAGCGTGTACTTGAATTTCCCGTTTTGCTGTAGTCCCTTGTTTTCATCCCGCCGTTAGGGACTTTATAAGAAGGGCCTGTGAGGTTAGGGGAGGGTTCGAACGTCCCCGGCCTCCCCCCAGGACAGCACTGCCTAACGGGACCAGATTTCCAGCCCTCTTTCCAAACCATCACTTTCCCGTGAGAGGACAGCATCGCAATGTTTTCTTGATTTGAAGGTTACTCGCAATTCCTTTCTGATGCAGATAAAAGTTAAATGATGACACAGACACCCTTGGGCACCTCTCCTTTGTGGAACAGCCTTCCCGGGCAAGGAGGTTCAAACTGCAAATAGCGACATCAGGGTCAGGCTTTCTGGGTGACGACCTGTGGGGATGTGCCTCGTGACCCGTTTTGAGTGGCACAGGCAGGTTGCTGGCTCCACATGCTCCAATCCCCGCGGAAAGGTCATTTCCACCATAAAGAGGGGAGCCGTTCCCAGGCGATGCAGAGGGAAGGTTTTTATTGGTAAATAACTGCTCTTTGTTGGAAAATAGTTCAGTAACCATGGCTCCTTGTGGTGGGCCTGACGTAGACCCTCGGTGACACAGCCCAGAGGGGAGAATGTCCCCGGTCCTGCCTGTCACTGGACCGTGAGCTCTCTCCGCAGAAGTCCTCACTTGTCTTTGCTCCACAGACGCGAGCCTGGCCCAGCAGCTCGGGAGGCAAACTGAGGCCAAACGGCAACAGACCTGGAGCTTCTGAGATGAAAATCTCAGTTTTCTGTAGACTCTGAAGCAACTTTTCTAATTCAATACAGTTAGCCAAGGTGGGTCAGACCAGCGTGTGGGTTTTCTGACCACCATTTCATCTGGGCTCTTAACTTTTTTTTCTCTGCTGCTCTGATAACTTTGATCAGTTTTACATATTTTAGAGTTTTCTTAGAAATTAGAAGTAAACAGAGGGCGAACGCTTAAGGACAGTTTAAAAAAAAATCTTGCTAATCGATCAGGGAAAGAAAGAAATGACTGAATAGTCTTTAATGAGATATGAGACGATTGAAGATCATTTCACTCTTCCTTCCCCCAGAGGGGCTGTGTTGGAAACAGCTCTTTTTGCTGACGGTTGTAAAGAAGCTGGTCTTTCTCCTGATAACCCATCAGCATCCTGAGAGAAGGGGCCACAGTAATCCTTGGATATTTCTGGTGCCCATCCTACGGTCTCACACCTTTCAGGCCATTAACAAATGCTTTAGAAAGACTATAGGAACAAAGCGGCTGGCCTTGACTTCTCTATCCCTGGTTAATTAAGTTAAAATACCTTTGGACATGAAGCCCTCAGAAAAGGGTTGCCTCTTTACCACAGGCGTGCTCGCGGCTCCCTCTTAATGCATCTTTCGGTGTTCTCCGTCACCCCCGGCCCTCCATTCCAGCTGCGTGCACCTGCCTGTCAACTACGTCATGTAGAATAGTGGCATTGGCTTCGGTTATCTCTGTCTGCTGTTACCAATAAATCTGGAATCTCAGTGGCTTAGCAAATCAAAAGCTTATTTCTGGCTCGTGTGTGCGCGCGTGCACACAAGCACACACCCTGTGGAGGGACTGTGCGTGTCGATAGACACACACACAGCGAGACAGCGACAGAGAGGGAGACGGAAGTGCATAAAGACACACAGAGAAGACACACGAGTGAGAGAGTGAATGGAAAGACACTCTCAGTGCTGAACAGCGGTTAATTCTGGATGCTAGATTGACAGGGAGCTTTCAGTTTCTTATTTACATTCTTTCTGCATTTCCAAGTTTTCTAAAACAATTGCATTCCAAAAATATAAAATTAGTTTTATGGGTTGGTGTTTTTTTTAAAGACACTAGCATGGAAATGTAACACAGAGGAGGCTGTGATGATGGTGAGGAGACAGGCCATCGGGGGGTCCCGTGAGCAATGGGAAGTGAGTCTGGTCAATAAAGGAAAAGCAATGGAAAGAAAACAAGGAGCCAGGCAGTGACAGGGACGCAATTCATTTCCTTCCCCTGGAAGCTTTGGCGCGTGTTTGCATGGCCCTTGTGTCCCTGGCTGAGAGTCTCCTACATGGGACAGTACGTTCTGTGACTTCCCAGCAAGTGGAAAGTCAAGAGGCTGCCGCTCCCGCCGCCGCGGAGGACGGGCCAGCCGAGGCGGGCGCAGCCTCCTGGCCCCGCGTCGCACGGCCGGCGGGCGTCCCGAGCGCCTCTGCTGTTTGTGGGTGAGAGGAAAGCGCCCTGACAGCACAGCCTCTCAGATGTGACATGTGAGGTCCAACATGGGAGTTTATGGTTGATATACACGCCCCGAAATAGAACCCGCTGTTTAATTTTCTCACTGTAATTTCATTTCAGGAGCGATTACCATGTAATTTAGATGTTTCTAGGCAAGCAGAGGGATAACCTCTCCCATCCATATGTGTTTATAGAATGTTCCAAACGCACGGTAGTTCTTCGTAGAAGTGAAGTGCTTTACAAATGGCCACTCTGCTGAATGATTTCCCTTTTAACTGGTTTTATGGTAACTCCTTTGCCTTTAGACTTACTCTTTCCTCTCCTGATCTCCATCGCTGTGTCACCAGCAAGGATTCCCCCCCCCCCCAGGCAGTGGTGGCCCGGCCTCCGGGATGCAGAGCCCAGGGCGGGGTGGCGGCTCCCGCAGGCCGAGGCCCGACTTGGCCGTGGAGATGTGTCCGCAGTGTGGCCGGGTCCTGCAGCACGGCTCTCACAGTCCTATGAAAAGTGCTTTGGGGGATTCAACCACCATGTAGAACAGTGGAATTCATTTCTCCCTTAGAAACAGACGGTTTACCCTAAATGTAAAAATACATGTCATTCTTGGTGTGCATTCTAAGTATTCTAAAATATATTATTCAGATTAGAAAGAGGATTATAAAAGAGGGAATGTAAGCAAGGAATAAATTTCAGAGGAAAATTTAACTTCACTAATAACCGAAGAAAATTTAAAACAAAACATTTTGCCTTTCAAAAAATTGGAATTAATTCTATTTCCCTCTAAAAGAAATCTGGGCTTCTTGGAGAAAGGAGCAATCCAAGAATGAGAGCAGGGTAACTATGAGGAGAAATCTGGAATTTTTTTTGGTGGGAAAGCCAGAATATAAGAGCTAAAAAAAAAAATAAGGATGGAGATGTGTTGAATGAACCTGGAAGCAAGCCTTCGGGGGATCCCATTAACCAAATCAGGGACAACATCAGAGTCAAAATGAATGACGATTGTAGCGAATTAAAACACATTGAATATAAAAGCGTCCGCACGCCCATACTGATGCCAAAAATGTAAATGAACAAATGACTGACTGACTACTCCATCCATCCGAAATGTCGAGAAAGAGTAGAAGCTTTTGTTACAGTAAAATGGCAAATAATTAATGCAGAAGGAATTCCAGGGTTAGGAAAATCCTTACTTTACAACAATTATAGTAATAATTATCTCGGACACATCAGAACGGCTGTTAAAGCCCACGGCCGAGCCTGCTGAGGGGCAGCGTGTGCGCAGTCTCGGCCGTCTCCCTGGAGGTAGCATGTTAATCGCCAGAGTTCTGGAAAAGCCACCTTTCCGCCAGGGAAACACGGGACCATCACGCTAACCAAGTGGCCAGAGTTGACATCACCACGACAGGACAGACCGACATCACAGTGTGCTGCATGGAGAAGGGCCTGCCGCCTCTGTGGCATTCTTGCCCCAAATGCTTAACCTGAGCCTAATTATGAGGAAACTAAGAAACAAAAACGAACCCCAGATGGAGAGGCATTTTACAAAACAACCTGCCCGGTCTCTTTCAGATGTGTCAATGGCATGAAAAATAAAGAGCGAGGAACTAACTTTTCCAGATTAGAGATGTTAAAAACATGGCAATGAAACTCGGTAAGTTACCCCGAGCTGCATTCGAGATCAGAATAAGTGAGTCTTAGGCCGTAGCTAGAGTGCTGTGCGCTAGGTAATTCTGGGCCAGAGCTGCGCCCTGTTGTTGTGGCGTCAACGGTGCTTACGTGCAAAACGTCAGAAACCTCTAGGACATTAGCTGAGTTGTGGTGTATTTGTAAATGACACATTAGATGATCATTAAAATGTGTTACAGTTTCTATTCATGTTGGAAAATGCTTGTGTTATATTATTATGTATAAAAAAGAAGCCAATACCAAATTGTAAATAATTATAACCCAAATTACATAAATTTTCATAATAAAACATGACATTCATCAAAGCATGAACAATAGTTATCCATGGCTGTGGATTATGAGGTCCCACTGTCATTTTCTTTCTATTTTTTATGTTTCCCACTTTGTTTTCTACAAACAAAGGAATAGAAAAAACAGAAGAGCCGAAGGCCAAGGGGCTCCAGCCAGCATGTGGTTATTGGTGAGACCCCCTGTCCCATTGTCTCCGTCTTTGGTGCGAGGGGCTTTGAAAGGCGCTCTCCTGCAGGGAGACAGGACATGCAGCTGCTGGGGTGAGAGGCCAAAGTAGGCGGCTCCGTATTGAAAATACCTTTAAAGTCTCGATCTATATGTTCAAAATGCACGTGGATTTATTTCTCACTCTATTCTATAGAATGAGGTATTGGTCTTAATATAAGAATAATATTGCTGTGTGGACCCCGGGAGTAGACTGTTTTAAGAAACAAAGGTCTTAAGAGGTTTCCAAGTAAATAGTCTGAGAATCTCTAAACTCAACTGGTAAAAAAAATGAAGTGCCCTTCCAATAAATTGAGGTAGGGCTGACAATTGCATTGTTCCCTTCCTGCCCTGAAAGACTTCATCACAAACTAGAATAAAAGAAGTGAAGTGTTTTCCCGTTAAGTGGAGAGGGGTAGAGTCTAGGAGAAACCATTCCATGGGGTTAGCGCAGAAAAAAAGGGGCTACTGGCACCCGCAGGAAGGAAATGCCATCTTTTAGGCAAGAAAACCACCCGTTTCAATGCAATGAGATGTTCCTGGAGGTCATGTGACAGACTGGATCCTGTGGAATAACCTATTTGGGTCTTCAGCAGATGTTTACAGAAAGTCCTACTGTGAGCCTCAGATGAAAAGAAGTCCTGCTAGTTTCCAAAGCGCACGGGAGGAGCTGATGGACTGGTAGAAAAACAAAGCCCAGGGGAGCGTCTAACTGCTGCGAGATTTACTGGGGCCCGGCGGGGGTCAGGCTCGAGGTCCTCCCTGTTCACAACCTATAAAAAATGATAGAGACTGGCTAATTCTGCTGACAAGAGCTGAGGGAGGCTCAGCCATTCAGCAAAAAGTCAGCAAAATCCAGAAGTGTTTGGGGCTATTCCCTTGCCCTGAAAATTCTCGGAAATGAGTCGATTCTAGTTCATCGACGCTCACACTGGGGGGAGAACGTGTGGCCTACAAAGTAAGTGTAGAAGATCCATCAGAAGTTGTTTTTGGCACAGGAAGGAAGATTACATTAGTGTAAGTTGAATTCCTGGATCGCTCTGGACAATGCCAAGATCTGGGACTCAGCTCTAGATAAGGCAAGTTTCCCAGCCTCCTATTTTAGTCCTGTCAGGAGGAAAGTGCGGCGGCCTGGGACAGGGCGCTCACACTTAATGGCTGGAACACTTGACCTTCAGTTGCCTTTGGTGGGCTGGCCTAGAGCGGGGGCTGAGAAGACCAGTCACCGGGACTGTGGTACAAGCTGAGTTCTTGACCACAAACAGCCCAAGAAATCGTGACATAGGAAGATTTCAGTTTTACCCTTTCTTGCAAGTCTATGGAGACTTAGCAGAAATGCCCTCTTCTTCTGAGAAAGAAATGAAATGCATCCCATTTATTTGCTACTAAATACTAACTCTGTTTCCCAGCACAGAGGGTGTAGGCCTTTATTACAGGGGAAAGGCCATCAACACTCATATTATGTTTTCCTGCTTTTCCTTCTTTCCAAACAAAACATTTGTTTGTTTCCATTCTGATATCTGCACATGCTGCCTGGATTTCAATGATGTCATACTCTCCTTAACCATATTGCTGCTCTGTTTCAACAAAGCTAGAAGGGTGGGGTCCCAAAGATGACGTAGGGCTTGGGGTCAGGGTGATTTATGAGGCGAATTCCAGGGTCTGGTTTGCAGGATTGTTTAGACGGGAGGACAGTCTGAGGCACTAGCAAGATTCGGGGGCTGTGGCTGGTGAAGTCGCCACTGCACTTTAGGATTTAAGGTGAACACTGAGACGTTCCCCAGGTTACAATGAGGCGCCAAATATAAGGAAATGACCTACATAGGGGCTGGCAGATGACAGACACACAGACGACAAGAACATTCTAGTGACCCGAGTCTCAAACGAGGAGGTTTTTCTCGGGGAGGGAGGGAAAGCAAGGGCCTCGAAGCTGTCATGTTGGTCATGAATATTTGTCTCTACCTCCTAGAACCAGTATCTAGGGGTCGCATGAACACAAGCAGCCCCATCGCCAGAGGTCTTCAGGGTGTCCAAGCCCCCGTGAGGAAGAGCACTTTCTGGGGGGGTTGAGGCCTCGGGGGGAGCACAGTGTGAAACGGAGTGGTCCTTGGGAGCACCGTGGAAGCACCGGGAGCTGGTTAGTGCAAGGGCGGGTCTAGGGGACCAGGGCAAGGGCCCCGTTGTGTACAGAGAACAATTCAGAAGATACAGCAACCCTGAGTGACCCTAGACAACGCCAGGCGTTAGAGAAGCAGGACCACTCAAGCCGGGGGGAAACAATTGAGTTCAGAGAAATCTAGCAAAATAGTTTTTAGGAGACAACAATGTCAGTGCTCTACAGATCTGGGAAATGGGATTTTCATGCCCGAAGAGGTAAATTTCGAAATATGTCTCCATGTAGCTCACCAAATCCTCCTGTGAGTTGGTCTTGCCACCCGAACCTTGCTTTCCCCTCAAAGCAAAGTCAAGGAGCTTCCCTCCAGCGACTTGGGCACAAGCCCCACGTAACCGGGGGACGGTCGCCACCCTGTAGACGGGCTCTCCCTTTCCACGCCACGCTGGGCCCGACAACATGTGGGGGTGATGGTGAGGAAGCTACAGCACTTGGAAGGCCTCAGGAGGGGGACGGAGCTGACTCCCAGAGTAAAGGGCTGAGCGGTTGTCAGGCGGGGGGCCAAGGGAAAGGGGAGCAATTCTGCCAATTCTCCACTCCCCCTCCGGGCGCTCCAACTTCCCATCCGCCGCCAAGACACATTTTATTTTTCTGACATGAAATATGTATATAATTCTCGCTCGATTTTTTTCAAGCACAAGAGAGTTGATTCTGTTTATGCCTCCCTCTAACTCCCACCCAGTGCAAACACTGGCTTCCCGCCTGGTGGTGACGACAGGATCTAACAAAACAGAATCCCAGAGCCAGTAAGTAGATGGCCAAGTAAATATGCCCCCAAACGCTGACGGTTTTAACAGGATAGGTGTGGTGGTGGGGGACTTGGACCCAGAGGCCCAGGCAAGATAACTGGGCAGGAAGACAGCAGCAGACACCTAGTGGCTGACTCTTTGCTTGGACCCTAATGCTCTGTCCCTTCCCTGCCTGGGACTTCAAGGCATCGTCGTCTGGACTTGGATACTGGTGGTGGAAGCAGGGAGTGAGTAGCCCCACGGAAGTGGATCTGTTTCAGATATTCCATGTTGTGCCCAAAATACATAGCGTGGCATTGTCATGAACAAATATGATTTGTGTGAGAAAGGGGGACATCCCATAAATGAAAGGAACTGGGCGAGTGAAAATACGCGAGCCCGTGGATCACTGCACTAAGATGATCGAGCACTTGTGGTGTGACAGTGCACATCCCTTTGATAATGGGCGTCACCACGCCACGCACCTTGTAGCTCTCATTTCATTACCCGCATGTGACTGCGTGTCCGCTATGGGAGAAACGTTCAGAAACATCACTCCCACTGCAGCAGGCAGGGACCCATGGCATCAGAGATCTTGTGTCATTTCTTGAGGTTCCTGAGAAATCATTAAATGTTACCCTTCCTATCAATACTTCTATGGGCAGAGTGGCTCTATTTTCTAATGTTGTGTTCATCCCCAGCACCTAGCTCATAACATGTACATTTTTATGAGATGCATTTTTTAATTAATACATACATGCTAATGAATGAAGGGCTCACTCTCCCTATAGCTTGATTCTGAGAAACATGAAAGAAAAATGCATGACTTCAGCTTAATTTCTGGTAATTGTTCTACGGTGTCCATCAAAGAGCCATAGAGAGGACGCTTTCCCCAAACCAAAGCAGGGCCTTCCTCTTTAGATGGGCTGCTCCATTGCTCCTGAACTGCCAAGCACCGGAGTGCAAAAGGGGCCTTTTTTGTTGCTGCGATCAGTGGTTTGAGAGTAGAAAACCACCTGCCCCTCCGGTGGCCCAGGCTAGCCCTTGCTGAGGAGACACTTGACATTTGTAGACCTATAGGGGCTAAAGTGTGTGGACCACCCTGGGGTGTGAGTCAAGTTGAAACTGATGTCCTAACTTTAAAATTATTGGACTTTCCCACTTGGCTATTTGTTCTAAAACTAGATAATGTTAAAAAATAAATCTGCAGAAAGATTCTTGGAAGGTTTGTTCTGGGTCTCTCTCTCTTTCCCTCCTCTCTCTCAATACACAACTCTCTCTGTTAATGTTCCTGTATGTCTTGGAGCGGAGGCCTCAGATATCCATCACCAAGGTGAGTTTGGTGATTGCCAAGGTGAGTTCAAAATCTGAAAAGAATCTCTCATAGATATAACTCCAAACAGTGTTAGTCATTATAAGAATCAATGTGGGAGGACATGCACATGTGGGGATACGCCTTCAACCTGAGTCCTGTTCAGTTAGACAATGTTATTCTTAATAAAATTGGCTGCATTCATTTTGAGCACTTTTAACGTTTGTTTCTGCCCCATGCCTACAGAATGTGCAGCCTTCCCACCGGCCTGCTCCCTGTGCTATCTCCTCCACTCTTGGCTTCTGTCCTATTATGTTTAGACATCTGAGCTCATCACTCCACACTCCCCTCCTCCAACTGTTGTTGGGCCCTTTTCTGTGCCCCTGACTGCAAGCTGGGCCGTTAAGCAGCAGGACTCTCACTAAGTTAAGATGGTATCTCAATAGCCAAAGGGCTCTTCTCAGCCAGAACACAAGAACTATCTCTTACTCTTCTCAGACAACATAGGAGACTTCTGGAAAATTATAGCCAAGTGTGAGATGATTATTGGGATGGTTGGTCTAATACTATCTTCCATTTTTAAAAATGTTTTTTATAAAGTTCCCTTTTGAGATGCATTCTTCCTGTATGACACCATATACGACATCACAGTTTTCCTGTCCCCTGGGGGCCCATTCATACAGACGGCGGTGAAGACGGCACTCCCCTAAAGCCCGCAGTGCACGGCTCACCATCCATCTATGCGGCAAACATTCTCAGACGCATTGCTTATTAGCACTAACAGGAAAATACATAGAATCCACCCTACTTCTACTTTTCACAGGTGAGGAACTGAGGTCCCACAACGGAGGGTCTTACATATTTTTGTGCAGCTAGTTGTTTATCAAGGGGATTATGTGTTCTGGTGCAGACCTCGCAGCTCCTCACCAGGATCCACATTTCATGCTAATAGTACTGGATGGGAGATAAACTTCTATTTAACATATAAAGTTACTGAAAATATTTTTTTGTTTGATAAAATTATCAAACGAAACTACCCTGACCAACACAGAAATCTTCACAATTTAAAAGCCATTGGGAGTTGAAGTAAAATAAAATTTTCATTCCAAAATTCTTTGCATGAAAAAAATAAATGTTGTTCATAAGGAGGAGTGGAGATAATGCAACATAGACGTACACGCTTTTATAAAAACCTCAAAAGGAGCCCCACAGTGATGTTTTACAGAGCAGCCAACCTTGGGCAGCACCTGCTTCTTAGCTGCTGTTTGCTAAGCAGCGTGAGACATCCGTGCGGCGTCTAGTGAGCTAAGGGAGAGGAGCCCAGCCCCGTGCCAGGAAGGCCCCGGGCCGGGAGCAGAAGGCTCCTCTCCCCAGAACTGAGTGTTCTTCGGGTTCATTGCTTGACCCAGATATGCTTATTTTTTCTCTGGTCCTTGATTTTCCAGGTTATGAAAAAAGGTTGGACTAGGCGATCCCTAAGGATTCTTACCATCTTCAATATTTTATGATTCATTTTCCAGGAGTTGGGTAGGAGGTAAAGACGTGTAACTGCAGTAACAGGCTATGAAGAGTGATAGATCCCCAGTCTAGGGTGTCTCGTTTCCAGCCTTGCTGCCTGTATTTCCTCTTAATGGGACTGTTGGACTGTCTGCTCATAGCTAAGATACGGTCTCTCCTTTCAACTTACTAGACAGCCCTACCGTGAAATGTCCAGGCCCCACCCTACCGCCCCCGCCCTCATTTTCTAAATCGTGGAAATTCTCCGCTTTGAAGCAGCTCGTTGGCTCTGAGTTGGGAATGGGTCCACTTGGCGCCCACCACCGGGGAGTCCTTCAGGGCTCTCTGTCCGCGGTCATCAGTGCCCCGGTCACTGTGCACTCACACGGGTTCCCTTCTAGGCTCATCCCGTTCACGTCGGTACATTTAACGCCAAGCCTGGCATTTCTGGATCCTTCCTAACAAAACTGTGTTTGTTTTACTTGCCTCTTTCTCTCCTTGTTGGATCATCGGTGCCTTTCCTGTAGGTTCGTTCCAGGGCCTTGCAGAGACTTCACTATTGCGGCTTAAAGTAATCCTGCTTGTTTTCTGGAAACTTCCTTCCCACTCAGGGCCTTATTCTCGGGAGGTCTCATCTTCTACGTGAAATCTCTTGGTGTCTGAAGCTTCCCCCAAACCTGGAACAATACACGCCCCAGCGTGGTAGGCAGAATTTCTAAAATGACCTCCTCTCCCCCAGCTATCCTGACCTAACTCTTCAAACTTATGATTAAGAGGATCCATCATGCTCGTTACTTTGTATTATGGCCCTTAAAATAGGGAGATGGTCCGGGTGGGCTTGATATAATCACATCAGGTCTTAAAAGCAGAAGGGGACGTCGGAGAGGTTTGAAGTGTGAGGACTGGATGGGCCATTGCTGTAGGAGGATGGGGGGGGCACATGGAAAGCAAGAGGAAGCATGTGGGTGGCCACGGGAGCAGAGAGCAAGCCCTGGGCCACAGCCAACAAGGAAATGGGACCTTTGTCCAACAACCAACCACCACAAGGAGCCAAACATGGCCAAGAACCGGAATGAGTTTGGAAGCAGAGTCTCCCCCAGAGCCTGCGAGTGAGAGCCCCACCTGGCCCCAACCTGACTTCGTTCCGTGGGACCCTAAGCAGAGAAGCCCGCACACTGTGCCCAGACCTCTGACCCACCGACACAGTGACATAATGAATGAGTGTGGGTTTAAGCTGGTAAGTGTGTGGTAGTTTGTGACACAAGAGAAAGCTAATATTCTTAGCTACTGTGCTGCTTTGGTGCCTTTGTTTTCCTACCCCTGAAGCCAGTACCTGCAGAAGTGGAAGCTTTGGTTTCATGGAGCTAAAGTCCTTTCATCCCACAAGATCTCCCGAAGACTGAGGTTAGGGGAAGCTTCCAATTAATCTTTCAAATAATTCTAATTTAGAATTGCAGTATTGCTTTATTTGAAGAGAACCTGGGAGAGCAGAGTTTTCCTTACTCAGTTACCAAGTAGCTCCTATCTCCAAACTAGCAAATTATGCCCTAAACTCACTTAGTGACAGGGAGGGTCAGGGTATGTGTGGAAAGTGGGTGTGGATGGTGTGGGGCCCATCACGTGGAAAACAAGCCTCTCTTAATTCAATTTTAAAAGTAAACAAAGAGAGCAATTTGCAAAGGTAAAAAGACACTAGACTAGAATGGAATCAGAAATATTGTAAATGAGTTGACGGATGAATTCTGAGAATTTGATTCAAACTACTGACAAAATAGCCACAACCTTTGATGGTAAAAAGATCAGGCTGGAGGGAAAAACCGGTCCACGCCCTGAGGCAGGCTCCAGGCATCACCCTGAGCTGTGCCTTTCCTTTCCGCCTCACTACAAAGTGAGAATAAACTGGGAAGCTGAGGAGATAAATTATATTTTACTCTGATAATTAATCTGTGAATATTAAACACACATTAACGGAAGAATGGGGTTAAAGATAAAAGAAAGTTATCCGGAAGAGACTTCCAGAGCACAGTGCTCCGAAGCTTTGAAACCCTCAAAAGGGATTTGACCTTAAACAGCAATAAAATTGGTTCAAATACCCTCTTTAATGAATAAAGCTGGAAGTATTCAATTCAGGAAGTATCTTCAGTGAAAAGATGTCTAAAGATGTCGGAAATCAAGCCTTAAATTTCCCTAAGTGCGTTCTACGCGTCCATCTCCGAATGGCATCTCACTTGCAGATCGAAAATTGTCATTATGTAAACAAATTTATTTTTAAAGAAATAAAAAACTAAGGACGTGCCAGTCTTGCAACATTCGCGGCTCATGTCTAGCAAGTGTAAAGAACAGCAGAAGCCATCTATGACACCAGGGACTTGAAAATCTGATTGTGAGCGACATTGTGATCGTGTTCAGAATTCCCCAAGCTTCCTGCTACTGGGCCAAGCCAAGTGGTGATGGCGCCTAAACGCGGCCTAAAGTGTACCTGGGGCTGGGCGTCCCCAGGCGGGGGCTGGGGCCACCCCACGTCCACGTGCTGGGTGTTCAAAGAATGAGAGCTCAGGGATCGCTGCCCTGGGACGAGAGGGTCACTGAGAGCCTGAAATATGAATGCGCGTGACTCGGGAGGGGGCCGTGGAAAGGCGAAGGGCAGCCCACGGAGAGGAGACGGGGGTGCGCAGCTCATGGCGCCTCCTTCTCGGATGGCAATGCTGCGATGCCAGCTGTGATGAAAACGATTCCTTAGATTTTCACACATTTTATAGTTAAAATGTTCATTTCTCTTATTGTATGGTATCTTTCAAAATAGCTTGTTGAGAGTACAAGGCAGGAATGTATTGCCCCAGTTTTAAAGACGGAGAAATCAAGGGCAGGCGAGAAGGAAGTGGCTCTCCCACGGCCGGTCACCACCACGATCTGACGCAAGCTGCGGCCAGAAATGCTGCTGTCAGAGTCTAAGTGCCATTTACATACATTTTACAATTTGTTGCATTTTCTTACATGCTAACTTAGTTAACTGACATCATTAGATATTATCCTTCGGAGCATCTCCATTTGGAAGGAAAGAACCCGGATGTCAGAGGGTTGACATCACTTATCCCAAATCCCACCAGCTGGTAACCATGAGAGCTAACCTTAAAAGTATCTCCGTTGCCTAGCCTGCCCTTTACCTGAAATGATGAAAGACCTATCAGGCTGATATATTTAGCTCTGAATCACTCTTATCCTTTTAGAGTTAGTCAATCTCATGGGCAAATCAAGACAACTCAATTCTGGTCCATCGTCGGGTCCTTCCCGCATCACCACATCCAACATTGGAAGCTGCCTGTGATTTTCCCACTATCACATTTGTCCTGCATATATCTTGATGGCCGAACAGCCACAGGCAACATTAGCTAATAGAACATTAAATATACATCTGTTTTTGTGTCAAAAGAGAACTTCAGTGTTTTTTTTTTTAGGATTAGAGAAGATAAGAGAAATGAGAGAAAGCTTGACAGATGACGGGGGAAATGGGGGAGGGGAGAGTGGGGGGATGATTCCAGGAATATTGAGAAACTTGGAGGAATTCCCAGAATTTGGAGTGGGAGCTCGGGAGGGAGACGTAGGGAAAATAACGGAGGTGATAAAGACAGACCCAAAGTGTAAGGAGGCCTTGAATGTCAAGACAGGAAGTTTGAAATTGATGATGGAGGTACGGAGGAGACAGAAGAGACACAGGGAAGGGGGGAGTGACGCTGTCACGGGAGCCCTGGAGACCGATCACGGGCATAGGGAGTCGGGGCTGGCCGGGGCTTTGGGGAAGAAAATATTGCAAGGCAAGGGAGAACTTCCAACTCTTGTGTGCCTCACAGATATATAAATAAAGCGCAACAAGGACTATAATGAGGATATAAATGTCATAAAAATGTTTGATAGCAGATGGGACATAGAAACATGAAGAGATGCCAGTAGCCTCCAGCCAAAAACAATAAGGGAGAGAGTTCGGTCTAGATGACTTCAAAGCTCGGCTCCAACCTTGCGGATTCTGTAATTCTGTGCTTTCGTTCAATTTACTGAATTCCACTAGTACTTATTTGCCAACCAGCGCCCGTGTAGAAAACACTCTGCAGGGTGCTGTGGCGGAGGTTGGGGAATGGGAAGGGGGCATGGGATTGAATGTAACTGAGGTCCCTGCTCTGAAGACCTGTGCACACCGGGGAGGAGAGTTTGCGACCCGAGATGCATCCCAGAACGAGTTAAGTGGCATTCGGGATTATACAGGCCACGGAAGCCCAGAGGGCAGAGTGGGCACACAGAAAGTCATCTATGAAGGTGATGGTTTTAGGGATAGAGGAAGAAAGGCACGGGCAATCAGGAGGCAGAGCAAAACTCAGGTCTAAAGTGGTGAGGAAAACGCTCTGGGAATGACAGGCAGAACCCGAAGACAGTTCTCAGCGAATCACACCCTCTCCCGAGTGCAGGTGCCACTTCCAGCCAGCAGACTACGCCAGCGGTGGTGGATGCCCCTTCCACGACTGGGCTGTTATATGGCGAAGGGAAGGGGATAATTACGACTGCGGTTGTGCTCTCTTCCAGAAGACTCCGTCTTTGTGGAGTGGAGAAAGATCCCCCTGCTGGCTCTAAAGAAATGAGGTGTTGTTTGTGAGAGCCCCACTTGGCGAGAAGCTATGGGGCCTCCGGGAGCTGAGAGCATCCCCCAGCTGACAGCCAACTAGAAAGCGGGGCCTTCGCCTCGCAGCCGCAGGGGACTGCATCCTACCGACAAGCAGGTGAGCTTGGAGCAGGACCCTACCCTCCAGAAAGGAAATTAGCTCAGAGAAAACCCAGCTTGTAGGCCAGGAGGCCCTGAGCAGCGGGTGCAGCTAAGGCTCGCCTGGACTCCTGACCCACAGGAACAGCGAGATAATAAAGGGATGTTTTTTTAAGCCACTAAGTTCATTGCTAATTTGTCACACAGTCATAGAAACCCAAAACTTCAAGCTCTCACGTGTGGCTGAAGCTCTGGGTGCGTGCTGGGCATCGGTGGGAGATAAGAATGAAAATATTATTTGGGATGAGACAATTTCGTTTAGTCCAAATTAGAGTCTATGTAATGAATGGTGTTTGGTTCAAGTTAGAGCTCAGCGAAGTTCCAGGGGGTGAGACAATATTGGGGAAGGCCGTGTGAGCTCCCACGGTCTGTGGTAAGGACGGTGGTGTGGTTTGGGCAGTAAGGGGACGACTGAGTATACAGGAGTATGCAGGAGCGTGTGGCTGCCAGCTCGCCGCCATCGTGGTGATTTTCTGAGGGGCCATCACTCCCTTTGGAGTTGCGAAAGCCCAGACAATTGCCATGAGAAGGCAGAGGAGGGCTAGACAGAACTTCCACGGAGCCCTGGAAGTCGGAGGTGTGTGGGAGCCTTAAAGACATCTCTCCCAAGCCTCTCTTTAGTGCATGGCTCTTCTCTACAAAATTTCTAATAAATATGTGTCCACTTGAGTAATTCCACTAATAGACCGCTCACTGCTATGGAAAGACTGGATTGTTCGGTTCCATCAATTGTGAGAAGACTTCCTTTTTTTTAAAATATATCTTTATTGATTTCAGAGAGAGGAAAGGAGAGGGAGAGAGATAGAAACATCAATGATGAGTCATTGATCAGCTGCAGTCTGCAACCTGGGCATGTGCCCTGATCGGGAATCAAACTTCGATCTCCTGGATCCTAGGTTGATGCTCAACCGCTGAGCCATGCCCGGCTGGGCGTGAGAAGACTTTCTTAACCTGACTTATAATTTCATGGAATCACAAGAAGTACCTTTAAAATTATCAGTTTAAAAGACAAGAAAATGAAGGCCCCAAAGGGGAAGGTGATTGTTCAACCTCTCATAGTCGCTCCATGATAGACCAGATATGACCCGCCTCTCTTCTCCCATGAACATCTCAGGTGGGACTGACAACTGAAGGAGGAAGGATGCATTTAAAGACATCGACTATGAGGGATAGTGGCTGACTTGCCTTTTGGACTTACGCGCAAACATAACGACTGCCCAAAGCATTGCCACGGCGGCCGGTGCGCTGAGCACACTCATCTCTCGGCCACCCCGTCTCTCACTGCGTCCCCTCCCATTTGCTTGTCTCATACGTGTCTATTGCACAACTTTGTACCTCTCCCTTTAGCAAAGTACTACTAGCAACAGGCTCAAGTTTCCTTCTAGGGTCGGATTCTGTTACAATTGGGAGGTGCTGTCCCTCCTCCCTCAAGCCTCCACCCCTCTTTCTGGGCAAAGCGCCCACGGTCATCCTCTCGATTTCAAGTAGATGCTGGGGACAGTAATTTTCTAAATACTTGAGTTGTAACAGCTCTCTGGACCCAGAGACGCAGAGCTGAATCACCAGTGACAAACAGCTGAGATGGCATTTGGGTACATGGCACAGCTCAGAGCCACCCCACAGAGGCTCTCTGACTCTAGGGCAGGGCCTGTCTGTTATTTGCCCTGAAATTCTTCGGCGGGGACAGCAGAGGGGAAGGGAGGGGAAAGAAGGAGCCCGGGGTGCGGGAGAAACTGGGGGCTGGGGCAGAGAAACACAGTCAGTAAGAGAACTGGGAGGGGAGGAAGGAAAGGGAGCTTATAATGGTAGGTCTGAGATGTTTCTCTGACTCAGAACATTCAAAGCAGTTTCTCAAACCCTGTGCGTGCCCAGACATATTTTCCCGGGTCGGAATGCTGTGGTCAGTCCAGTCCTGCACCACCCGCCCTCTGCGCAGAGACTGATGTCTTGGAAATTTGGGGGGAGGTCAGTCACTATCTCAAAATGAAGTCAAGTCCCTGTAGCCAGGATGGCTGAGTGTCCTACTGTAGGGTCTGTTGAAGGCCCCATCTGATAGGCAATGACAAATAGCCGCACTCCAGGAGCAGAACTGCCCCAAGAAACATTCCTGGGAAAGAGCAGAAAACCATAATCAAATGACCCCGCGGCTTCCCACGCTAAGTAAGCACACAGTGAATGGTTCACGTGTGGGCTCTGGACACAGGTCCAAATCTCCAGATAGACTATTGGACGGCTGGTGCTCCTAATGACTTCACTGGCCTTGACATGTGAGGAAGCAGGACATGTACCCATTAGAGTACAATTTTTATTAGAATTGCCATTCCAGAGATTATTAGCAACTTGTAAAGAATGCAATTACCACTTAAGCTTTATTCAACCGAATGCATTTTAACCGTAATTGAAAACAAATGTAGGCTCAACTGTATGGTTGGTTAAGCCTCATGATCATGACTGTTATCTTATTATTTCCATTAATTAAAACAACATGTGCTGGGATTTATCTGCAATTACGCAGTTGCAGTTTGATGAAGGCCCAAAACAGAATTCTTATTTTGTGTTTGCTCTGCCGCACCAGCTCAGTGCGGCCACTTGGATGTTTGTCACAACTTTCTTGTACCCACTGAAATGTGGGTGAAGATATAGGTGCACTTTAATTTCTATGCTTTTCAAAGAAAACTTTAAACTCATCAAACTCTCCCTTGTCCTTATGTAACAGGGAGGCCACTGATGGCAGTGGCCACCTCAACATTTTGACCGTGGCGACTTCTAGAAGTCACCAGTTTCCAGTTTCTGTTGGTTATTAAGAGGAGTGTTTAGGGCTTTGGGCTGCTGTGAATTTCCCGTCTGTTTTTAACCACATGCAATCGTCAAGGGTCTCATGTTGTTGTTGTCTTTTATTTCCCTCAGCTTGGATGTTTCATCCCAATGTGCAAGGAAAATCTGATTTTAGGGGAATTTGCTGTAATTACATAACTTGCCTTCTGAGAACACATTTCAAAGCTTAGGTTTGAAAATAAGAGCTCTGGCTCTAGTTCTCTAGTTTAATGTGATATCAGGAAGTGACTTCATATCTCTGGACCTTGGTTTTGCCATGTGTCAAACTGGGATAACAGGCCTGATCTTATCTACCTAACAGGGGTATTTTGAGACCACAGGAGATGACAGCAGTGGAACGGGTTTGAAATCCATAATGAATATTCCAGAGTCAGGATCATGAAAACAACCAGAGTCTTCTTCTCATCACAGAACCATGAGGTTGGTCTCCATTGAATGCAGCGAGGTCTCGGCTCTCATCAGATGTTCAGTAGATGTTTTCTGGAATGCAGCCATGATTTCATCCGGTGTATCTTTGAACGGTGGTCATGCTGCATTTAGGACAGGCACACAGAAATGAATCTCAGCCACAGCCGGGGGGCTTATGTAGTTTAAAAGGAAGTGCCCAGTCTTTGAGACAAAGAGCTGCTGGAATACCTCCTATGGAGTCCTTACTGTGACCAGCTAAGAGTTTCTCTTTGACCATTGACATGTTTCATCTTCCCTGTGATCACCATCGTCATCACTGTCAGTTTTAGATGCATCTCTGAGCTTCCAAATGCTTGAACACAAACCTGCACCATACGGTGTATCTTCCAACAACCATACCACGTGACGATGGGAGATGCTGACCAAGGGAAGTGCCTGGAAGAAGGATGGGCTAAGCTACAGGGAGGACAGGGGCCCAGGAGTCTAAATTTTGTAAAAAGGTTCTATAATATGGTTCTGAAAGAGATGGGGCAAAATGGCTTTTGACTTTAAGAAACAAAATTTGAGAAGATCAAAACCAGTTAAAGATCAGGTTGTAGAAGAACCATCCTGTCTAAAACAAACTACCAAATATGCATGGCACGCAAGAGCCCATCAAATCTAGGCCTTGCCTGTCTTCCCACCTTAGTTTCTATCAGTCACTCTCACCACTCTTTTACTCACTAGATACGTTCTACGTTTGACCAATAAGAAATGCCCCCTTCTCTGAACGTGCAATGCTTTCAGGCCTCTGCACACTTTTACACGCTGTGGCCTCTGCTTGGACTATCTCCTCCGGTCTTCACCTCAGGGCCTCAAGAATATCATGATGGTATAATTCTGTGCCTGCCCCCCCTGCCACCCATGGGCAGAAACCTGTCTTGTTCATTTTTATATTTTCAAAACTCAGGTGCTGACACAGCGTGTATTTACTGACTATATATATAGATCCAATAGAACCTTCTGTGAAGGTGGGAATGTTCTATATCAATAGCCACAAACCACATGTATGTAGTGACTGGGTGCTTGAAATGTGGCTGGTACAGCTGAGGCGCTTTCTTTCTCATTATAATTAAGTAGCTATAGACAATTGACTAGTGGCTGCTCTACTGGATAGCACAGATATAGAAAATAACAGGAGGGTGACCAAAAGTGACTCTAAGAAACCTGTGCTCAGGTGCCAGGATAAGGGGACTGCTGTATATCCAGAAGAGAGAGACTCTGGATGAGAAAGGACATCATGACCAACCCCTGCATTTGTTCCTTACACAATGTTGATCATATAGTCCCACAGGCAGCTTGGAAGCTTGAAGATACCGGCATCTATAACCTACTCATTCTCTCTGACTTGCCTCCACTCCTGAGTGGTTTACACAGTCTGGGTGGTTGATGCCTGTAAGAAGGAGGCTGGTGGGCACACAGTGCAATATATAGATCTTATATCATAGAAATCTACACCTAAAACCTGTATGACCCTATTAACCAATGTCACCCCAATAAATTTATTTATTTTTTTAAAAAGAATCCTTCCTCTACAGTATGAAGAGGTCTTTGGGAAGGGGATAACATCCAGGAGGAGAGAGTGAACTGCTTAGAGTAGGCTGAAAAAGCTGTTCTAATATAAGAGAGTGCTATAAGGCCCTTCTCCCGGGTAGAATCATCTCGCCTCTGGCACTATTATTTCTGCAAGGCCAGGGAAGGTACAGGGCAGCCAGGGAGAAAGAGCATGTCTGGGTCGGGGGAGAAAAAGAGCACTGGAGGGTCACCAGTTGGAACAAACTGAAACCGAACACAGCTGCAGGTCAGGCTACATGCTTTCCAGATGCCTCCCTGGAACCGGTTCCAGTTATGTCTCTGCAAAGGAGGTGCTTGAAATAAAAGCAAAGTCAGCACAGCCCCATGGCCATGGCCAGCGTCCTTGCAGGGCGGTGCCTCAGCAGCCATCACCCAGAAGGGCTCTTACCATGGCTTTAGAAGATCCACGAGTCCCCTGAATTGTAGGCAAGCATTGTGCATATAAGCATTTTCCAGGAAGATGGCTCTTACCATTCATAAAAATTTCAATGACATTTATAAATCAAAGAAGATTCAGAACTGCTGTTCTACCACAAATCCCACCTACCATGTCCCATATAAAGAGCATGAGGCTCAGAGAGCAAAACTGACATTTCCCAGACCATGCACTGAGTCACACGGCAGATCGAGGGTGAAAGACAGAGAAGAGGCACAAGGGTAGAGCTTGTGGTTGCTCACTAGAGACTCTATCCACTCGCCCCGGTTATCAGCGCCTTCGGAAGTGGTTTCACCTAATAGCCACCCAGCATGTCGATGTCCACCTGTGTGTCTCCAGTCTTCACGTATATCAAGAGATCATGAGAAATTCTGTTATGCCTTGTTAATACCAGCAGCAACTTCAGGTCTTTTTGATTCCCAATAGCCACTGGAAACTGTAGAATTAACACAAGTGATCTGTATAGTCTCACACAAACCAAATATGACCTGTAGGTTTTCCACATATGTATGAACACCTTAAAATAAATGTAGGCACTGTGGGGATAATAATTTATTTTAAATAATTTATTTTTAAAATAATTCATTTTAAATAAGGCCCCTAAAGTAAACCAACTTCAATTGGGGCTATAAGCTAGGAAATATTCTGATGCCATAGGAGCCCTCACACTCACAAAAGTATGAATACTTGAAGCATCTACTGCATTTCCCTGACTTGGCAATCCTGAGAAACAGGAAGTTCAAATTGATATATTCTTAATAAAACTATCATTTCAAAAGTTCTCTCTACTCAAAGTAAAATATTGATATGAAGACACCCCATCCCACAACGAGGGTCCCTGATTCTGCAGGCATCCTGGGGTTCGCTGAGGCTGCTCTCACTTAGAGGAAGCACACGGGCTCCTGACTTTTAGGATGGTGGGGTGTAGGAACTATCATTTTGGGGATATTGGCCTCACCCTTGGGAAGATGGGTTAAGGCTATGGTATCTTCATTGAAAGTGGGGACAACTGGTACAGCTACTCACTCTGATGAGAAGGTGGCCCGGGGTTGATTGGATCACATGCTGTCAATTGAGTGACAGACATACTGTCTCATCCAAGGCCCCAGGAGGAAACACATGGCCAGTGCAGTCGGCCTGGTTCAATTAGACTGAAGATGCCATTCATTATGCCCCATGCTTAGTTTATTCACATTGGGACTTTTCCTAAATAAAAACTAACTGTGGATTGTACAGTCGCGAACATTTGCAATGTATACTTTGGGACACACCAGTTGTTTCCCATCACGGTTTTCCCCCTAAAGATCTTAATTAAATTCTAGGCCAAGAAAGACCCAAGGGAACAGGACCACACACTGTACTTAAACTGATTTTAGGAGATGATGGATTGTGCCTTCACAGTAGCCAGAGTCTTAAAGAAGGCCCCATGCCCCACTCCCCCCCAAACATTTCCACTCAGTGTTGTTTGTTTAGACATCTGCAGACAGGCACCCCGTCCAGCAAGCAGAGCACAGAGGGCCTCCTTCTGCCTGAGCATCTCGGGGACGGGGATGGACAAGTGGCCCGGGTCCTTCTCTGGGAGGCACACCATCTCCCCGTGAAGGCTGGGGGCTTGCCTGCCAGGACAATGCGCGCTTCAGGAGCCCAGTGCCAGCAGGGACCGCAGGGCCAACACAGAAGCTCTGATTGCTCTGTTACAAGGAAGTAGGCTCCCTGGAGCAACAGATTCACATCTTGCTGTGGGTTTATGAATAGAACCGAGTGGCTCACATACCCCAACGCTCTCCTGGCCCAAGCTTGGCAGGGTTTCACGTCCTCCCAGAGTTAGTGTAGGTCCCGTGCTCCGTGGTCTTCCCTCTGCCAACGGCCATCATCTGTAACTTCACTGTTGCTTTAGCTTAAGGCCTTTCCCCCTCTTTTATGATGCCACCCACCCTCATATCAATTTAAGATTCTTTCAGTCATCCATCCTATATTATAAGTTGGTTTACAGATGTATTTTTTTCTAGAAAGCACTTTTGACAATGATGTGTGGGACTTAATCATGGACATTTTAATTGCTGATGAGAAGGGAGAAGAGTATATTATGAAGGTGAGGAGAGACAATGGGAAAGGAAGGAGACTCTCTCTACCAGCTGATTTTAAATTTTACAGGGAGAATTCCCTAGCTGCTTGTCGGGAATTGAGTTTCAGGTGTGAGATGCTACTAGGACCATAGATATATGACTGGAATTGGAAATGAGCGGTGAAAACCCGTAACACTTCACGTCACGGGCTGTTCTTTTAAGGTGTCCTGATCTTTTAGCTGCTAATTAAAGGTGTTAGGAACAGACAACTACTGACTCCACTCCTACCTAAGGCAGGATTTCATAATACCTTGGTCTCAAGTGTACCCTGTGCGTGAGTGATACTCTCCTGAGATTGTTGCACTTGTAGAAACAGAGGGCAAAAGCTTACAAAGTTTACCCAATTTCATAAGAAAGAGACCGGTTTTAGAGGTCTGGAATGATGTGGTTTGGATAAAAAGATATCATTGAAGAATGTCATAAATACCAGGAAAATAGAGAGATGAGACTTTTACAGGCGCCCTGAAGATCTCCCGGCCCAGCGAAGCTCCTCGATAACTGGTGTCTCCTCATCAACAGAGGAGGTTTTCCTGGAGCTAACTCAGAAGATAGTTCGTAGTGGGCCAGTTGCTTTTAACCACAGGATGTTGAGGATTTTTCAGTATAGACTTAACTTTAGAGAAAATCCCTCTCAGTATTGGTTTAAAAAAATGAGTGATTATTTTAGTTAGCAAGTATTTAATGAATACCTACTCCAAATGGGTCCATAACCCAAACATGAAAACAGACTTAGCTTTGTGGGCTGGGCCCACCCAGGCCCAGGAGGCTTCTAGAGAGCAAAGTGGCAACTGGATTGAAAGGGACTCCAGCACACCAGAAACTGTCGCCTTCCTGACACTCCCCAGTAGCTTTAGGTTTGCTGTGCAGAAGCCCCGAGGAGGCCAGGATTGAGCCTACAGGACGTCATGGGCAACTGGGCCTCTTACTCCCTCACTTGGAGAATGGGCTGTTTTCGATCGGCTGGCTGCTGGGCAGCAAGTACAGAGTTTCTAGATGGCTAGAAAATTCTTGTTAAGTCTGGTTACCTCCCCAGAGGTTTACACTTTCAACATGTATTTTTCCATAGAAACCTTAATGGAGCTGTGGTTTGATCTCCTGCCCTCGCTCCAGACGGCTGTGCCTCTCCCAGACATGGTGAGGAGCAGGGCAGGCCCTGCGATGGGCTGGTGCCTGGCCCCATGTGGGCCCTGCCGAGGAGGCACCGCTGCTCCAGGGGGTCCTGGGGCAGAGGCTCAGCGGGAGAGAAGGGGAAGGCGAAGATGAAGGACAGGGTTAAGGCGCAGCCTGGGGCAGTGCCACGGCTTTGTGACGGGATAAGAAGCCATGGGAGACTCCTGTTAGAAGCCCTCTTTCCTGAGCTGTCACAGTCCTGGGACCTTAGTATCATATTGGACCCCGAGCTAAGGCTCTTCTACCAGGAAGAGAGGGGTTGACAATTTTATCTGTCATTAATTTTGGTGAGTACTTTGGGATTTTATTCCTAAAAACAGAATGGAAAAACGGCTGGTAAATGTGTGTGTGTGTGAGTGTGTGTGTGTACACACACATACAATCAGCTGACTCATACGGGCTGTCAGTTCTCCACTTTCTGTTCCCACATGAGTGTAAAATTTGTCTTGGGTTCTGCAAAAGACAGATTCCTTCCCTCTCAAGGCGTCTGCTCTCTCTGAGGTTTAACAGAGTTTTATTAGCTACCCATGCAGGGCAAAGGCTGGCCCTCTGGGAGGCGCTGCCGTTGGTGGTTCTTGGGTTGGGCGTCCTTTGGGGAACTCTTGCCGCGGCTGCTCTTCAACGCCGTGGGCAACTCCCACCATGACTTTTATCTCTGCACTCGCCCTGGTCCCAGCAGCAAGGCCTCAAATGACTCGAATATTTCTGGGAGTCTCTTCTATAGGAACAAAGAAAATCTGTCTTGTTCTCACTCACATGCTCCTTCTTATTTTATCCCTTGTTAGGCCCCCCAGGTGATTCTGGAAATTGCAGGCTACCTCAGAAGGTAGCTGTTTCCTGTTTGGTTTCTGGGCCACATCCCGGTCGCCTTTATGGTGGACTTCATGCATTCTCGTACGGGCTGGGGACGCCTGGGTCCTATCCAAGTTATGTCAAGGGACAAAGGAACACTGTTGGTATTCATTTGCCAAATATTTATTTATTGCAACAGGGATCGGTATTGGAAATAGAAAGAACTAGGCAGACCTTGCTGTGCAGAGACCCCCAGTACGGTGGGCAAGTGGGCATGTACACGGGTCATTACAAGACCGGTGTGGCATTAAGAGACAGCACACATGAGGTACAGTGTTAGGGCAGAGAAGAAAGCCATTTCCTGGACGACACGGAGTCATAAACCAGGTGAGACCTCAGCCGGGCTATAAAGATTGATCCAGGGTTCACCACGCTGGGAATGGGATAAAAAATTCAGACCCAAGCAGCATATACGACACTGCAGAAATAGATGTCATGGCTAATCTACTCGAACGCAAGTGGGACACGCCACAGATTATATTTCCCTTTAAAATCGTTCTAGTTTCCCTTTCACTTATTGGATTTGTTTGTTTTGAGAGATACATAGATATGAAGGAGAGAGGGAGAGAACCAAGAATAAAGATCAGTTTGCTAGACCATTGCTTGTATTATCCTCACATAGTAAACAGATGGGTAGAATCTCCTTCAAAATTATTGATCTATTTGCGCCAGTACCTGGTAACTTCCTATTGCTGAAATCCTGAGATTGAGCCCGTAAGGGAAGTTCCACATCAAGCCTCGGTCACCGAGCCTGGGAACAGTGCTTCCTGGGGTCCAGGAGACCGGCTCACTTAGGATTCACGGTTTCTGTTTTCTCCAGGCCGGTGAAGCACCTGAACTGGAGCCCTCTGATCGGAAGAGCATGAGCATGAGGCTCTCGCTTGAGTTACAAGTGCGTGAACTATGGGAAAGATGCTCCCATAGGGGGGAACCCCATCGACTCCACAAGGCTCTCAAGGGAGCTGGACTTCTTAGTCCATCAAGTGTGGTGAAGGGCCCTAAACCTTCGGCAACTGTCCACAAAAGGACTCTCCCTGAAGAACAGGCTCCTAGATGAAACATGATGTATGGAAATTGAAGCCGTACCAAGGAAGGACCTGGCCCCCTCCTGGAGCCTGGGCTCTGAGTACCTCCCCCGGGAAGGCTGCCTGACCATGGCTGTCAGAGATGGTGTCCAAGTTCTGATTTGAAGGCAGCAGCGGAGAGCCAGCTGCAGGTGTGGGCATGTCCCTTGCTTCACCCACAGACCTTCTGGAGCGAGCTGCGCCTTCTGGAAAAGGTCTAGTGAAAGATCAAGCTCACGCAGGGGCCCTGCTGTGCAGGAAGATTGCTTCCAAGAAGCGATTCATTTTTAGTTTCACAACTGTGCATTTGGTCCCCACACAATTTATCTTCATGCAGAATCACATACCTGTGTGCCAGATGTGCACAGCTGTATGTGAGCAACTGCTGATCTGTCTGGATCACATGCCAAGTGCCTGTTTCTTTAAATTAGGGTGGGTTGGGATTTGGGCCGTGTGAAAATTTCATTTTGAAACCAGAAACCGAGCGAACCCTGGCTACACAGGGGTTTGAGTGGAGCGCAATGATGAACCAAGGTTGAATTAGTCTTTTCCAGGACCCCCCAGAACCTCCCCCATTCTCGACCCCTGAAATTCAGCTGTGTTCTGGGCCTGCAGAGCTCGGGCTATCTGGAGACTCAGTCCTGCCAAAGTGTGCGGCCCCTGTAAATGCTTGTGGTGAAACTGCAAAACCTCTGCCCAGCCCTCGGGAGCTCTCGCAGCAGAAGAGAACTTCACATTTTTAGTTTGTGTTTCAGTTTTTACCCTCTGGACTCAGGAGCAGCAAGACCACAAAACACTCAATGAGCCCTGCCACCCCAGTGGCCAGGGTACAGCCGCCCACAGGAGAGCAGGGACCCAAGGTGATGAGAGGGCCCTCCCCCAAGAAACCTCAGCCTCTGTGTGCACCACGGGGACCCACAGCCCTGGCACCTGGGCATCTCCCTGCTGGTCTTGCCGGCCTCTGCTTTCATGGCCAAAGACAGTTAATATTAATGCGATTCAGCATCATTTTGTCATTCCAAAACTGATTTATGGGGTATGTGCTAATGCTAGGTGTGTGCTAGGCATCATTAGAAGGTAAAGTGCTTTACACATAATAAATGTTCAACATATGTGAGTTGCTGATGAGATTATTGAAAATTTGCCATTTTCTTCACATTTTGAGACCTACCACATTCCAGGTCCTATGCATAAAGTCTCCTGTTAATTCTCACAACTCCATAAGGCAGGCACTATTTCTACTTCTTCAGCAACAGGAAAACAGGCTCAGAGAGTTTACAGAACTTATGCAAACATCGAATCTCCTACACGGTGGAGCCAGGCTCAAGATTCAGCTAAGTCTGGTTTCCAATTCTGTCTTCTTTCCACCATGCCGCTGTTTTCCTGCTCTCTCGGCTATTATCAGAGTCCTAACGGGAGGCTTCTCCTCCGGGAGTACATTGCATGTGCTCCTCCTGGCCCCTGGGCCACCCCGCTGCAATGTGTCCCTGGATGGAGGCCTGCAGTGCGACCTCTTAGTTGTTACGCGTCCCAGCTCCATCCTGGTCCTCACACGGGCCAGCGCTGAGGAATCCGCCCACAGTAACAGACTCCGTTTGAATTTCAGCAGAATTCTCTCAAAACAATAACCAGATGCAATTCACCTCACATCGCGGCCACATAAGGAATCCATTCCAAGGAAAGTCAGAGGATGCGCTGTGATTCTCAGGCAGATGAATGACTTCTCATCTGCCCTGGGCTCGTTTCAGAGCTCAAAGAAGAAATAGCACCGAGATTAATTTTGGAGTTCAGTCTTTGAATCTGGGCTCGGGAAGAATGCACAGATAATTAAGTCTTATAATGATGACCCCTCAGATCACAGATCACTCATGGGTAGTGGCTCCTTCCAGACACCTGCCACATGAGAGGCAATTTCCTCTTTTCAGTCTCAAGAACTGTCTCAGACTTTATTTCATACAAGCTACTTAGAAGAGCTGGGCCACCATCCTCGGAGTAAAACAGGATCCTCCAGGAATTACATCATTTATTTTTCAACAAAGATTAATTTAATTTGGTTTAGTTTAACAGGGTGTGCGATCATAGATTTGATAACCAAATAGATGCCTTGACGTAAATCTCAGTCCTGGTTTAGCTTTCTTCCAGTGAGAAAAACAAAGACCCTCAAAGGTAATTGGTATATCACCCCTCCAAGGGGGAGGAGGGGGTAGGCTTTCAGTTTTCTTAAACATAAAACTTAAAATCCACATCTAATAATAAACAAATGGTTTGGGGCATTTTATATCCTAAATGTGCTGCCATTATTTAGTTATGAATTTTCAGGTTCAGGAATTATGCTAAAACCCAAGGGCCATTATGGAATGTCTGTATATTTGATTTCCAAAGCTCCAGATAGATTTTAATGTGTTCAATGTTACACCGCTGCATTCCCCAGGATAATTCTCTGTCCTTAGAGACCTGTCCTAATAACAGGCCTCCGTGTCTTCTACTTAGTGAAAAGTGTGAATGATAGCTCCAAAGAGAAGAATATTTGTATATGCGCACGTGAATATGTGTATATATATTTATATATATGATTTTTTTAACTATAACATATGTTCTCCCATGGCCAAGTGATTGAACCTAATACAGTTAACAACTTAGGAAGGGATTCATTGAATTTTCCAGGTCCCTTCATGACCAGAGCTCCTCTGTAAGGAGACCCTAAATGTGGAATAATCAACATGCTAAAGTGATCTCGATGTTTATGATTTGATAACTCTTTGGTGCATTGTTTAACAACATGTTTTCAATTTACTTTCCTTCAAATAGCTCCAAATAACCCCATGATTTGGGATGATTGATTATGGGAATGCTGCTTTTACTGTACATCCAAGGTAATTTTAAAATTACATCTTCTTTTCATTGTTAAGGGGTAAAATCATTTGCAGGTCTTGACATGATTTATCAGAGAAAGGGGGACAAAGGGTCAGTGTTGGCCTCACTCTATTAGAACGTTATTACGTGAGCCCAGAAGTAAAGCATCAGACCCCGGGGAAGCTGGGTTCTAGCCCCAGCCTGCTCTGCAATCAGCTTGACGGACTTAGAAAAGTCCTTAACCTCCCGCGACTCACTTTCCTTCCCTACAGAAACCATCAAAACGATCGGGATCAAAACCTCCCCTGGAGACTCTGATTCATTATAATTGGGCCAAGGCCTAGCAAGACACAGTTTCTGTTAAGAACCTGAGGTTTATAATTATACAAGTTTAGAAACCACTAGATTAAATAACTTCTAAGTCCAGGTCTAAAGTTCAACTCTAGAATGAGGTTTTCCTGTCCTCTAGGCATTTCTTTCTTTCAGTGCAACCATTTTATTACATAGTCACCCTATGTCACCGTGCGGCTGATGCCTATTTCTCTCTGACACTGCGCTCAGGCTTGTATGGAAACCACCCGCTTAATCCTAAGAACTCTGCACCGGCAGGCAGGTCTGCTCATTGTCATGGTTATTAATCCTCCGGCGACAACGGACCCCCTGTCTCGGTGGCTTGACACATTTTGACGTTATGGTTCCCGCTCCTGTAAAATCTTACTGCATCTTTAGCTATTTCATCCGGCACATGTGTCCTTCGTGGGAAGACAAGGACAGGAGACACTGGCTCTTACCTACCACGATGGGGACTGGCTCGCGACACTTCTGTGTACAGTTTATTGGTTGAAATACGTCACACGGCCCTGATCCAACTGGAAGACTGGGAAATATGAAGGAACAAATGCAGATCTAATAATAAAACTGTCTCTGCCACAACAGGGGATCTAAGTTTTACAACTTTAAGATAAACTGAGGCTTACGAGGCCAATTTGCCCCTGAAGACTGTCAAGTGCACTTGAATGTCACTGATGGAAGTGTCACCTGGTATCTCATTCCAAAAAGAAGGCAGGTATTATTCACAATAGCCAAGGTGTGGAAACACCTAAATGTCCATCGATGGATGAATGGATAAAGAAATGTGATTATATATATATGTATTCAACCTTAAAAAAGAAAGAAATTTTTGCCATCTGCAACTACAGGGTGAACCTGAAGGACATCCTGCTAAGTGAAATAAGCCAGACACAGAAGGACAGATACCTCACGATTGCACTTGCATGAGCAACCTAAAATATCAAACTCATAGAAGAGAGTAGAATAGTAGTTTCCTGGGGCTCGGGGGAGGGGAAATTGGGAGGTGTTATTCAACGGGTATAAAGTTTTCCCATTTCACTCCCCTCCAAAAATAAAATAAATTTACCCATGTAAAAGATGCCAAGGACAAAGTTGCAAATACTAATAAAATATAAAACTCTGTTTATGTAAAAAAAAAGAGGCCTGGCTTCTAAGAATACAACTTCCGCTTCTCCTTGGAGAGAAAGGATTTTCCTCCAGGTGTGTGCCTGGAGAGAGGACCGCTCTGAAGCTGCCCCGCTGCTCCCTCCGCTCCGCTCTGCGCGCTGAAACCCGAAGACCTCCCTCCTCCGCCCACAGGTGTCCCACCGCGGGGGCACGGCGTCCGAGGGGACTGTCCCAGGCTCCCCGCTCACTCCAGTTTGCTCACCACGGTGAAATAGGATTCTCCAGATGTCAAAGACCCATCCTTTTCACCTTAGCTCTTTTAAGCGTCTAAACAGAGATTATTTCTTCACGACGAAGCCCGTGAAATGACAGCTTTGGCCATTGAAAGCACACCTGTTGTAAATAGATACTTTTTCTTTCTTTCTAGGTTTTGACCCTGAGAAACTTCTCAATAATTCAACAAAATAACCTGAACAGTGTGGAGAGATTCAAAGATTTGCAGAACTGGGATTCAGGAAGAGAGACCCTGTGTTGGAGGAGTATCTAGTCCCCAGCAAAAAGAAAACAAAATGAAAATAACAACAAAAGACAGATACGTAAGTCACGGTAAGACTGAGGCGAGGGCCATAACCGACAGACGTATGAATGGATGGAAAGCTGGAGGGGGGGACACCTGCTCCTGCTGGGCTTGTGAAGCCCGACCGTTTCTCAGGCTGCAGGACGGGGCGTCACTGACAGGAGTGGGAGGGTGTGGACCAGCCGTCCCGGGGACGGAGGCCTTGGGCAGGAGCTCGGAGGTCGCAGCGTCTCCGCATTTGCAGAAGGCGGTGGGCTGGGGATGGCCGGACTTCTAGGCTCGGGCCCAATGTTTAAGAACTTAGAAGCCCTGGGAAGGAGTTTGCATTCAGGAGGCATCGAGGTTTTTAATCACGGTTTTGTTTTTTGTAATTGGGGGAAGGGCTTGTAAAGAACATACAGCCCGCTTTGGGGGTTGTCGTCTCACTAGGAGAAAGATCACCAGTTTCAAAACATAGGCTCCCTTTGCTTTGAAAATGGAAAAAGCGCTCGGCAAGAGTAAAACTGTACGTGTTATGATGTTAATCAATTCTTTTACACATGCTGCCGTCTTATTCATCTACTGCTCTCAGAGAAAAGCATAATAATTTCCATTTTACATCAGAGAAAAATATAGCCTGATAGAGGTGAAGGGATTTGCTCAAATTTCACGTCCGATAAGCAACACAATTCAGAATCGAGCCCGTGTTGGGATCGCTCCTGCTCCCCAAATCTCCTGTGTGAAGCTAAACTGAGGCACCCAGTGTGGCCAGTGTCAGGACCCTCAACGGAAGGGCGTGGGCTCTTTTGGATGGTTTTTCAGGCTCTTAAAATGACAATGTAACAACCTACTTGGACCATGAAGCCGAGGGCCACACCCTGAGCGGTATGAGGCCTGGATCGCCGAGGAAGACGTCAGGGACGGAGCCACCATACCAGCCGGGGCTGCTGGTCTTGTGCACGGGCAGGGAAAATTTTTTTTATCAGGTTTAAGCCACTGTTAGTTTGGGTTTAGGTTACTCACAGTTGAATCCAATCCTAAGGGATAGAATCACTATCCTGCAAGAACAGTGGCAGAAAAATATATATTACGTATCCATCACATAAATCCACTTTTATAAGGGAATGAAGTAAAATTATTACCCCCAATAAAAAGGTGTTTTGCAACATGACCCAGGAGCTCAGAAGCACCGTTTGCTCTCTGGTTCCCTGTATCAGCCTCACAAACAGCTCCCTCTGGCCTCGGGGACGTAGGGGAGAGCATGGTTTGCCTGGTGGCAGGGAAGGAAGAGCCTCCAAGGACAGCGTGGGGGTTGTCAAGGTCGGGCCAGCGGGGCACCTCCTCCAACTCCGCAGCCGCAAGAGGGACGGGGGCTCTCCTGTCTCTCCTTTACCAAGTGTGGTAGGACAAGGAAAGGACAATGGCGGAGAAGTGGGATGGAAGAAAAATGAAATATAAACAAAAGGAATTCTTCACTGAACAGAAAAGTTCGAATTAGAAACAAAAGAAAAAGTCGGGATCCTAATTTGAACCATAGCCCCATGTCTAATGCTTTTAGCCAAGGGAAGGAGGGGAGAGCAAAGGAAACCTGAGTCAGAGGGAAGATGTCATGGTGAGTTTCAATGGGACGGATTCCTTATTAATTTTAAAGAACACGATACAACATGGATTTAATTATACAAGTCAACCCACCCACATTCCTCTGCTGCTTTTCACACAGATGGGCTTCTGAGGACGGTGAAAGGCGGGTGGGGAGCAAGGGGAGAGGAGGGAGAGCGGGGGTGGCGGGGGACCATGGGCAAGGTGGCTCTGCCAGGGGAGAGGAGGGAGAGCGGAGGTGGCGGGGGCCATGGGCAAGGTGGCTCTGCCAGGGGAGGGGAGGGAGAGCGGAGGTGGCGGGGGCCATGGGCAAGGTGGCTCTGCCAGGGGAGAGGAGGGAGAGCGGGGGTGGCGGGGGCCACGGGCGAGGTGGCTCTCCCCAGGGCACAGGCTCGGCTCCCCTCGCTGAAGGCGAAGGCCATGGGCACCTCTCTGGGCACTGCAAGGGCGCCGGACCGCGTCAGTCTCAGCCTGTCCCCTTTCCGCGGCCTCAAGGACACTTACATTTTGTTCTATTTACTGCGAAGGGGAGATTCTTAACGTTTTGAGAGATGGAGCGAAGAAGGGCAGAGATAGGAGCGTAGGAAAAATCTCTCAGCTGCTTTTAATTTGCTGCGGGGAACACAGCACAATCTCACCAAGATTTTCATTACGAACAAACCTATTAAACCTGAAGAGTTTAAATGCATCAGAAAAAGGTTTTAAATTGTATATATTTAAGGAGTAAAACATGATGTTTTGATGCATAGATAGTGAAACGATTCCTAGTCAAATCCATCTCCACATTTTGGCTTTGGGTGAGCCACCTGACGTCTACTTTGGTAGCCAGTGCCGGGCGCACGGTGCAGCTTTGTCAGCTACAGTCCCGGGCTGCCCCGGGCCTCCAGGCCTCTCGCCCTGCTCACTGCGGCTTTGGGGAAGCAGCCTCCCGCGTGCTCTCGGTCCCCGGGGGCTTTGCCTGAGCCGCAGTCAGCATCGCGGGCACGCACACAGGTGGACATCAACAGGGTCCCCTAACCAAGGCCACGCTCTTTCCGCCTATTCTTCTGTTCGCTGTCGGGCGACGCCCCAGAGAATTTTAGCCTTAGAGAGCCCCGTGGCCATTCTGGGCCTTTAGGTGACTCTCTGACACTTTCAGGCGGCAGGCTGAGGCTTGCTCGTTTGGAGGGAATCAGGGGTGGCATGTGGGCCCACAGGGTCGCGAGGCGTCAGCAGCTGCGTTCAGTGATGCGAACGGCAGATCCCCGCCAGCTCCTCCAACGAAAGCGTGTCCGGCAGAGAATGACATGCTTAGAAGACCTTGAAAGGCCTTCGGTAGCCTCCGTGAGGGACTCCGGAGCGACCCACGCAGCTGGCCCTTCAGGGCAGCTGCCGCCCCTCCTGCCAGGAAAATGGGGACCTGGCCAATGCCACTGAAACAGGGCTCTAGGAGCACGGTCTCAGCCGTCGCCCAGGAATCTAGGGACTGCCTGCAGAGCAACTGAATTTAGGCTGCGCCCTGTCTGCCACCTCCGCACTGGCAAAGTCAAAGCCGGTGCCATGCGCCGCCCAACACAGGCATCACCCACGAGGGATCAGGAAGCCTTCCCTGTCTCCTCTAAAATTTATTTCCAGCATCCCCCAGCCGGTGGGTGAGGTTCCCAGAGCACCTCTGAAGGAGGCCCCCAGTGAATGTCTGATGTTTTTGAGGGGAGCAGGGCTACCTAGAGCCCGTTGGTGTAAAATCAGCCTCAGCAAGAAGAGGGGAGAGTGACTGCAGCTACGGACGTGGCTTAGACAACTCTGACTCGGGGCTGGGGGCTGCAGTAACCCGGGGCCACGGCCAAGAGCAAGCACGCCTGCTACGGCCAGTTTCCCTGCTCTTTCCAGAACCACCCGGAACGCCCACACCACCGCCTGCGTCTTCCCTGTGTTTACACCAACCCAGCAAAGCTCCTCCGCCGCTCATCCCTCTGCTCCACGCCACCGTGACCACCTCTGAGTGGTCTCCTCTGTCCCCTCTCAGCCCTGCCACGGGCATCTGTGATCACTTGGCTTCCTGCCCCTCCCTTGAAACTGAGGACCGTCCTCAATGGAAGGTGCATCCAATGCCAGTCTACCCTCAGGAATCCCCCAGGAGCCGTTCTCTAAGTGCGGCTTGGATTTTAAACTTACGATTCACATGTTGTTCCAGAGCTCACATTAAAAAGAAAGAACAAACAGAAAACTTACAAGCCTTTTCAAATAACAAACAGTTGTGACCAAATACAGGAAGAAATCAAGTTTTAGAGTCTTTATCATGAGTTGGTGCTAGGCCATGGGAGCCAATAGTCCAAGTGGCCAGGTATGGTATCCCCTGTCCAGCTGTCATGCCAAGGTATCCATGCGGAATGTTTGGGGACAAAAAATCAGCTGCAGATCTTCAGAGATTTCAGCATTTTAAACACAAAGTGAAAGACCACGCAGTGTCCTTGTGAGCATGCTATATTACAGGACTGGACGTTTCTAGGATTTTAGGTAAAAGAGGTCTGGATTTCAGATGCCTTGGTGAGACTGATCCTTAGGAGCAAAGCTGGCCCTCTTCTTGATTCCAAGCCGTGCTGGGGTCCAGGGTGCACAGGGGAGACAGGAGGAGAGTTCTCGTAGGGCCACGGGTCACACCGATGGGTGCTCTTCCTGTCTCTACCCAGCCTGTCCGCCTCAGTCTCTGCAGTGCTCACCCCCTTCCCCTCACAGTGCAATGTACTATTTAATGCATCCTCTGAGCTTCTAACTGCAACAATTTCATTTTTATTTCTAACAATTAGCTGGGTTTTAAACGATTCCCTAATAGTCACTCCCTGCTCTGTGAAGTGCGGCCTCCATTTGCCTTTACTCCTGGGCAGTGAGAAGGGTGCCTGGCTCTAGAGTTTCGCTGTCCCCAGTCCAGCCTCGGTCAGTTAGCAGGTGGTCACACTTGCGGTGGCTGCAGTGTTTCGTGGGCTCCAATCCCAGTCTGATTAAACTCTGGTTTTCCAAATAGAAGATACCTGTTCCTTTTCGTATATGCTCCCAGCTATTTATGGGAGGGAGGTTGTAGAGAAGAAATGAGAAGGTTTTCAGGAGTGACAAAAATAGGGAAGGGATCCCTAAGACTCTGCTGGGCACCCGCCCTCTATTGGCAGCATCTGCTTGTCCCAGTCCCGGAGAAGGACCTTGCCCGCTGTACAGAAATCTGACTTTGCTCCTTCATATACCACAGTTAACACACATTCCCAACCAAACTCTCCTGTTTTATATCATTTCCCTCAGTCATCACGTCCACTCTTCAGCTGAAAGACTTTCTGTTTACTTTTACCAAGCCACGTGATGTGAGATAAATGTTCAAATCCTTATTTATGGGCATTTAAACATTGCGACACCGCTTTTACAAGGCAGCGAGCTGATTCCAAACTGGATAAGCAACAGAGCTACAGTTGGCCTCCATCCTGGCTGCAAGGCGACAGAGACCTAAAGTTGGTCTTGCTCATAAAAAGGCAAACAGTTACACACAGATCTGAAAACAAATAGAACCAGAGTGTACCCTGCAGGAGGCCAGTAGGGCCCAGTGGCCTGGTGTGACCGGGCGGACCACTGACACTGGAGACCCAGTATAGACTCGTGTTCTGAGGGCTGTCAGACCATGGAACTGCCCGATCAAGCCCGTCTACAGTGACGACACATGAAACGCATGCTGACATCCATCAGGAGTTCAGTATAGTTCTAGTGCTAGGCAGCTGACCCTTGAACAATGAAGGGTCAGGGACTCTGATCCACCCCCATCCAATTGAAAATTCACATATGACTTTTGAATCTTTGAAAAGTTAACTACTAATAGCCTGCTGTTGACTGGAAGCCTTGCCGATAACATAAACAATCAATGTTATGTGTATTTTATATTGCATTTTGTAATGCATTTTATATGTACTAGATGCTGTATTCTTATAACAAAATAAGCTAAAGAAAAGAAAGTGCTATTAAGAAAATCATAAGGGAGATAAATATATTTATAGTACCTACGGAAAACATCAGGATGTACCTAGACTCATATTGTACATGAACTATTCATCTAATTATCACAACAACCATTAGCACTTATGCCCACTTTAAACTGAAGCACAGAGAGGTTGTACCACTTGCTTAGGTCATACAACCAGAAAGTGGCAAAGCTGGGATTAAAACCCCAACCCTCTGTCTCCAGAGCCCCTGCTCTGTTCTGCCCACTTCTCCCAGGATAGGTGGCCCCCTGCTCCCCATAAATGCCTTCAGCAAGCCAGGGCTCCCTATCACTCAAGGGAGTTACTTCTATTATCTCATAGACTTTCAGGACACGTCTCATGTCAAGCTAAAACCTGCCTGTTCCTATTTTAGTTTTTGCTCTACTTCCAGAGACACCTAGAACATGGTTTCGTTTTCTTTCTTTCTCCTAACAACCTCTGGGTATTTGAAGATATAAAGTGTGCACCTCAATATTACCTTTGTGGTTAGTGGAAACAATCCCCTCCTCAGAGAAATACTGTGGTTCTGAATAACTAAACAGCCTCCACTTCTCAGGGCTCTAGTTGGCAGCAAAAACCTAAAGCTGGGTGTAAAGTACATTAGGAATGATCTCAAGGAAAGGGTAAGACATGCTGATAAATATTTATATAGCTATTCACAGTGTCATTTCTATTATCTACCAATTAGAAATAGCCTGTTCAAAATAAGGCAATTAATAAAGTATAATTTAACCATGGACATTATTTGCACTTACTAAAATTAATGCTTTCAATGGAGTCCTTTCACATTGCTGGTGGGAATGTAAATTGGTACAACCACTATTGAAAACAGCATGGAGGTTCATGAAAACATTTAAGAGTAGAGCCACCATATGACCCAGCAATCCCTCTTCTGAGTGTCTGTCTGAAAAATTTGAAAACACTTCTTTGTAAAGATATATGTATCCCTATGTGCACTGCAGCATTGTTCACAATAGCCAAGACATGGAAACAACCTAACTGTCCTTCCGCCAATGATTAGTTAAAGAAGATGCAGTACGTGTACACAATGGAATACTGCTCAGCCATAAAAAATGAGGAAACGCTGCCATTTGCAACAACATGGATGGATCTTGAGAGTATCATGCTATGTGAAATGAGTCAGATGGAAAAAGACAAGGCTCATATGATTTCCCTCATATGTGGGATATAAAACAACAAATGAACAAACAAAATGAAAAACTCATAGACATAGACAACAATTCGTGGTTACCAGGTGGGAAGGGGGGAAGATGAAGAGAGTGAAGGGGGTCAAATATATGGCGACAGAAGGAGACGAGATTTTGGGTGGTGAGCACACAGTGCAACACACAGACGATGTGCTATAGAATCGTACACCGGAAACTTGTATGATGTTATTAACCAATGTCACCCCAATACATTTCATTAAAAAAGTAATGCTTTCAAATAATAATTAAAAATAAGAGGTTCTCATAATAGTGTTTGTTTTTAAAAGTGAGAGTTAAAACACTATTTAGGGTATTGCCCAATTTTGAAAAAGTTTAAAAGAAAAAATTCACAAATACATATATCTAGAAAAAGAACAGAAAGAAAAGCACCATTCTACTAGTAATAAATTATCTTATGTCTCTTCTTCTAAATAACCCTGCATATTTTTCAAATTTTCCAAAATGGGCATTCATTACTTTTGAAATCAGAGGGAACAAAATGTCATTGAAAGATCAAATATGTCCAAGTATCACCTCCAGCTGAAGCTGAATTTGAAGGTTGGAGGGATGGGCAAATGGCATTGGAATGGGGTGCTTCTACCCTCTGTTTTGATCCTAACGTTTTGGGCCCCAGATTGCTTTGACCTCCCAGATGCATTTCAGATCTCAGCGGCCAGGGAATGAGAGCGCTGTGTCCTCTCCCCTCCACACTCCATCTCCCTCAGTCCTGTAGTGGACAGTGTCAGGGCCCCACCCTTTTAGGATTATCAGATAAAATACAGGACACCCAGTTAATCCAAAGCTTGGATAAACAACAAATATTACATGTGACAGTTACATTACAAATTATTTCTTGTTTATCTGAAATCAGATTTAGCTGGGCGTTCTGGATTTTAGTTGCTAAGTCTGCCAACCCTGCATGTAGATCCCTTCAGATTTCCTTTACACCATTTTTGTAAATGTCAAAACATCACCCTTCCTTTTAACTTTGCCCCCTAGGAGCACATCCTTATTAAACCACTCACCCAGAAATCCTGCTCAGGACGTGTTTCTGTCGAAGCTGAATTCAGGAGAAGCCCCCTCCCCATTACTTGCCCCCATATCTCTTTCTCTGTCTCTCCAGCTCTCTCCTTTCTTATCTCTCTCCCTTCCTATTTTTTAAAAATTGCTCTCCTTTACTTTTTCATGAATTATCTAAAGAAGGAAATACCCTCCCGATTTTCTCCAATGCATAAAAGTATTACCAGTACAAACAGTCATCACAACTTTCCCATTAGGCCTGCTGAGCAGCGGCTGGGCCCGTCGGCCTCTTGGCGGCAAGGCCCACCCACATCTCTCCTGTGTGATGCCCCCTGACCTCGGTCACTGCATCTGTGGACCCCCTTTCTCTCCGTCTTGGAGCACAAAATACCCAGCTCCTAGCGCTTCCCCTCACGCTGCCCTGGGCTACGCAGGGCTCTGGGGCCGTGCTTCGCCCCATCCCTGGTGAGCCTCACGGAGCCACTGTGCCCACCGCTCAGGCACCACCTGCTGCCCACTGAGTCCTGCTTTCTTCTCTGCTCCACTCTGTTTGCTCTGAGAGGAAGGTGAAGATTCCTCTGGATGCTCAGACCTCTGTGGGTTGTTCTATTTCCCTAACCCCGTCCCTCATGAGCTGAGCCAGGAGTGGACAGGACCCTGTCATAGACCAAGAGCTGAGCGGGTGACGTCCCCTCACTCGCCTGCCCCCTCCCAGGTCGCGGGTTCCCAGGCTGCCTGAGGTTCGGCGGAGAGGACAGGAGACCCCGATCCTTATAAACGCACTTGGCTTCCAAAGCTTCCTTTTACCCAGAGCATCAAGATTGTCAACCTGAACCGTGAAGAAGCAGCTCCCCTGCGTTCGGGCCCTATTCTCACAAACAGTCCCTGCGGCAAGTGGCCTCCACTGGGCAGGTGCGTGGGGGGGGGAGGAAGGGAAGGAATATGTTGGTGAATATCTCACATCGTGACATTAAACCGTGCGGTAGAGGGAACATGAAAAGCATCCGAATAGAAAAGCAGCCAGGACGAGATCAGACCGAATTCCAGCCCTTTTCCTCTCTTCCTGTACTTTCTGAAAACTGCCGGCGGCCAGAGGGCAGAGGGACGTAGAAACACGCCTTCTGCCAGTGTCAGGCTGGTCACCTCCAGCTGGGGAGTAAATCTGCAGCCCTGAATAGCTGTAAGGGGCAAAACAGTCCAGCAAGCGGGGTGTCCGCTGACGAGAGGGGTGCCACGGAGAGCTGCCCTCTCAGGAGGGACCAGGCGCCAAGGAGCACTGCCACCGCCACCCGGCCCGCAGTCAGGGTGGGGCGAGCAGGGGAACGCCCCCCGGACACGGCCGGGAGCTGGGGCGGGGGGGAGAAGACGGGCCCTATGGGAAGACGTTGCTGCCTTGTCTTTCCTCCATGTCGCCGCGTCCCCGCGGAACCGCCGGTGAATGGCAAGCTCGCTCCAGTGGGTTAAACGGTAAAGAGCTGGCTTCGCTCGGCTGGGGGCTCCGAACACCTCCGCGGCCAAGCTTCCCGGGGTAACCTTCGCGGGGCCGAACTACCACTGAGGCACCAGACGCCGCCACTCGGTCGGTCACTGCGTAACTAGTTCACTCACCAGATAACATTTGAGCATCTACAGGGAGGGTCCCAGGGCTGCGCCAAGCAGGGAGGCGAGCAAAACCCAGCAAATACCGTGAGATGTCCCCGCGAGGGGCAGAAAGGCCAGCACGCGGAGGAGAGGTCCCCTGCAGACTGCAGGGCGAGGGGGCCTCGGAGGACCTGGCGGCAGCAAATGGAAATGAGCCTGGAAAGCAGCCAGGGGCCGGAGAACGGGCCTCGCCAGCTCTCAGTATGAACTGGGGACACCATGCTTTGATGACGAAGAGCCGCTGGTTGGATTCTAGCAGGGAGAGAGCAGGCACGTCTCGGTACAGAAAGGCCATGTCCGCGGCCCTGGGTTGAGCTCATTGCAAGGAGGCCGGGGGGGGGGGAAGCTGGCAGGCTGTGCTCCGGAGCACCCCAGACGGGCCAGAGCTCAGCCGGCGGGAGTGGGGACGGAGGGAAGGGCAGGTTCAAGGGGGTGCGTGGGTGTGGAACCGAGTTAGAAAGTGCAGGAAGGAAAGGGCGGGGGCAAGG